>NC_081425.1:79123522-79491022 GCF_949786415.1 Peromyscus eremicus
ACTTTAATTACTGATATAAAGTAAAACAATTACTTGTTGGTTGGCTGAGAATTGCTAGAAATTAATAAATAGCTTGGAAATTATTTAGTAAATTCTAATTACTTAGCAAAAGTAATTAAAATATTTATAAGCGAACACCCATAAAACACCACCAAGCAAATACATTACTCAATAAATGGTTTAATTAGTATTTCATTACCAGAAATTAATCTCAGTAACCAAACATTCCTACAAATTACATGTGGGACGGACAACTTATTTCACTGCTATTAATGATTTCAATTACCAAGTCTGTATAAGTTACCTTCTTGTCCCCACCTCCTCCTGTTCCACACTCCCACCAGACAAGTTCCCACACTCTGGGCCCGAGTTAGCATGTGTGTGTGTGTGGGCGGCTGGGTGGACCCTTCCACAGTGTGGGGAACCCCAGACACATGGATTAATAATTTCCCTCAGCTCATTTCCTGGTTGTCTTGCTGAAATAGAGGCCCTAGGTGCCTGTTAAATCAGCTGGAATCAGACTCCAGCCTGGTGGGCTTCTTATCACAGATATATCCTCCTCCAGAGCCTTCTAAATCACTTGGCAACAGGGCTCAATTCCTTCCCCCGTGCCACTGCCAAGGCCTTGTTGGCACTGGCTTTGATGCCTGGTTCACCTCTCAGGTGCGAGTGGTGCAGCCCGCGCTGGGTTCCTGCTAAGGCATGAAAGGGACCTCCATGCAGCTCAGAAAAAAAGGAGTCCGCTCCTCCAGACTGTTGAGCCGTAAACCTGGAAAGCTTTCAACTCCTACTGGCTACCTTGTCCTGTTCCCAGGGCACAAACTCCAAGACTCAAAATTTGTGTGTAGAAGTCTTCCTGGGGAATGTGTTCAGGAACTTACCCTGTATTGGCATGAGGGAAGCAGGACAGGGCAGAGGGAGATATTGAAAAACTCCAGGAGAAAGCTCTGGAGCTTGGGTGGTCCTCCCAGATGTTCTAGATTGAGGTGGCAGGGAAGAAGCCTTGGGCATCCTTAATGACCATATGTTAGATGGGGGTTACTATAGGGAAGGCAGTGTCTCTTTTGGCTGAGGAAAGTTGCTAGTGAGGGACTCCGCTGTCACCTGCTAATGGATAGTCTGCCCTGGAGATGGAGGAGTGTCTTGATTCTGAAGGAAGAATCAGGAATCAGGAAGCACACAGCAGCATCCACTTATCCATCATCCCCATAACCTCTTTCTGCATGTACAATCAGAGAAAGCACACATGAAGTCCCTTCCCGGGGTAGCCTGAGGGCTGTGGCTTCTTCTTGGCATAGCGTTGGTCTACTAGTTGTCCCAGCATTTTGCTGGGGCTGGGGACAGTTGCATTTTTGACATTAGGGTAGATGCTTGCTTAGGAATCAATGGCATTGATGCCTCAATCACAGTTCCGAGACATCAGGGTCATATCTCATTGCATGCCTGGAAGTTAGCACAGAACAGGGCTCCATCATATTTACTGCTTGAATGTATAGTGGTAGAGGTAGACTGTGTTACTTTGGTGTAACAGAAGCAGCTTAAGCAATGAAGTTCCTCACAATGGAGCCATCATTGGCTGGTAAGCCTGGTGGCAAGAGTTAACTATAGCTGAGGCAGCGGGAGGGTGAGGTGGCTGGTCACACTGTATCCATAGTCAGGAAGCAGGAAGAGAGATGAATGTCGGTGTTCAGCTGGCTTCTCCACCCACCTTTAATTCAGTCAGGCATGCCAGTCTATGGAATGGTGCCACCTACATTCATGGTGTTTTCCCTCATCAGTTAAACCTTCTTGGACACATCTTCACAGACATGTGCAGAGGCATGTCTCCAAGGTGATTTTAAGTCTAGTCAAGTTGACAGTCAAGGTCAACCGTCACACGGTCACTGAAATGCATTAATGTAAGCCATGACATTCTCAGAGGGAAACAGTGACTACGGCTTAATATGCTGGCTCAGGGGAACCTTTCCCAAAGAGAATTTTGAGCTGAAATCCAGTGAGAGGGAAGTGAGAACTAGACAAGGTGGCAGACAGAATAGTATGCACCCGGAGCTTCTCCTGGACAGACCTCTACCTTTGCCCCCACTGTGTGTCTCCTGGGAGGAAACCAAGAGGACCTGAGGTATTACGTTCATTGAGTTTCTCCTGATAGCTGTGGCTGAAATGAATCCTCTGGTCTTATCACAGCCCTATCTTGTACAAGGTGCCTGTGACAGAGGGCTTATTTACACCCAGCCTCAGCCTAGGCCACTGTGAGATGACTTTGCCTGCACCTGGCTGTGCTTTCTGGCTTGGGAGGCACAGATAAGTGTCCCAGCTGAAGGAGGAGGAGGAGGCAGGACTAACCTGGGGTCACCCAGGGGGCATCTTGCCTTTGGATGCTACATTGTGTCCGTTTTACCAAAGAATAGACTGGAAAACAGCTGGGCTGCATCCTGACTGACCTCTTATTTTGCCTCTATCTACCTATGGTCCTGTGCCACCCCTGTCTCTATTCATTGCCTCAACACAGCTATCTGGTCTTTCTCCTCTGCACATGGCAGGTGCATGCTCCTCTCTTTGGGGCCACATCTCCACTCCCAAGGTCCCTCCTTGGGGGAGCTCTGTTCATGGACTTGAGGTTATGCCGTGCTCAGACCTTTCTAGGTGCCTGCAGTTCTCAGCTTGCTGATTCCTTTGGAAAGATGCTATTTTATTTTAGAAATCTCATGCCACAGACTGGGCCTGGTCTAGAGCCTGGAGATTTGAAGGGGCTGAAAGGGAAGTCAAGCTCCACTAAAAGACTTCCTTATGCCCACCCCAGCCATCATGCTCTCATTAAGCCTCGTAGTATGGGCCATCATGTGGTGGTGGGGGGCATCTACATGGCCTCCCTAGGGAGGCAGATTGCGAGGTTGCCTTTAATTTGGCTTCTGCTGGTGTGGAAGGACTGAGAAGGAGTGAGGAAGATGGAGAGTTCACATTTGTTGTGTCTGGGATTTTGCCGGCCTTGTCCTTAATCAGTCTCTGGTTAATTAGCCACCTCTCCTCAGCTCTGCAGAACATCATTAATCACTACAGGCAAAAGCTGGTGGCTGTGCCTTCTAGCTCTTTGGAAATCCTGGCTCCTTGGGTGGGCACTTCTTGCCTGGAGCATTAGAAATGCCACAAGGTCCTAGGGGCTCCTCTTTCAGGATCTTCAATGTGTTTGGGAAGGGCCCTGGGTCTGCTGAGATAACATAGGAGGAAGAGTATAGCACCTTCCTCTTCTTCCTCCAACATTCCAATTTGTTCATGGTGAAAATGTGCCTAGCCCCAGTGAACTCATGTTACCAGACTCTCTTGCAGCTACGGAAGGTCATACAACCAGGTTCAATATAATGTGGCATAAGCTAGAATCTTTTGGAAGCTCTAGAATAGCAATTCTCAACCTGTGGGTTGTGACTCCTTGAGGGGGCAGGGAGAGGGACAAAAGACCCTTTCACAGGGCTGGCTAGGACCATGGAAAAGCATGGATATTTACATTATGTTTCATAACAGTAAGAAAATTACAGTTATGAAGTAGCAATGAAACAATTTTATGCTTAGGAGTCACCACAACATGAGGAACTGTTATTAAAGGGGTCACAATATTAGGAAGGTTGAGAACCACTGCTCTAGAAGGTCTTTTCCTTTTCTGGAAAGGGTTTTGGATGCCGCTAACACTGTCCCTGCATGCTTTTCTTTCTGCCTTGAATGAAGATCTGAAGGCCGAAAAAGGCAAGAGAATTGCAGTGATGTCAGCCTTGACGTTGATAGAGCAGTGCCAGGAGCCATCCTGCTCTGTATCTCTGTCACATGAAAAGGATACATCTCTATCTGCTTGGGCCACTGATAGTTGGGTATTTTGTTATCTACAGTGGAATATGTTTCTGAAACTGAAGGGAATGTAGCCTGATTATAGATTCTCAGAGAACCGAGGGAATTCCAGGCAATTCCAGCCACTGAGGTGAGGGCAGTAACAGTAACTTGAATGTCACTAGCTCTGTCCTTTAACCCAAGCAGCACCTCAATTGCTTAACCATTAAAAAAGTTTTGTTTTTAATTAGCGCTCTCTCTCTCTCTCTCTCTCTCTCTCTCTCTCTCTCTCTCTGTGTGTGTGTGTGTGTGTGTGTGTGTGTGTGTGTGTATGTGCATATGAGTACAGCTGGCCATGGAGGCCAGAGGGGGACTTTAGACGGATCTCCTGGAGCTGGAGTCACAGGTGCTTGTGAGTTGCCTGACACGGGTGCTGAGAACCAAACTCGGGTCTCTAGAAGAGTAGAAAGCATCACCTGCTCAGCCATCTCTCCAGCCCCCATCTCCTCGTTTTGAGAAGTACCATTGCCCAACACTTTTACCCACCTATGTCATTAAGACACTGTCTGGCTGTGACATCGGCACATCAACAGGGGTCACCCTCAGTGAAACAGAGCAGGTAGGAAGGCAGAACAAGCCTTCAACAGGGAATGCTCTAAGAAGGTTTTGATGTGAAGAGCTGGTCATGGAAATGGACATAATAAGGGCCAAGCACTATCTCTGGAGGACAGGGCTCAAGACCCAGACCCATGTTCATCTTTGGAGGTTAAGGTCACTGGAGATTGATCCCTTCTGAGACCCTTGGACAAGAAAGGATATGAAGGACCTGAGAGGCCAGCTCACCATCAAGAAGTTAGGTGAACCAAGTTACTAGCACACTTAGAAGATTTTTGAGGGATGCTGGTGGCAGCTCAGGAGCTGGTGTCTTAGAAACTCCTCCTGGCTTGGTGGATTTGCAGTGAGGCTCTGGGAAGAGCAGCTGTGCAGTATCTATTCGGTCATCTGGGTCAGCGCGGGTATCCTTACAGCTGAGGCTGTGGAGGTGTCCGATGCACAGAACTAGTTTTCAACTTCGGCCCTTTGTGTGAGTCAGCAGGTAAAGTTCTGTCTGTCTCTGGCCTTCGGAGCCCTGATCTTGGTGTGTCAGCTTTGCCGGCCCTCGGGCAGTTGGAGAAGGCGAGGTGCTCTAGTTCTCGTTCTGCTGTAGGAACAAACACCCTGGCCAAAAGCAACCTGGTCAGGACAACCTTTATTTCAGCCCCCAAGTGACAGTCCCTCATAAAGGGACGTCAGGGCAGGTACTGACGCAGAGGCCACGGAGGAAGGCTGCTTTCTGGCTTGTTTTAGACTTGAGTTCAGCTACCTTTCTATACAGCCCAGGGCCACCTGTCCAGGGACAGCACTGCTCACAGTGAGCTGGCTCCTCCTACATCCATTTGCAATCAAGAAATGTGCTCTACAGATAGATCCACAGGCCAATCTGATTGAGGCACTCCCCCAGTGGAGACTCCATCAGATAACTCTGGGCCGTGTCACATTGACTGCTGAATCTCTCTAGGAGAGACTGAGAGGCAGACGACCACTATGACATGGTGACTAAGATAAATGACTGAAGTCAAGCTCCTGGGTTCCAGTTCCTTTGCTTGTCTTGTTTACTGTGTGTGCTGGGCACTGACCTGGCTCGCGTGGCTGGGCAGCCTTGTGCGGTCTCTTGGGGGTTCTCTCCAGAACAGGCTCTAGGCTTAGTGTATTAAAGTCTTAAAAAAATGCAGTCATATTAATAGCATGAGTCAGCAGGCTTCACTGTGAAACATCCACACATGAATTCTGACTAGTCCTCCCCTCCCAACTGCCCTCTCTTGCCCACCTCTCTCTGGCCCATTCCCATGCCTTTCCCCTAACAGTCCATCTTGAAAATCTGAATGCATTTTGAACAAGGCCTTCACATTTTCATTTTACACTGAGCCCCGAAAATTATCTGCTTGGGAAAATTTATTAATCTCTCTGTGCCTTTGTTTCCCTATCTCTAAAATGGATAAACAACAACAACAACAACAACAACAACAACAAAACAGAAGCAAACCCCCCCACAAACCTATTGCTTGCCTCAGAGAGTCTTCTGTGTAAAACAGGACCGGCCAGGGAGAAAGCCTTTGCTTTCATGCTGTTAAGTGAGGTGAGTGAGGACTTCGGCCATTAATCCATAAATCACAGAGATGTGATGTTCGTGTCTCCATCCAGAGAGGCCAATCAGATCACAGGCATGGGGAAGAGCACGGGGGTGGGGTGGGGTGGTGGTGGTGGTGGTGGTGGTGGCACCTTCTGACTGACTCTCAATTGAGACAAGATGCCTTATTCATTCTTCATCCATCTCAGCCCACAGGATTGACAGGCAAAATGGAAGGCCTCGAAGGTGTGGAGTCAAAGCCACTGTCCTTCTGGAGGGACTGGCAGCTGAAATTGGGTGTGGCTTACAAGCATAATGAGGGACCTCCTGGATATAGCCTCTATCTTCCCTAGAGAGCCAAGCCAAGAGCCAGGTTGTCATCCGCCGCCACACCCCCTAACTGACACACACAGATATCAGGGAAGGGGGGCCAACCTCTGCTTTCTATGAAGCCTCTGCTCTTGAAACTTGAGTCCATCTTGTATCTACAGATCCAGGTTAGTAGGTATGTGTTGTGTGACAGTTTCTTTTTTGGGAACATGCTACATACATGTCTGCTCACCCAAGATAGGGACTCTCTGTCGACTCTGTCGATCAAAGTGTGGATACCACCAAAGTCCAACTTGGTGGACCATGAGTTTTATTGAAGTCACTTACAGGAATATGGGTGAAGGGTTACTCACAGGAGCTGAAATGACTCAGAGACAGCTGCATTACCAAGGTCCACCCCAGCATGAGTGACAGCTCACAAAGCTGGAGCCTGGAGCCCACTGCACAGCCTGCAGGCATCTCAACAGGTTGGAGTGTCCTTTCCAGGTGGTTTACTTGGTCTAAACCCCTTCCAGGAAGCTTGGCTGGCTTCTTCTTCTCCCTGGCAGTTGCTCTGGCCTCAGAGTCTTCTAATCTTGGCTTGTTTACATCTTGGGAGGGAGAGTCCTGGAGAATCTGGTCAGTTTCAGGGACTTCCTGAATCTATTTTGAGTTGTTTACCTTCCTGCTTAAGGAGCTTCCCTGCAGGATGGAACATTGGGATGGAGGAAGCTGCTACATAACAGTAGGATGCAGTGGAGGGTGCTTTTTATCACGACAGCCCTAAGGAAGTCATCCACTCATTCATCGACACCAAACATATAAGCAGAAGAGGAGAAATCATCCATGTCCAGCTCAAATGTCATTCCTAAGTCAACATGTTCTGTCCAGGCAATGGGACCTTCCTGGCATCTTGGAAGCCTCCAGCGAGCTCCCATCTGGCTTTTCTTTTCTCTCAAATCTATCCCTGTCCTGTGTGTCAATTAAAGAAAAAAATCACCTAGAGTTATCCTTTGTTAATGTTAGGGTCCACAAGAAGTCCCATAAAAGACCACTAGTCACATATATACAATCAACAAGAGCATTTAATAATAAAAAATTCCAGCATGCAGGGGTCAACCATCTGACACAGGCTCCGTTTAAGCAGGATTAGGGGAATTCCAGCTGTGGCTAAGTGTACTTTGAAGTGAGTAGGTATAGACATTGGTACAGGAATCATTTTATGATTGGCTCATGACATCTGGCCAGCAACTGTGGTTGCTGTGTCAGGGGTCTGTTTGACTGAAAATAGCAAGAACAGTTCCTGCTTGTGGCCAGGTAGGATGCTGATTGGCTACCAGACTTGATGTACTTCCTGAGGGTCTGATTGAAGCCAGACATGAGTCAACATAGGATGGTGGGGTAATATGAGGCAGAGGTCTTAGCAAACTGACCCCTGGAAAAAAATAAAAAATACAAACAAACAAAACAAACTAACTGGCCCTGTTAGAGTCAGTCCTGTTATATGAGGGGATGGCCACTTTAGTTAATTTTTATTTTAAAAATCCTAAATCTAAAGTCAGGCGGTGGTGGCACATGCCTTTAATCCCAGCACTAGGGAGACAGAGCCAGGTGGATCTTTGTGAGTTTGAGGCCAGCCTGGTCTACAGAGCAAGATCCAGGACAGGCACCAAAACTACACAGAGAAACCCTGTCTCAAAAAAAAAAAAAAAAATCCTAAATCTATAAAGTTGGAAGAATAGAATAGGAATTCTCTAGGCTTCCTTATTAATGTTAGAATACAGTTAACATTGCCCCATATTCACCAATGCATCTCTCTCTTCTTTTAAAATATTTATATAAATGTTTTAAATATTATATATATATATATATATTTACTCATGTGTGTATGTGCATGCACACAGGCACATGCTGCAGTGTACATGTAGAGGTTGAAGGATAACATGGAGGGAGCCAGTTCTTTCTTCTCACCACGTGGATTCTGAGGATCAAACTTAGGTCATCAGGCTTGGCAGCAAGCACCGTTATCCCCTGAGCCATTGTGTTGGCCCCTTTTCCGTTCTTTTTTTTCTCAGAAATCTTCCTGCCTCCACCTTCCGAGTGTCAAGATCACAGGCATGTACCAACGTGCCCACCCACCCTGCCTTCCTCTCTGCGGCCTTCCTACCTTTCTGACAGTAAATTGCAGACAACGTGACAATTTCTTCAGCACATTTCTGGGAATGGAGTACATATCCAGCGTAATTACTATATTCAAGAAAGCCAGCATAGTCATAGTGTTGTTAGTTGATCTTTATGTCTTCCCAACTATTTCTATAATGTCCTTATGTATGTATATGTTTTAAAAACCTGGGAGGCAGAGGCAGGTGGATCTCTGTGAGTTTGAGGCCAGCCTGATGTACAAAGAGAGTTCCAGGACAGCCAGGGCTGTTACACAGAGAAACTCTGTCTCGGGAAAAAAAAAACCCAAAAACAAAAACAAAATCAAAACAAAAAAAACAAAACAACAAAAAAAAAACTATAATACATACGTCCTTGGGTCCTACTGCCACCTGAGGCCATGGAGATGCTTGTGGCCCATGCTGCCACCAAGGGCCTTATCTGGGTCCATGGTCCTGCTGCAGCTGGGGTCCATATAGATATCTGAGCCCCATGTTACCACCAAAGGCCATGAGGATGTCCATGGTCTGTGCTGCCACCCGAGGCCATGTTGATGTCCATGTGCTGTGCAGCTGCTGGGGTCCACATTGGTGTCCATGGCCCCTGTTGCCCTGGAGGCCATGTTGATGTTCTTGGCCTGTGCTACCCCCAAGGGCTATGATGGTGTTGGTGGCCAAATGCTGCAGCAAGGGCTGTGTTGATGTTCGTGTTCTGTACTGCCACAGGACACCATGCTGAGGTCCGTGGCATGTGCCAAGACCATGTGGATGTCTGTGGTCCATGCTGTCATCAGAAACCATGTGCATCCATTGACTATAAAGAGCAAGGAAGCTACTTTTGTCATGGTACCGATGACGCAGACTCACAGTTGAGCAAGAGGGACATAAAAGGCTTCTGTGACAACCCCTATCCCCCACCCCAAAGTAACAGCCTGGACAGAAAGCCATCGAAGAGAAATCTTAAAAATTGGGATGAGGGTGCTGAAGTGTAGTTCTCCACAGTTGAGGGCTTCTGGCGTGAGTGACTCAGTTCTCTTTAAGGGGCTGGCCACTGGGAGTTTGACCATGCTCCAGTGAGTGTGTGGGCAACACAAATTGGACTTTTATTTTTCTTCTTGTCTTTGGGGGAGGTCACAGGAGTGGGGGAGGCAGACCTGGGAAGACTGGGCAGTGAGCATGATTGGGGTACATGATGTGAAATTCCCAAATAATCAGTAAAAATACTATGTTGGAAAAAATCTATAATATAGCCAGGTGTGGTGGTGACACATGCCTTTCTTTAATCCTGGCACTCAGTAGCAGAGGCAAGTAGAGCTCTGTGAGTTCAAGGCCAGCATGGTCTATATAGTTCCAGATCAGCCAGGACTACACAGTGAGACCCTCTGTCAGAAGAAAAAAAATATCTATAATCCAGAATTGGGACATTTCTTGCCTTTAGTTGTGTGTCTCTTTCCACTGTTTAAATCTAATTGTTTCCAATATTTTATTATTTCATGATATTGACATTTTTAAAAGACACAGGCTGATTTCCCAGGTTATTGTATGTTTTTGGTTTTTGGAACTTACTATATAGATGAAGCTGGTCTCAAACTCACAGAGATCCTCTTGCCACTGCCTCCTGAGTGCTGGGCTTAAAGGCCTGCACTACCTGACTCCAGGTTTGCTTGTTTGTTTGAAACATAGAATATGTTTTATTTATTCTTTGAGAGTTTTTTTTAAATTTATTTTTATTTTTATTTTCGAGACAGGGTTTCTCTGTGTAGCTTTGGAGCCTGTCCTGGAACTCACTCTGTAGATCAGGCTGGCCTCAAATTCACAGACATCCCCTGCCTCTGCCTCCCTGGTGCTGGGATTAAAGGCGTGCGCCACCACTGCCCGGCTCTTTGAGAGTTTTCTAGTGTATACAATATATTTTTATTATGTCTACCACCCCATTCCTCCCTCCAACTCCTCTGCCACCACCACACCCCTTCCCAACTTTAGATCTTGTTCTTATCATTTTAAAAAATAACTCCCTGAGTCCAGTTAGGCTGCCTGTGTGCACACAGGTGTACGGACATACACTGGAGCACAGGTAACCTACCACCTCTGAGGAAAGCAGATTTTCCCAGAAGCCATCAGCTGCCTATAGCTCCCTAGCTAGGGGTGGGGCCTTGAGCCCCTCCCCCTGGCTGTTTTTTGTTTTGTTTTTGTCTGAGTTAGGGTCTCACTGTACTGCCCTGGCTAGCCTGGAACTGGCTATGTTGATTAGGGTGGCCTTGAACTCACAGAAACCCACTTGCCTTTGCCTCCGAGTTCGGGATTGAAGGCGTGCGCCACCGCCATGTTCAATTTACCCCAGAAAGTCTCTGCGTGTGGTTGTTGCTCCATGAGTAGTTTTGTCTTAAGCATTCTTGACAGGAACATCACAGGAGTTGTGTTACCAATCATTTATAATTTGTAATTAATTTGTATTATTAATACTAGCTATAACTTGGTAAGAGTCTGTCGTGTGATATAGGGCTTCTTGTGCCCATTTTATAGACAAGGGTAACTGAGGCAGAGAGTGGCTGAGCATTTTCCCTAAGATTACATAGTCAGAGAGAGGGCTGGCTAGGCTTAGCTCTGACTTGAACACGGCTTTCCTGATCTCTCTGACTAACGGCCAGCAACACTGGTCCCTCTGGGAGAAAAGGGGAAGCTGGACCCTAGGGGACTATGCCTGTGTGTGTTCACATCTGAATTCCCAGATGAGTCAGGGCCAAAGCCAGAGCCACAGCCCATGCTTGCTGACTGACTAAATGGACGAACTGTTTTCGCAAGAACCAGGACTAGCTTGAGCTCATGGCCGGTGTTATGAGAATGACCAGCATCCTCCTCAGAGCTCTGCGCCTGTGGGCCGCACTGTGAAATCATGGCATCGGCAAGCATCCCATTGGCAGGACCAGCCAAGTTTTCCTGGTGACTGTGACAGAGATAAAATAAACGAGAAGAGAGAGTTGGGAACAATATCTGTGTTACCACAGCCTCACTGTGTCTCTGTGCTTAGAGGCTACATGGTTATAGAGGGGCTTGCAGTTTCAGGCAGGTTGCAAGGCAATTGTACCCATTTTCACCTCTGAGGAGTGAGACTGGGCCTTGGAGGTTGGGAGGAGGCTTTACCTTCCACTGTGTGCATTAGCAGAAATGTCACAAATGATGAATCATTAAATTCTTTTAAAAAATTCATTTATTGCTTGAGAATGTGATGGGTGTGTGTGTGTGTGTGTGTGTGTGTGTGTGTGTGTGTGTGTGCATGCACTGTGCATACACGAGGCTAGAGGATGTCAGGTGTCCTACTCTGTCACTCTCTCACTGAAGCTGGAGGTAGGCTGGCAGTCAAGTCCCAGTGATCCTCTTGTCCCCTATATCGCTGGGGCTTTAAGTACACACATGGCCATGCCTGGCTCTTTGTTTTTAACATGGGCGTCGGGATCTGAACTTGGGTCATCAAGCTGTGCAGCAAGCATTCTTACCCACTGAGCCGTGGCTCCAGCCCCTGTGAGTAACTCTTATTGTGACAATTTAATCACCACAGGTAAATAGGGCATAGTTCAGTTTATCACGGAAGCAAGAGATTGAGAGTGAAAAGCAGACCCATTAGTTACACCAGCAAGAGGGACAGGTGCTCCCCCTGCAAAAGCCATGGTCCTCTCTGTTACATTTTTCCCTGGCCAGAGGTAGCCACTGTGGTCAGTGTGATAGGCATCTTAGAGGCCTTGTGTATACATCGGAGCTGTTCAAGTACAGTGTTCAGCAGGATCTCCTTTCCCATAAACGATACAATGCCAGCTACACCCGAGTCCAGGTTGACTTTTCTCACTCAGCATATGTGTTGAAGATTTAGCCGTAATAAGCTGGCATCGATCTCCTCCACTCCCATCAGCTGCTCAACGGCATTCTTCCTAAGAACCAGCCTTCTCTCATCTTTCCATTCTCTAGTGTGTGAATAGTGAGGTCGTTTCCAGCTCTAGAGTTACCGACAAGCTAATGTTCGTGACGGTGAGAATATCCCAACTCGAGGAACATGCTAGCATCTTCCAGAAGTCAGTCTGAAGTTGAGGTGATATCTGTAATTTTTAGGAGCCACTGACTTTATGAGCATGGTTCTTCACCAGGCGTGAGGAGTCCCCATCTTTCACAAAGACACAGAGGTTCAGAAGTGGGGCTCCCCACTCTTTACCGTGAGAAGAGCCTCGGGCTGTCTTTGGCCTCTCCCCACATCTTTCCTGCATTTGTGGCTCAGCATCTCCCAGAGGGACTGGGGCCTCCATTCTCCCTGTTTTTCTGTTTTTACCACTGCTCTTATGGGCACTGTACATCACTAACGGTGATGGTGGACTGTGGTAGAAAGAGCCTGGCTTTAGGTATGGATAGTATCTAGTCCCATCATCTGGCTGTGTGGCCTTGAGTAAATTGCTTTGCCTTTCTGGGCCGCTCACTCTTCATCTATGGACTTGGGAAACTGTTATGCACCTCTTGACCGTGAGCTCTTGGGAAGGCTCACACAACAGGAAATGTTCAGTGCTCCTGGGGCCACAGAGTGAGCACGGTGTAAGTATTGATCTCTGTCCTCTGTCCCCTGTCTTACTCTCACTGAGTGTATTAGTGTCCCCTGTAGGTGTGCCCGAGAGCAACCACGGCGTCATTTTCTCCTTTGGCACGAGCACCATCCCGCCCAAGTCTTGGCAGAGCGTTAGTAAATGTTTTGGATCCCAAGAGAGAAGAGGAGGCTGCTGCTGGGGCTAGACTCCATCTTTATCCAGGGTCCTAGGGTGTTACCTAGCAACAGGCAGGGAGATGAAGTGGGCGTTTACGGTCTGATAGGATCAAGAGTGCCTAAACCTGGGAGTCTTCCATTTGAGCCTAGGGGATTAGCTAGTCTTGTGGAGATACATGGCCAATGTCTTCTGAAGTGTTTAGCCTGAGAAGAGAGACTCAGTATTAATTGCAAAAGAAGTTTCTAGACACACTCACATCTTGGAATGCTTTCCTCCTCATAGCAAGGACTTCTACTTAGCTCAGTGAGGATTTCCTTTGGTGTGACCCTCACTTGCTTATATTTCTATGTGCATTGGTCTCTCTACTAGACTATGACCTCCACGAAGGCCAATGGGAAACCTCAGGTCCCAGCTTTTTGCTGCTCATCTTGATGGATGCCCATTCTTAAAGACTTAATCACCAGAGGCAGGGTCCTCTGCAGCTCAAAGGCTCGGGGAAGGTAGTTTAGGAAAAGAGAGTTGAGGGTGTCCTCAGAGGTAGTGGAGAGGAGGCTGGTGGTGGCGGTGGTGGTGGTGGCGGTGGTGTGTGTGTTGCTCAGCCTGAGGGAGAGAGGGACATTGAGGACCTGGGCCCACATGCCCTCCTGCAGCCTTCTACACCCTATTCTGGAAGGTTCAGAGGAGCACCCAACATAGTCTACCCCCTAGGGAGCTATGGGCTGAGGGTGTGAGAGAAGACACGGCTGATTCTGAGCTGATGGGCAAGTCAAAACGGCTGGTTAAATGGCTTTCAAGTGGTGGCCATTTATAAGTTAATGAAAGAGAAAATAGGCACATTATACACACAGATTTGTCCTTAATGAGGGGAAAAGGCATTGTTTACTGATGTTCTGTACTAATTATCCATGCACTCAGCCAGCTTGTTCTAGTACTGCCACGCACCCTCTTCTACCATATTTTGCCTCCTCCTTTTAACCCTTCTGTGCCCACATGGGCACCAACCCATCTCCTTGAGCCTCAGGCCCCGGGGCTGGCTGAAGATTCCACGCCTGTCTTAAGTCTTCAGGGACCTTGACGCTCACACACACAGCCTGGCAGGGACTTGTATCTTCTGTCCCCAGTGCTTATGAGCTCTGTGGGTCAGGAGTCCAGATAAGGGCACTGCAGCCTGCTTTACCTAGGCTCTGTGTGTACAGGAGCTCCAAGGCTCCGAGGCTGTGATACAGCTACTCAGGGCTGGAATCATCTGAGGCTTATTCAGTGATATGGCTGGTATCACGTGACCGTTGGTTGGAACTTTTGACTAGAATATCTGAATGTGTCTCTCCTATCGCTTTGTCCTCCTTACAATATGGCAGCTGGCTTCTCAGGAGAAGGCTGGATTGCCTTGTGTGACTTGGCATGATACACTTCACTTGTGAGGAAGCTACAAAAACGCTGTCTGGTGTCGAGGGGAGGCATACCCAGACCTTGCTTCTTGACGGGCAAATGCCAAGGTTCTAGGAAAGTGGGGGTGGGGGGCTGGAAATGTTACTGGGGCTGTTTTTTAGAAAGCAGTGTTGTGCCTCAGTATCCTTTCTCAGAGGGAGTTTTTCAGCAAGGCAACATGAGAGGTGTCCGCGATGTCCCAGCATTGCTGAAGTTGGAAAGAATACCCCCCAGGCTCAGGTGCTTGAGCACTCAGTCTCCAGCTGCTGATACTGTTTTGGGAGGCTGTGGAACCTTTAGGGGCCATGTCCTAGCTAGCTGTGCTATGGGTCTGGAAGATGATACCCACTTCGGATTCTGGCTTAAGTTCTCTGCTTCCTGCCTGCCGCCATGCTGGGGCAGTTGTCTCTGCTTCCTGTCTGCCACTATGATGTGACAGTTATCTCCTGCTCCTCCCACAGTGAGGGGAGCTACCAAGCTTCTCTGGGGTATTCTGTTGAATTGAGATTTTCTGTTCTCATTGTGCGTGTGTGTGTGTGTGTGTGTGTGTGTGTGTGTGTGTGTGTATGTGCATGAGTATGGCTATGAGTGCATGTACACACATTTGAGTATGCACATGGAAACCAGATGTCAACTTCAAGTGTCTTCCTTAATTGCTTCTCCACCTTATTTATTTATTTATTTATTTATTTATTTATTTATTTATTTATTTATTTATTTTTGAGAAAAATTCTCTCACTGAATCTGGAATTCACCAATTCAGCCAGGTTGGCTAGCCATTAAGCCCCAGGGGTCTTGTCTCTGGCCCTTCCCTAGAGTTGGGGTTACAGGTGTGTACCACCTACCTTAGCTTTCTATGTGCTTAAAGATCTGAACTCAGGGTCTTATGATTGATTGCATGTGAAACACTTTACTGACTGATCCATTGTCCCAACCCTTTGTATTTCCATTTCCTAAGGAGTATGTACATTGAACAGTGTCTTAGTCACATTTTAATTGCTGTGACAAAACCCCATGAGCAAGACCATTTATAAAAGAAAGTGTCTAATTGGGCTTATAGACCCAGAGGGTTAGAGTCCCTGATGGCAGAGCACAGGCGGAAATGGCCGAGAGCTCACATCTTAATAAGCAGAGAACACATTGGGAATGGCATGAGTCTTTTACAACCTCAAAAAGCCACCCCCAGTAACACACCCCCTCCACACCTCCTAATCCTTCCCGAACAGTTCCACCAACTGAGGACCAAGTATTCAAACACAGGAGCATGTGGGGGCCGTGCTCATGCAAACCACCCCAAACTGTCCTCTACACTGAGCATTTTACACAACCGTCTCCTTTAAGCCTCTTAAGGATACTGTGTGAGCCAGGCAGAGGAAGGAAGTGACTTCTCCAAGGTTCAGAGAAGTCAAGGCATTTGCCTAAAGGCATCCAGCTAGGAAGTGGTGAAGGTGGGATTCAAGTTCTAGGTGCGTGTTCTCTGGAACCTGCTCTGCCCACTGGGGCTTGGTGGGCAAATGGGCCTGGTAGCTTCAAATGAGAAGCCTGAATCAGACAGGAGCCACGCAGACCTTGGGGACTGATCTCCTTTGCTTAAGCACTAAAGATTCACTTTGTCTGCTTAGTCCTGTCACCTGCAAATGGGGACAATACCTGTCTGAGTGAGCTGTGAAAAGCACTAGCCTGGTGCTCCAGGCCCCATGGGTGCTTTCCCATGGGTGCTCAGAGCTTAGGTGGAGAGTCATTTCCCCTCTCTTCCTCATTATCTTTTCCCCAGAGATCTCTTCTTAAAGGGCTCCCTTCCCAGGGCAGAAGGGAGATGGCAAGGATGGTTTTGAGGTCTGTGGCCATGCTCCAATCCTTAGGTCCTGGGGCTCCCTTGGGGTTGCAAGATCCTGAGCCTTCTCTGATGTGGTTTTCATTGGAAGGGCTTTAAATGATTTTTATAAAAACTGCAAATGTACAAGGTAATTGAGTCTTCTGTTTTATTACCCCGAGCTGCCTGGACCTTGCCTGGCCCCGTCCTCCTCACTCACGGAGCCGCCAGAATAAAGTTGGAAGTGTTTGTGCTGGTAATATACAGGACTTAATTAACCTGGCCTTTTATAGCATTTCCAGTGGGGGCTTGGAACGAACTTCGAGGAAGCTTGAGAACAGGGAGTGGGGGGGCTGGAGTGGGAGGTGTGTATGTATGTACAGCATTTGATGTTGTTTTTTTTCCCTTCCTGTTCTTTCCTCCGGTACTTTAATCAGCATTTAATGACCCAGTTGAAAATTCATCATTCAGACCCAAGTGCTGGTGGGAAGGCCCGGAGGGGAAGGCTGCCTACCTCCTTCTCTCCTTCCCTCCCCCTCATGCCCTGTAGTAGTTGGTGAGTCTCTGCTGCTGCAGCCACGTTTCCAGGAACTTCCAGCAGAGGTTAGACCCTCTTACGTGAGATAGGAGATAACAATTGGGCATCCACAGATGGACTCCATGCTGGCTAATGCCACACCTCATGCAGTGCAAATTCACCCGAGAGAGTTCCGACGGGCCATGTCCCTGTTCTCTGTACCTAAGGCAGAGCCAATGACCTGTCCAGGCCCTCAACGTTCTAATAGTCCTTTCCTTTCCTCTCTCAGCACCAAGCGGCCCAGGAAAAAGTGACTCAATCAGATCCACCCTGGGCAAAGGGGGATGGTCTGACTGCCAAGTTGCCTTCATGTCTTACAAGCATTATTTTCGGGAGTTGTCCAAGAGAGGGCAGTTAGGGTAAGTGCCTCCCACCAGCTGCCTGCTCAGACCCTGCTCCACAACCCCTGTCTCGTAAATCCCGGCCCGGCCCTACCGAGTGATTACGTCACTCCAAACCTCATGCAACAGTTCGATTTGGAAATAAAAAGGCAGGTGTTAATGGACTCACTCCCTGTGCCCCTTTGAGGTGCCCATGACCCTTGATAGCTTTTAACCTCACAGTTAATAAAAATTTGGGGGCCAGCCCCAGCACAGGTTCTCATTCATTCTTTCATAACGTCAGCAGTTTCTTCCTGAGTGCGGCTCAAACACGAGCCTTATCAGGAGGTTGGGGAACAAAGATGAGCAAAAAGAGTCTTAGCAAGGCCTATAGAGGATGCCCACAAATCAGGGAGACTCGAGGATAGATGTTATAGGGCTTGTCCTGGTCAGGGTTACTATTGCTGTGCTGAAATACCATGGCCAAAGCAACCTAGGGAAGGAAGTGTTACCTTGGCTTACCCGTCCACATCACAGCTCATCATCAAAGGCAGTCAGGACAGGAACTCAAACAGGACAGAAACCTGAAGGCAGGAGCTGAGGCAGAGTCCATGAGGGGTACTGCTTACTTGGCTTGCTCCACACGGTAACTAGTTCATTGACAATTTATGCCAAGCCCTGTGCTGAGAGCCTCACTGTTGGCATTCACTCTTCCAGTGGCCCTACCAGGAAGTATTTTAATGATTCCTACTGAGGAAAATGTCTCCGACTGGCACTCACCTAGGCAGGTAGAGACTGGACTGTAACTGAGCCTCTCTGCCTCCAGAGCCTTTCTTACACTGCCTGCCTCTCCAGATCTAGTTGACAGGAGGGCATGAGACGTTGGTACTAATGAGAGTATGCTCTGACTTCAGGCCTTGACTATAGCCTGCACCCCAGCAAACAGAGCTGGGTCTTTATGTATCACCCCTGTGTGGTGGTTTAAAAGAAAGCGGCCCCCATAGGGAGTGGCACTGTTAGGAGATGCGGCCTTGTTGGAGGAAGTGCGTCACTGTTCTGTCAGAAAAGAGGGCCTGTCAGAGCAGAACTGCTGTCAGCCACCTCCAGATCCAGCCCAGCCCTCAGAACCGAGAGCCACTGTGGTCAGGATGTCAAAAAATGAACGACAGTGTGAACTGAACGCTTACTACAAGCTCTCTTAGGGAAGAACCAAATCCCGTGTCTTTAGTTTTAAAGGGGTCTTCAACACCCAGCCCACAGCAATCTCTCCATCAAGATTCCTCTCCTGACATTTTCATCTTCTTCCTCTTCCTCAGTGAATGCATTTTCTACAAATTCTGCAAAGAAACTTGTACCCATTGGAAAACCCACTCGGGCAAACTATAGGCCATTTACCTTGTTCACTTCTGGTGTGTGGTGTATGTGTGTGTGGGAGGGGTGTGTGTGTGGGGAGGTGTGTGTGTGTGTGTGTGTGTGTGTGTGTGTGTGTGTGTGTGTGTGGCAGCTAAAGATTGATGTTGGGTGTCTTCCTCAATCACTTTCCACATTATTATTACCATTATTATTACTATTATTATTATTATTTTGAGACAGGGTCTCTCACTGAACCCGAAGCTTTCTGAGAAGCCTGAGCAGTAAGTCCCGGCGATCCCTCTGTCTCCACCTCCCCCGACCCCCAGTGCTGAGACTACAGATCAATACCTCTGTGCCTAGCTTTGTTCATGAGCTCTTGGGATCGAACTTGGGTCTTCACGCTTACAAGGCAAACACTTTACTGACTGAACAATCTTTCGGCCCCTAATTTCTAATTTATTTTCCTCTAACTGGAACGCAGGTCCCTTGGAGACAGGGGTAGCTTGGGCTTGGTCTCTTCCATGCCCCCATTCACCTACCTGTAGAACATGTCTCTGAGCATCCAGGTTAGTTCCAAGGGGCTGCTAGCCTCCCTCCTAGCTAGAGACTACGTGCCTGGACTAAAGGAAGGACATCCCTGGGGATGGAGAGGCCCTGTGGCCACTGCAGGGAGCTCAGATTTTCTGGATAACTCAAATCATCCCCAAATTCTTTCTGCAGCAGCTCGAACAGTCAGAAAGACCTGGGGCATTCAGTTACCCTTTCCAGGGCAGTCACAGCCTGGGGTAGCCAGTCCAGTCTCTCCCCCAGCCTCAGGGCTGCAAGTGAACAATGTTGGCTGCTTAATAAAAACAGCACCAATGCCAAGCCCTAACTCCGCTGGAGAAATAGCCCCGTGCCCCTCCATCCCATTAACATCTCACACCTTAATGCGGCCATATTTTTGGAAAGCCAATATGTGTTGAGTAGCTTATTGGTATGCAGCTCTGGCTGAGGGTGGGGGCTCCTGGGAGGGGGGGCACTCTGCAAAGGGGATGTAATTAAGCCTCAGAACGTTCGATGTATGTCCCAAAAGGCAGTCAGTCAGGGGTATGAGAACGGGAACGATGGATTATCTAGAAGCAGTTTGTGTGCCGGGAAAGCTTGACCAAGGGCCCCCACCCTTACCCACCCCAGGCCCCCAGATAAGCAGAACAGGGCCACCCACCCATCCTTTGGGTCTCAAACTTCACATTTCCCAAGCAGGGCCCTATTGGCAGCTCCTCTCAGATAAAATACATCATCATTTGCTCCATTAGAAAATAAATGTATGGCTATATTATGGGATTTGCATTCCATTACCTTGGTTTGCATGCCATAAAACATTTATTACACCCTTGGGCTAAAGTCTTAATAATGACTGGGTGCATGGCACTAATGTGGTGCTGGTCTTGCTCGGGAACCAGAGATTAATGCTTTTTGATGTCACCCAGCTAATAGTTGCGCTCACCAATTTGTCCCATCAGAAGACATTAGAATCAGGCCTTGTGTGAGGGTGTGGGGAGGGACCACTCTTCAGCTTCAGCAGGGGAGTCGGGGCTCCCCCTTTCTGCTTCCCTACCCGATATTAATCAAAGTGAAATCTCAGAGTCAGCCTCTTCAATCCTGGTTAGCTGCTGGCCCCCACCCCTAGCCTTGGTCAAGTCCCCACTCTGGTGTGAAAGCTACAATCAGACCTTTAAATGCCTGTGTCGGACTAGCCAGCAGTGGCAGCTGCTGTAACAGCCGTGTGTGTGTGTGTGTGTGTGTGTGTGTGTGTGTGTGTGTGTGATGCTCACCTACAGCATGCAGACACACACACCCACACTTCCCTACTCTGTCATTTAGGGCTCCCACCCAGACTCTCACAGAAGCCTATCAGCCCCAGAACAGGAACAGGGAGACCATCTTCACCCCACATCCAGGCCTAAGGACAGCGTCTGCTAGGCAGATAGGGCTGGGATGGGAGCTGAACTGGACTGTTGGGTATCGGATCATAGGTCCTTTGGTTGAAACAGTCCCTGGGGCTAGGCCTTGGGAAATGACTATTGGTGAAATTATTAAGGCAACTCCACGTAGTTAAAAGGGAGGTTAATTTTGTGGGGTAACTTACAAGTGAAGGGATAGGTAACAGGGTCTGGGAAAGGTGTAGTGCAGTCTGGCGGTGTTCTCTGGAGAACTCTGCTCGGTCTACATCCAGCGTCCAGGGTCCAGGAACCAAGAGAGCTCCCCCATCCGGATCTCGGGTCTTCAGGGGTCCTCTCTCGGCTCCACCTTGTAGGCGTGACAGTTACCGAAGCCTTCAATGGGGGTGGTATTTCCAGGTCAAAGCTGGAACGGCTACCCACTACAAATGATGATGGGATTTGGGGTGGTAGTGATTCTCTGTATGGTCCTGGGCTGGGATTGTCTTCTACCTGTTTTGTTCAAGGCCATGGTCAAGAGATGACCAGTCACTTGACATCTCGGCTTGTGTGTGTGTGTGTGTGTGTGTGTGTGTGTGTGTGTGTGTGTGTGTCTTCATCCATGTGTGTGTCTTCATCTCTGGGTTCTCCATCTACCCTACAGGGGCACATTTGCTTTAGTGACGGAGTAGAGAGGCGTGTAGTGGACAGCTTGTGGAACGGTCAGAGGCTGTGTAGGCTTGGCAAAGAGCCCAGTGAAAACAACCTGTTTACAGTGACCTGCCTCTGAACCAAGCTCTATTTTACACGCCGGCACGATGAATATTTGCATGGCTGCAAAAGAGATCCTGAATTGCCCAGAGAAGGAACCCCTGGATCAGTGTGTGTGTGTGTGTGTGTGTGTGTGTGTGTGTGTGTGTGTGTGTATGTATGTATGTATGGGAGCATTGCCCTCTCTCATGCCCAGAACCTTACCTAGCTCTGTCAGAAACACCACTGATGTACACACTATCTGCAGCATGTAACCCTGTGGAAGGCCGTGTGTCACCGACAACTGTCCCCTGGAGTGGTTGTAGATGGATGTGTGGCACTCCACTTCCTCATTACTTTTGAGCATTTACATATCAGAATACATATTATCCCATTAGACTTCGCTTTCCTCTGATTTCTCCTTCATATTACAGTGGGGTCAATATATTGATCTTAAAAAAATTATGTGGATAAGCTGGTTCTATTATCTCTGCTTTCCATTCTGAGATGGTGAATGGGGTGTGACAGAACCTGGTAATAAAAGGAGGCCGCAGTTCCCACCAGCTGGGGAGCCTAGCTGGAATTCTACCAGCAGAGAGGATTCTGGGCCTTGGCGACTTCCTCTGTGTGCCAGCTCTCCCATCACTTGTAACTAAGTGTGTGACAGAAGCAACTTCAGGGAAGAGACGCTGGTTGTGGCTCACAGCTGAGGGGTTTTCTGACGAAGGGGAGGGCACAGTAGCGCTGAAGGCCGCGGCGGTGGCTTGCCTGTGAGGTTCCATGTATCTCGGTGGACCGGAAAGTAGAGATGGGGCTATAACCCTTAAGACCCTTGGGAGCTGAGGAGATGGCTCAGCAGGTGACAGCACTTGCTGCTCTCGCAGAGGACCTGTTTGGTTCTCAGCACTCACATTGGGTGGCTCATAACTTTTCTGGACTCCATGAAAACTCACATATACCCATGGCTAGTGCATACACCACCCTCTCTCTTTCTCAAAATAATAAATATAAACATTGGGGGCTGGAGAGAAGGTCCAGCAGTTAAGAGCACATATCACTCTTGCGGAGAAGTTCCGTTCCCAGCCTTTACCATGTTGGGTGGCTTACAGCCGCCTGTGACTCCAGCTCCAGAGGATCCAACACCTCTTCTGGACTTTGTGGCACTGGAGCCCACATAAGGCCAATTTAAGTAAAATTTTAAAAATCTTTAAAAGCCTCCCCCAACAACATTTCCTGCAGCTAGACCCCACCTCACAAAACTTCTACAGCTTCCCCCAACAGCACCAGCAGCCGGGGGCCAAATGCTCAAACACATGATTTTATCTAGGGGACTTTCACGTTTAGAGGGTGATTTTTAACTCAGTATGGCGCTTCCTGGGACTTAGCCCACACCATTCCTGAGCCTGCTTCACTTCCTCAGAGCAATGGGAGCACTCTGTCATACCAATTTGCCACTTTATTTCTAGATCATCTCAGGAGTAATCATGCCACTTGTATCCCAATATATAGAGAAGCTCCCTTAGGACAGCCTTTCATGGTCCTCACCAGGCCCATTGGAAAGGACACTGACATGGATGGTTGACCTAGACTTGTCCTATGACACAGGTCTAGGGTCACAGGACCCCTATGGGCAAGCACCAGGGAAGGACCTGGATTGCAGAGAGTAAGTGCTGGAAGCCTCTGCACTCAGATTAAGAGAGTTGGGACACATGGGGGACCCCCCAGACCAGTGGAGGGTTTTCCTAACAGGCTCAGCAAAGCCAAGGCTGATTAGAAGCAATTAAAAATTAGTGTGTGTGTGTGTGTGTGTGTGTGTGTGTGTGTGTGTGTGTGTGTTTTAATCCATGCAAAAATTAGCCCAGGGCTGTATAAAAAGTTATTAGAAGTCCATGGGCTGGAGAGAGAGCTCTGCAGTTAAAAGCACTGGCTAGCCGGGCGGTGGTGGCACACGCCTTTAATCCCAGCACTCGGGAGGCAGAGCCTGGCGGATCTCTGTGAGTTCGAGGCCAGCCTGGGCTACCAAGTGAGTCCCAGGAAAGGCGCAAAGCTACACAGAGAAACCCTGTCTCGAAAAACAAAAAAACAACAACAACAAATAAACAACAACAACAACAACAAAAAATAAAATAAAAGCACTGGCTGCTCTTCCAGAAGACCCGGCTTCAATCCCCAATACCTATATGGTGGCTCCCAACTAACTATAACTAGTTTTTAAGAGATGAGATACCTCCTTCTGGCCTCTGTGGGCACCAGGCACACACATGGTGCACAGCCATACACACACAGGCAAAATACTCATACATACAGGATAACAAAAATTTGAGAAGTTATTGGAAGTCCAAAGATGTATGTTAAAGGAAACCACCTTGAGTGGTGAAATGGTGACTTGGGGGCTCTTTCTGTAGCCAAGAAGCACCTTTGTAAAGGGGAAGACTGAGCCCAGAGAGCAGGGGTTTGGTCCATCCATGGAGGACAGCACCGTCAAAGGTGATTAAGAGGAAGTCAGCTCCTCTCAGGAGATGTGCCTGTGAAATACGGTCATGGGCATATATCTCTCAACAGAGTCCCTTTCGCCCAGTCTGAGGCTGGGTGGAGGGGAGTGGTGCCAGGCCTCTATATTTCTAGGTGTTTTCCAAATGGGGGCAATTATCTATTCAAGGTTTTGTTTTGAGACAATGTCTTAAGTAATGGAGGCTGGCCTTAGAATCACTATGTAGCTGAGGCTGGCCTTGAACTCCTGATCTGTTTCATTCTCAGAGGAATGTGCCACCACACCCTCTATTTAGTTTTTAAAAAGAGAACTGGCTAGTCAGGTCCTGGGAAGATGATGGTTCAGTGGTTAAACGTGAGTTCAGTTTCCAGCCCTCTCCTCTGGTTTGACCGCTCCCAACTACCCGAAACTCTGGCTCCAGGGGATCTACTGCCTTATTCTAGCTTCCTTATGCAACTTCATGCACACACACCAGAGACCTTATAATTTTTATCACCCCCCACGCCCAACCTGCAGCAAGCGAGGGAGCTGACTCTCCTCCTTACCAGCTGGTACAGCACTTGGGAAAGCAGGCCCTGCACCTTGCCTGGGCAGCACAATAGAGCTGACCCTCTTGACAGGAAGTGCGGGTAAACTGGCCCAAGAATGTTCCTCTCATCTGCCATATGGTGGTGTGGGTGAGGGAGAGATACTTTCCTCTCCCTCACCACCTCCTGTGGCAGTTGAGGAGAGCTGTCCCTGCCCATCACCAGCTGTAGTACTTGGGAAAGTGGTCCCTGCACCTCACTTGGGCAACACAGTAGAGCTGGTCCTGATGGTGTAGGTGTGGGTGAGCTGACCATGAGGGCATTAATGCAGGAGAAACGGCCATGCCCCTTGCTCATTGCTGCATAGGGTGTACTTATCAGGACAATGATGGAGAGCTCACCATGGTGGTGAGAATGAGGAAGAGCTGGTGGGTTGACCAGCCCTACAACTACCCAGGTCCAGAACCAGGGTTATGAGTTGGCCCACCCCAACATCCACCCCATCTATGATCTGCTGGAGTGCATGAAGGAGCATATTCTGCAGACCCAAAGCTGCAGGATCTCCATGACACAGGACAACAACAGGATATCCAAGAGGAGCCTCAGTGAGGGCCCAGTATTGATAGTGTAACAGAAACCAGAGGCCTCGAACCAGACCAATGACTCTTTGCAATGAACAATTGCAAGTAAAGATACATGGACAAAAGGATATACATTGTGACTCACTGTGTCACACTACAGCTTCCATGACAAGATTTTTCTCTTTTCTTTTCTCTTAAATTTTATTTTTTTTGGGGGGAGGTGTGGGTTGGAAGTTGCAAGGGCAGAGGGCGGCTATGAAGAGACAGAGAAATGAATGCAATCAAGATGCATGATATGAAAGACACAAAGAACAAATAAAAGTTAAAAAATTAGTGATTTTTTAAAATAAAAGTGATTCATTTGGTACTTGATACACTTTTTTATTAATAAAATTTATTTATTCTATATGTTCTTCATATCATATATCTTGATCCCATTCATTCTCCATCTCTTTGCATATACCCTCTGCCCCTGCATCTCCCCAAATAAAACAAAATTCAAGAGAAAAAAATGATGAAAATAAAATGAGAAAATTTTTTTTTTTTTTTTAAAAAGGAAGGAATTAAAAATCTCATCATCAAAGCTGCAGTGTGACCCAACAAGTCATGCCGTATACTCCTTGGTCCATACACCTCTGCTTGCAAGTGTTCATTGCAAAGAGTCATTGGTCTGGTTCAAGGCCCCTGGTCTTCACTACATGTTCAGTGCTGGGCCTCCACTAGGACTCTTCCTGGACATCCCACTGGTGCCCTGTCTTGTAGAGATCCTGCAGCTTTGGGGCTGTAGGTCAGGTCCCTTCACATGCTCCAGTAGATCGCAGATGGTATGGATGTTGGGGCGGGCCAAGTCATACCACTGGGTCCGGGCCTGGGCAGCTGCAGGGTTGGGCCGCCAAATGGGAAATGTGGACAGCTTTCCCATGGTCATGATTTTGGGGGTGCCTCACCCACACCTCCACTAACATGGTGGGATCTGTTGTGCTGCTCTGATGTGGTGCAGGGCCTGCTCTCCCAAGTGTTGAAACTGGTGGGGATAGGGGATGGCTCTTCCACTCTTATGACCACAGGGCCAGCTCTCTCACCTGCCCCAGGCATTGGTGGACAGGAGGGAGGGCTTCTTTGCCCTGCCCATTCTGCCACAAGACAGATGAGAAATTGGGGCTGCTCTCCCATGCTCACAATTTCGGACCTGGCTCACTCACCGCTGCACTAACAGGGTTGGCTCTATTGCGCTGCCCTGGCGAGGTGTGGGGCCTGCTCTTCTGAGTGTTGCAGCTGGTGGGGGTCAGGGATAGTTCTCCCACTCTTATGATCACAGGGCTATTACTCCCACCTGCCCCAGGCATTGATGGGTCGGTGGGGGCATCTCCCCTCTCCACCCCCCTATCTCCCACTGTCTATTGTGCCACAGATGAGAAATTAGGGCTGCTCTCCCATGCTCACAACTTTGGGGATGGCTCACCCACCCCTGACTTGCTGTGATTTTAGTTGTGCTTGAGTGTGTACATGTATGCGTGCGTGCGTGTGTGTGTGTGTGTGTGTGTGTGTGTGTGTGTGTGTATGTGTGTATGTTTCAGTTTGAGGGAAGTATGCATAAAGCTCAGTGGAAATGCAGGTGTCCAGCTTTTTAGAGCCAGTGTCCTTGTCATTGGGATTTCTCTGAACTCAAGTCACCCAGGTCCTTATCCTAGCTCCACCACTAAGAACCTAGGTAACAGAAGGCGAGTTCCTCAATCTCTCTGCACCTTGTCACATCAGTACCAACATGGCTCCTTCCCATTTCCTGCTCACTTCCGCACTCCCTGGGGTCACCTCCCAAATCAACTGCCTGCCCACCTCCTCATCTCTGCAGCTGCTTCTGCCAAATGAAGGAAAACTAATTGTGTGACCAAAGTGAGATCATTTTCCACAGTTGGCTGCCATGCAGTGCATAATAAGTATCTACCTAGCAAGGCCCAGGCACAGCCCAGAAAGTACCAGAACAATTGCTTCATTAGGAATCAGCTCTCCCCTCCGGCTCAGGAGATGATAGACCTCTACCCCCCACACGGAAGGTCTTGTAGGTAAGAGCTTAGTGACACGACCTCCTTCTGGCTTCCCTCACCCGCCGTCTGTTCCTAATAACCCCACCCACGCACCAGAGCGGCTCTGACTTGATATTGCAGGACGCTGTCACTTGAAATTAATTGCAACTAATTAAAAATGATCCGGTTAGGACAATCGCACAATGGCGCTCCAGAGACCGCTTCATTCCCAGAGGTCTGGTGGCGTTTGTGGCTGTTGCAGCCTGGGTCTGCCGGATGGGGCCATATATCATCATGTCATTTTACATTGTTATTTCTCTGAAAGCCGCAATTTAAAAGAGTCTCAGATGAACCATGAGCAACTTCGTGCTAAAAAGAAAAATGTTACTGTCCAAGATCTGAAAAATATAACTTATAGGCTCAAAGCAGCCTCTTGACATGAAAAGCAATCTTAAGTTGGTGCTCCGATTTGCATATACTATATAATGTTGTCGTTAAAGGACCCACAAAGCAGACCATGGCTTTGGAGCATCGATCCTCTGTCCCTTTGTTCAAACTCGGTCACCTGCTGTTCTTGGTCTTTATTTTATCACAGCCATTCCTCACATAAGGTGATGGGTTGACATCTAACCCACTGCATTCTGGAGACACTGCTCCAAGTTCCCGGAGGACCTCGGGTCCTTCTCTTCTGGTTTGGAAGGCATATCCCATTTGTCCTAAACTGATCCCAGAAGCAGCAGTGGTCAGGGGCAGACCCACTTCTCAGGCATGGCGGGGACTGGCTAGAACTGGGGAGATGAGCTGTGATAAGCTGTCGAGCAGCCCTCATACCTCCGTGGGAGGGAGGGCAGGCGGTTGGAGTGGATTTCGGCACTGTGGTTTTGAGATAATAGGTCACTGGTTTCTCAAATAGCTTCTCCTGTCACCTGTGAACCCTCCTCACAGGGCAGGACAGAAGCAGGCTTTTTTAAAAAAGATTTATTTATTTATGTATTTTATGTATATGGGTATTTTGTCTGTCTGTATGTCTGCACACCAGAAGAGGGCACTGAATATCAGATCCCATGGGACTACAGTTATAGACGGTTATGAGCTGCCAAGTGGGTGCCGGAAACTGAACCTAGGTTCTCTGGAGAGCAGCCAGTGCTCTTAACTGCCGAATCATCTCTCCAGCCTGGAAGCGGACCTTCAAATAGAAGAAAGTGTGTTAGAAAAGCATCTTTCACTACTACCTTTTAATGCTCTGACTCCTTTTTATAATTTCTGAAAACAAACAAAAATAACAAATATTTGCAAAATAGAAACAGGAAGTTAAAGAAAGGAGCATTAGGACAGGTGGGGCAATGCATGCCTACAATACTAGCACTTGGGAGGCTGAGGAAGGATTGGGGATTCAAGGTTAGCCTGGGCTACATAGTCAGTTCCAAGATAGCTTGGGGTATGTAGCCAGAACCCACGTCAAACAAAACTAAAAAACAAACAAAAATTTTAAAAGATTGAGATGTTTAAAATTAGCTGGGTGTGATGGCACTGGCCTGTAATTCTAGTATATGGGAGACAGAGGCAGGGGGATAAATAAATATATATCTAGACAGACAAGCATCAAGGACTGGTAAATCCAATAAGCTAATGTACAAACCAAATTTCCCTTTATTTTTGTGGGTGCCTGATATGCGTATATGGGTGTGTGTGTGTGTGTGTGTGTGTGTGTGTGTGTGTGTGTGTGTGAGGGGGGGGGCAGAGGAGAGTTTGTGCATGTGTGGAGGTCAGAGGACAATCTCATATGTTAGCCCCTGCTTTCCACTTTGGGAAAAGGTGTCTCCCCCGCCCCTCCATTTTCTTTTTTCTTTGCTCTGCACACCAGGCAAACTGGCCCGAATGCTTCTAGAGATCCTCCTGTGTCCACCCCGTGGCCCCCCCCCCCCCCCCCGCCCCACATCCCTGTTGGGGAGTAGGATTAGAGGTGCCAATGCTACCTCATATGGCTTTCTGGAATTCTGGGGATTAGAGCTCAGGACTTCATACCGGCCATCTTCTCCACCCCAAACTAAGTTTTTTTAAGGAGACAGTTGTCTGTCTGTTCTGGCACATGGATGAACCAACAAATGAATGATCTTGACATTAGCATCTGAATCTCACAGAGCATGGATGCTCACCCAGTAAGTTGCTACAGCGGAATCTGAGGCTGGTGCAATTCACAAACAAACAAACAAACAAAAACACATTTAAAGTATTTTCTTGTTTCCTACTTAGATATGCTGGAAACATTTAGTCTATTTTGTTTTGATTTTTTTTTTTTTTTGAGACAGTGTCTCATTTTGTAACTCTAGCTGTCTTGGAACTCACTATGTAGATCAGGCTGGCTTTGAACTCACAGAAATCTGTCTGCCTCTGCCTCCTGAGTTCTGGGATTAAAGGCGTGGGCCACCACCGCGCTCAGTTTACATTTAGTCATTTGTAAGGATTCTGGCTATTGCCTTCTCTTTGTCTCTCTGCAGCCCCTGTCCTCCCACAAATGGGGTTGTTCTGTGGTAGATGCTGAAGCTGGGTACTGTAGATCCTGGTGAAACAGAGGGTCACAGGGCAGGTTAACCAGAGGTGTGGCTGGTGCTAGAAGAATCCAGCCTTTTCTGGCTTCCCAACACATGCTGCTAAGACTCGACCTTACTTATCAGCTCTACTTGGCTCATCCTTACTTGCAGGGTCCCCTAAGTTTAGGAGAGGAAAGGGCACAGAGATAGGCAGCCATTGCTGACCTCATTCTGTGCAGGTCTCACTTTCCCGTCGTGACCCAACCGGGTTTCTAGCCCGTGCTAGGGTCCCAGTGGTGCTCACCTATGCTCATCCTGTTCCCTTCGCTCCTGCCTGGGTATTTCGGGCGCTCTTCTCAAAGCATGATTCTGGAACCAGCAGCATTAAGAGCGTGCGGGAACTTGCTAGAAATACCAGCTCTCTGGCTTTACACAGGTGTGTGTCCTGTCCTTCCTGCCTCCCTGCCTCACCCCCATCCCCTCCCCCACTCCTGAAAAGGAGAAGAAGAGAAAAGAAACTGTAGGGGTGAGGGTCCAGCAGTCTGTGTTTTTATAGGCCACCAGCAAATTCTGACAGTAGTAAAGTTTAAAGATTAGCTGCCCATATTCACTCAGACTAAGCAACTGCGGGAGACAGTTGTCTTGAGACCCCAGGGACCCCAAAAGGGGAGCAACAATCCAGAGATCTCGGGAAGGGTTCAAGAAAACCCAGGGTGCAAAATCTTTAGAGGTTCTTAGAGCCTGGGGGGTTGCAGCCCCTTGACTGGATGCTCCCTGACCCTGAGCTAATTTACTCTCTGCCTCATTTCATTAGTTGGTCTAATCAATAGATGCAGGTTTATAAAGCATAGACCTGGGCATGGGAGTGTTTCAGGCTCCTGCTGCCCCTATTAAACACACCAACTCTTCCCAGCAGAAAGAGGGCTGTACTCTTTCCCCAGCCCTGTTTCCTGGATTTCAATCCCGGTTGGTGTGGCCATGGGTCATGAAGAAACAGGGACCCCGAGGGTCACTGTCTTGCATACTTCCAAGGGGTACCGCTGTGCAATGCAATATGTCTGACCACTGGAGATCCCCTACTTCTCTCCCGTGGTTCAGAAGACACCCCCTCTTTTCTACCCTCTTTCTCCTCTTGGCTCCACAAGTGGACAGGAAGCCCTGCCAATGTGCCCATTAGAAAGGTGACAGGAGCCCGGCAGTGATGGCGCACACCTTTAATCCCAGCACTCGGGAGGCAGAGCCAGGCGGATCTCTGTGAGTTCGAGGTCAGCCTGGGCTACAGAGTAAGTTCCAGGAAAGGCGGCAAAGCTACACAGAGAAACCCTGTCTCGAAAAACCAAAAAGAAAAAAAAAAAAAAAAAAGGGTGACAGGGATTTTGTAGTAGGTGTCTCTATTTCCCAGCAAGCCCTACAGTCCCGAGAGTCTCCAGAGTAAATTTCTTGCAGCCATCCTGGCTCCTGCTGCTTCTGTGTCCCTTGTGGAGGGGACCCATCATCTGAGCTCCAGTATCCATCCCTCCCACACTTCCTTACTGCCTCTGCACAGGCGCCATGCCTGCATGGCAGCCCTCCATCCATCCTGGTCACTCAGAGGCCTCTGAAAGTATGCCTGTCAATATAATGCACGGCCTGTTGAGGGGAAGTGACATTTTGAATAGTGGACACTTTCCAGGGAGCATTCATCCTGGGTCAGCCTCATGATAAATAAATACATTTGGCATCTGAAGTCAGAAGCCACGCTACACAGATTGAAGTCTTAGACGCACATTCCATGGGCTGGGGTGACATGGTGGAGGCAGGGTGTGAGAGAAATGGGGAGAGAGAAGACCCTGGGGCCAGATTTGGGGGCACATTTATTCCCTTCCTTCCTGGCATCTCTAGGGAAGGCAGGAAACAGAAGGAGGGTGCTCCGATCAATACCCAAACCACAAAAGGGTCCCTACTTCCTCTGCTCCCTCCTGTTTCCCACCTGTCCCTGTGCCTCCCCCAAACCCCAGTACCCATCTTAATTACCCATAACAGTGCGCTATACAAAGTATTTATAAGGCTTACTATGTTTGTCTTCCCGCTCCTATTAATAAAGTCTTGGAATGTAGGGAAGAAATATGGGCGGGTGACAGGGTTTTTAATGGTGCCTCACCTTAAATGCATTTTAAAATATGTAAATCAATAAAAAAATTATTTGTAATAGCAGTCTAAGAGTGCTGGTTAGCCTGGCGCAGAGTGAAATGCATGCTACAAGCCCTATTACCATACATCCTGGGAGCTGTAGTTAGGATTAATCTGTCAAAGGGGATGGTTTAGTGTTGATGAATATGACATGTGACCATTAACGATGTTGATTTTATCTCCCGAGATTAGCATGATTTACTTCGGATGGATAATAATGTCATTTGCTTGATGCAGTAGATCTGTTTACGAGCTGATTAAATTGTAAGGCCTTGCCTCATTTCATGCTATTTGGTTTACAGCTTCATTACCACAATCACAAAAGCTGGGGAAATGTCCCACACTCCACGTCACAATAAATCACCGCTTCACGTTGCTGGGATGGATTTGAGCAGTTCTGCCCAGCGCGGACCATTCTTGGCTCCCCACTAATCTGTGATCCAGAATACATTAGGGGGGTCTTTGAGAACATGAGAGCAAGATGGGGCAGGGATCTGGGTGGATCTTTTTCCCTGAGATGAAGGAAATCCTCAGGTAATTAGCTGTAGCAAATTACCTTATTATTTAGACAGTGGAGTATTTTTTTGCAAGGGATGATCACCATAAATAGGCAAAAGAGGCAGAGGAGAGCATGGAGACAAATGTCACCGTTGGCCCATGATCCTTTGTTCTGTGTGAGGAGCTGTCTGTAGCCAAGGTGTACGAGGCGCTGTGGCTAGGCACTTGGTCCTGCCTGGCCGTCTTCTTCCCAGTATGGAGAAACGAGTGTAGACCATCACTCTAGGTACCTCTGGGTGGGAAGTGGGTGATGGAGGGCTGCAGCACCACCTGGCATGTGGTGATCCTTTCACTTCACCCAATCTCACAACCACCAGGTGGTAGTCATTGTCTAGTCTGTGGGGGGACAGGAAGGAGGCTTGTGAGGTGGAAGATAGGGCCATGTATCCCTTTCCAAGCTGCAGATTAGGAAACACGAATCTCAAGTGACTGCCCACACGTCTAGAATATACACAGGGCTTTGAGCTCCTGGCACCTGCTGAGTTTTGCTCTTACTCCACGAGGCTGAGACCATTACTATCATCTTAGGTTGTGGATGGGGAAACTGAGGCTTGGGGGCAATTCGGTCAAGGTCACAGAGCTGGAATTGGAACCCAGGAAGTGGGGCTCTAGCATTCTTACATAGACGATGCTGATGCAGACCTTGCTGTTGGCCTAAAGAGGAGGATGCATCCTCGGGGTTCCAGCTTCTGGCTCTGGGTCTGAGCCTGTTGCCCAGAATGGGTCCTGTTCACTGGACTCCCAGCACGGGGACCAACTCTCCAGGGGGAGTCGCAACACCATCAAGGAGGCTGCAAGGTGGCATTTTCAAGGCAGGTGCTTTAGGGAGAGAAAACAGTTGTTCACAGGGCGAAGGTGATTCTTCCATAGAGCTCAGCATCTCCATAAGACATCAAGGTGTCCTGGAGAGTAAACATGACCCCCCGAAGACCCTGCAGAAAAGGGAGCGTCCTTCCGAAGGTCTATGTTATTACTCCTGAACTTGAGGGTTGGCTCTCAAGTGTGTGCATCATGCAACCTGAACCCAGAACCCATCATTGTCCCCTAGGGCAGAGGTCAGCCATCCGGATCTGTGCTGATGGCCACTCTCTCTGCAGCTCAGATCCCAGTATTTCCTGAGTTCTGTGCACCTCCTTGTCACACACCTTCCCAGGCCATCTCAGTCACTTTGTGCCACAGCCACTCAGTTTCCCGACCTCTTGGTCACTTACTTGGCTCTTTGGTCATTAACTGAACAGCCATGCACAAGCCTGGAGTCTTGGCCAGGTATTCAGCTACTTAATCACCCTGTATCTCACTGGCTCTTCTGCTCATCCGTCAGCTATTCCTTGAACATGCACTCTGTGCCCCCCCTTGGGCTCAGGGTTGCTGGGGATAAAGATCTTGGAGGTGGCAGCTTCATCCTCAGTCTATCGGCTGCTTAACTGATAGACCAGCCAATCCACATGTTAGCTGTTTGACGGCAGCCTCCCTCTCACCCTGGCTGTGCTAGTCCTGACTCTGAACTGGTCTTCAGAGGGTTCGGGAGACCCCAAAGATTCCAGGAGGGGGCGCCTTTGAGCTGTGATGGAAGGCTACAGCTTAGGACTCCTCTGGTTCCTCTCCAGGCTTGTTCCAAAGAGGCCTCTGTTCAGGCCTTCTGAGATGTGGGGTGGGGACATGGTGTCTGCTCCCAAGAACACTGAGGTCCCTGTGTCTTAGACTCTCTACCCTCTCTTGATGATAGTGAAGACACATTCTCAACTCACAAATAATCACACACACACACACACACACACACACACACACACACACACACAGTTACTTGGGTCTGTCTCAAGGCAAGCATGCCCTTCCATTGCAGCCAAGCTCCATACACAGACGCATATACTATTGCCACACCCGCCCAAAGACCAGGGATTCCAGAACACAGTTTTTCTTTGACATCTTCCCTTGTACTGAATGCCTATAATGCCTACACAGCCACCCCCACATCCCAGCACCCCAGTAATGCTTTGGCTATATAACCCTGCGTGGCTCCCCATAGCTCCTGCTGAGTGCATTCTCCGAGTCAGAGGAAATTTGAGGCTCAGCACTTTTATCTCCATCGACTGTGATGCCTCCACCTACCCTCCCATTTCTGGTCCTCTGGGTTGTCATCACTCCGCCTCTCTAAATCTGACATCTCTTCCTCACATAGCATCTTGAATGAAAGTCAAGTATGCTTCTGGGAGCACAAAGACCTTAAAGTCTTTGGTGCCCAGAATCCCTGACCCGTGCCTCCTGACTAGCCTTCTTGGCTCCTAGGGGTGGAGATAGATGCCTGGGATTAGTGGGGGCCATCCAGGTACCCCGAGGTGGGTCTAAGCAGTGAGGTGGAGTGGGGAGCTGGGAACTCAGCAACAGTATGGTAGAGCTGCTGGAGTGGGAAGGGCAGGATGAAGTCAGGCAGAGGTCTACGGTGGGTAGGCGATCTCTTCTCTGTGCGGTGGAGCGGTTTCTTGAGTGAGAAATGAGATGCCGGACTCTGACAGTTATCTGTGGCTACAAGCAAAGGCCCCCAGGTTTCGTGACTTTAAAACACAAACATTTATTTTGTTCTTTAATCTCCAGTTGGGCTATGGCATTGTAGGGAAGGTTTGGCTCCCACTCAGTTCTACTCAGAGTCAGGAGGGGTGGCCCTAAAGCAGGGAAAGAATTGCTAGGGTCTTCTTTACTCTGGTTTGGCAGTAAATGGGGGCCTTGCCAGGCAGGTGGCTGGCCACCCCCACACGTTTGCTGGGTGTCTTCACAGTGTGATGACTGGGGCGAGGTGAGCAGGTACATGGATACATGGATGGTGCCTGTAGGTTAGAGTACAAGCAGCGAGAGGCCCTTCTGCTTCACACTCAGCCTTAGTTCCACTTCCTTCCATCTCTGGGGACAGAGCGCCCTCACCCACCTTCAGCTCTCTCTTCCCTATGGAGTTCTCAAGTGCACATCTCCAGTTTCGACCTCACGCAGACATCGGAAACTCAACCCATCCAAACCAAGCAGAGGGACTCATATCTGGAAGGAATCTCAACGCAAGAGAAGTCTCGAGGCAGGAGGATTCCAATGAGTTTAAGGCCAGCTTGAGCTATGTAGTGGGTTCTAGTCCAGCTGGGGCTACAGGGAGAGACCCTGTCTCAAAACATCACTATCAAGGCCGGAGAAATGGCCCAGCAGTTAAAAGTGCATACTGCTTTTGCAGAGGACCTCAGTTCAGTTCTCAGCACCCACACTGGCTGCTCACACCCACCCATAACTTCAGCTCCACATACATCATCACCAGAGGGAGGAACTGGGCTGACGTGAGTAGCTGTGTCTGGGGGGTCTCTTGATTCCCATGGCAACGTGGCCTTTGCTTTCTCTCCAGCTCTGTCCTTCTTCCAAGACAGTCCTCTGTGCCTCCTCACTCTCTCCCAGAACTATCCTCTCTTTGCTTGCTCTGTGGTTTCTGACTGGGACCAGTTACATCTTCTCTCTGAGACTGGAACTCCAAAAACTGATGTCTGTCTCCCACCTCCCACTATTCTGTCCCGTTTTGTCATTCCCCTGCTCAAGGACTGTTGATGTCTCCCTAGTGCCTATTGAAGAACGGGACACCATCTGTCCTGCCCCCTTGGCTTAGGTATCACTGGTCCGACTTCCTCCTTGTTCTCCTATCCTGACTTTCTCCTTGTTTCTCCTATCCTGACTTTCTGCCCATCAAGTGCCTGTTCACCGCTGAAGCTGCCACCTCTCTGATGATTTCCACAACTTCCCGTTGGGATGAACGGGACTTGTCCTTGTCACGCCTCTGTCACAGCCTGCTGAGGCAACAGCTGTTTCTGAAACCACAGCACCGGACAGTGAGCTATTTGAGGACTGAGGCCACGTCTTGGCCATTTTCTCCCTGCCTCCATGCCAAAGACAAGGCTATGTATACAGCAGGTGTTCAACACAGGGGTTCCAGTGGATACTCACTGTCCAGGACTAGAGACTCAGCACTCTGCTAGGCTCCAGCCTTCCCATAGGCATGCAAGTGGTCTTTCTTCTTGGCTTGTAGACAGCCCCAGGGAGGTACCCTTCCCACACTTCCTGCATCTGGAGCATCCCTAGGGAGGTACCCTTCCCACACTTCCTGCATCTGGAGCATCCCTAGGGAGGTACCCTTCCCACACTTCCTGCATCTGGAGCATCCCTAGGGAGGTACCCTTCCCACACTTCCTGCATCTGGAGCATCCCTAGGGAGGTACCCTTCCCACACCTTCTGCATCTGGAGCAATATCTCCTGACATTATGTAGGGCTCCAGGGCATGAACCTGTGAGTAGAAGAAGAGATATTTAAAAAAATTTATTTATTTATTTTTATTTTATGCGCATTAGTGTTTTGCCTACATGTATGTCTGTGTAAGGGTGTCAGATCCCCTGGAACTGGAGTTACAGACGGTTGTGAAACTGCCATGTGGGTGCTGGAACTTGACTCAGGCCCATGCTCTTAACCACTGAGCCATCTCTCCATCCCCCAGAACAGATTTATAGAAAGAACTGTAGGGTAAGGCTCAGTTGTTGCCTTTCATCTCAGCCCTAACATTTATTGGCTGTGTGACTTCAGGGATGTTACTTAACCTCTCTGCACTTCAGTTTCTCTCTTAATATAGTGCATATCTTCCAGAGAGCTTGTGGGAGTTGGGAAGATAATAGGTTAAAAGCATTTCATATCATGCTTACTGTGAAGAAAATACTTATTTTATTTTATTATTATGGCAATAATCATTCTGATCTTATTTCTTCCTAGTGCCGTAGGAAGACCCCAGGGCCGGCTGCATTCCAGGCCTGGCCCATGGGAGTCCTTGCTGGAAGGAGGAAGGCACAAAGTCCGCTGTGTATTGTCACACTGCCCCTTCCTCCGACTCCCCTAAGCCATTTGCCGGGTGGATCCAGGGGGCTCAGGAGAGGAAGATGGGAGGGAGAGAGGGGCTGGGTTAAATTAGAGCTGGGCAGTCTGTAGCAATAGCCAAGGGTCCAGTGTCAGGGGCACAGAGCAGGCTGCAGGACTTCCATGTAGCCGAGGGCTGGCCGCCGCCGTGTGAGCTGGGCTGCCAGAGTCACTCTGCAGTGCGTGGTCTAGAACCGGGTGAGAGGAGGGGCACCCCAGTGGGGTTAGAGAAGGAGGCACCCACTCCCTGAATGGTCACTCCGTGAGTTCCTGGCAGTAGACTCGTGTCTTCCTTACTAGCAGGGAGGTGACTTCTGCTTCCACGGAATGGCCCTAGGGCCACGCTGGTTAAAAAAAAAAAAAAGTCCAGAAAATTGCTCTCTGGGAAACAAATGTTTTTGTTTTGTGTTACAGCAGTTGGCCGACTGTCTCAGCGTAAACACTCCCAGCCTGATCAAGCTATCCACATTACAGGGCTGAGTGAGGCATCGGGGAAGATGGGCCCAGTCTGCGCTTGGGCCAGCAGAGCTGATTCTGGCACCGCAGCGGGTGGGGGCTGACCTCTGTGTTCGGGGGCGCGGGGGGGTGCGGGGGGAGGCTAGTGTGCAGCATCCACATAAGAGAAGGAAGGCCAGTGCGCTGCACGGCGAAACACAGAACCAGCGGCCTCAAAATAACCCTCGCTCTGCCTTCCCTTGGCTGTGCAACCTTGACTGAGTCATTTCGTCTCTGCCAGGGCCTCAGTTTTTCTCATCTGAAAAGTGGGGCTAATGGCAATTCTGAGGGTCAGGTGATGGTGACTCCTGGCCTGTGGGTTGACCTAAACATTACTTATTACTGATAGCCACGGAGAAGATTTGAAATGTCCTCATGGTCATAATTCAGAAAGGAAAACCCAGAATTCCTCGGGGGGATTGTCTAGGCTTGCTTTTTTTCTATTGAAATATGGGATTTTTTTCAAGACTGACACTATTCATTTATTTATTTGTTCTTTTTTGAAGTGCCTGGGGTTGAACCCACAGCATTGAACATTCTAAGTGTTCTATCACAGAGTCTCTAATCCAGAATTTTAATTCTCTAGCCCAGGAATTAACTGGAATTATTCCTGTACACGTGCCCTCCTTTCTAGGGAAAGGGACCATGGCACATCTGAGGTTCTTTAAAAAATGCCTGCAGGTTTTCAAACTACCCTTAACCCCCTCAAAGGCTTTAGAGGCCCTGGCATGGAGAAGTGTAGAGTCTCCACCCCACAGGAACCACTCGAGAGATTCTGCAAGAGAGGAAGAGATTAGAAAGTATAAGAAGAGCCGGGCAGTGGCGGGGCAAGCCTTTAATCCCAGCACTCAGGAGGCAGAGGCAGGCAGATCTCTGTGAGTTTGAGGCCAGCCTGGGCTACAGAGTGAGTTCAGGAAAGGCACAAAGCTACACAGAGAAACCCTGTCTCAAAAAACCAGGAAAAAAAAAAAAGAAAGAAAGAAAAAAGAAAGAAAGTATAAGAACAACAGCAACAACAACAAAAACGTCAGGGGCATCCGGTGGCCACTGAGAGTCCAGCGTGCCCCCTCCCTTCCTGACATCAAAAGTTGGAGAGTTCTTACACTTTCTAATCCTTTTCCACCGTCCCCTCTCCAGGGACTCAGTGGTGGCCTGTCCCTGCTTGTTCCTCAGGGTTATACCTCCTCAGTCTCTGATGCTCTTTCCAGAGTGGGCCTCCTCTTGCCTCACCCTGGGGGGCCCTGAAGAGAGGTGAGGTGTGTGTGTGTTCCACGGGCCACTGTTGGGTGGGTGATTAACACCACCCGCCTCCTACAGCTATGACCCGAGTGCTGTGGTTTCTCTTCTGAATTGTGTTTTGTTTCCCGAGGTCAGTCCAAAGACGAGCCTGGTGGGCTCCTGTGTGGAGTGGGAGGCTGCGTTTCAGGTTCTAATCCATAACCCGGAGGATGGAGGCAGGGACTTTAACAATGTTGCTTCCTTTCTACCAATCCAGCTTCTTAGTTTCATTTATTTGTTTATTTTTGTGAGGCCGGGGATCAGCGCCAGGTCCTCAAAAGTACCCGGCAAGCCCTTCACCATGGAATTTTGTCCTTAGCCCCTTTAATTTATATTTTTTAAGCTGTTTATATGTAAAATTTATATTTTGCCCAAGTTGGTCATGAACTCATGACCTGCCCCACCTCAGCCAGTTGAGTAGCTGGGTTTATAGGCATGTGCTTCTATCCTAGTTCCTTTTCTTTATAATTGTTGTTTGTATGATGTATGTGCGTCATATGTATGAATATGGGTGCATGTGTGCCATGCATGACGGGTGTGTAGAGGTCAGAGGACGACCTCGGATGTGGCTTCTTGCCTTCCAACTTGTTTGAAACAAGGTCTTTAGTTCACTGCTGTGTACTCCAGGCTAGTGCCCGTGAGCTGTTGGGGATTCTCCCAGACTGTCCTCCTACCTCACTGCAGGAGCACTGGGGTTAGCCCCACATCCAGCTCTACATGGTTTCTGGGGACTTGAACTCAGGTCCTTACATTTGGGCCATAAGAGCTTTATCTATGGGGCTATCTCCCAATAACAAGATCCATTGTATGTGGATTACAGGGCACAATGGATGAGTCTCCAGTCGAAGACTTTGTTTTCCTTCCTTCCTTCCTGTGTGTGTGTGTGTGTGTGTGTGTGTGTGTGTTGCACACTTGTACACGTGAAGGACCAAGTTTGATGTCAGGAAGTCTTGCTCCCCCATTGTCGTCATTGAAGCAGGGTCTCTCAGTTGAACCTGGAGCCTCGCCAATTTCGTTCATCTGGCTAACCAGTTCACTCCAGGGATCTTTGCCTTCAAGGGCTAGAATAGCAGGCAGGCTGTTAGGCCTTCCAGCCTGGACTGTCCACTTACACTCTGCGAGAAAATTGATCTTCCTTATACCACCGTGTAGGGGGTTTTGTTACTTTCGGCAAGCGAAGTTTCTAACTAGTGCATTGAGGTTGGCCTGGGCCTAGGTTTTGAGTCCAAACCTTCCAAGTTCTCTATGGCCATGCTCCTTTGTGTTCCTGAAGCCCTTTGGAAGCAAAATTTCCCCTAAGAGGACCAATCCATTGCATATTTCTTTTTTAACAAATTTAATTGTGTGTACATGTGTTACACATATGTAGGTGCACATGCCGATGCATGGACAAAGGACATGGGGTATACTGGTGTGCCACTCTTCTGCCTTATTCCCTGGAGACAGTCTCTCACTGAAGCTGGAGCTCCGAACTCAGGTCCTCATGCTTATTCAGGAGGCTCCCTTGCCCAGCCCTGTTTTCTCTTACCTGCTTTCTCCTTTCTGTCTCCCTCCCTTCCTCTAACATGTATCCACACCTGTTACGTTCTGTGGGCTGTGCTCGCTGAGGAGATGTCGCCCTCCCCATTAACTCAGGCTCCAGACTTGGTGGACAGTATAAAGAACGGCTGAGGCTGGGGATAGAATTCAGTTGGTAGTTCATGCCTAGTGTGTCCCGGGTCGGATCTCCAGGACTACTACTACACAAACCAGGCATGGTAGTGTAATCCCAGGACTCAAGGAGTGGAGGATGGAGGGCCAGAATGTAATGTCACCCTTGCCTACACAGGGAGTTCAACGCCAGTCTGGGTACATAAGACCCTGTCCTACAAAAAAGTACCTAGAAGATATGTGATGCTTCTGACACAGGACCCAGAGGTTCCTACCTGTTCTGACCTGAAAATCTCCCTGAGCGAGGACTAGCTTCCATGGTACCAGAAGGCACCATGCAAGCTTCCAATGGAGGGAAGCGACCAATTGACCTACCCATCTATGATGCCTCTGAACTAAAACAATGACCAGCATGGCATGACATACCGTTATGGAATCCCATCATCCCATCCCGGTAATGGCACACATACATTGGCAGGAATCAGTAGCTCTCTAGTTGGATCTAAGGCCCACTCAACAAGAGGGAAATCATGCGTGGTACTGGAAACCAAGCCAACGACAAGAGGCTAGTGGGCTCATGGATCTTGCAGGAGAACATACAACCACCACTTTATTAAACCAGCAGCATCCCTAACTACATTCTAAATATTTGTCCTTATACTCCTCAGATAAGCATAGTCCTCACTCCTCATCAAGGAAACTTCTCTTTGCAACAGAGAGAGAGACAATTACAGGAAAACTACAGCCAATCAAAATGCAGAGAACAAGTGACCAGTGGTGCCCAGGACCCGTTAATACATCGACAACACAATTTCTGCACCAAGGCTCAGGGATCATAGTAGAAAAGGAGACCGAAACAGGGTAAGAGCCAGAGGAACAGGGAGTCTGTGTTGAGATTGTGTTCCCTAAAAACATGTCAGAGAAATGATGAAGCCCATAAAGTTCCATCAACATGGCTGGTTAAACAAAATCTGAACGAAGATTCCAACAGACATGCTAACATGGATGGAAGAAAGCTCACAAGGCCTCAATTCTAGACAAAGAACTGTAGGCAGCTAAGGGGTGCCGAGAGTGGGTGAAATAGTCATGCCCAGTTGACCATCCGACACCAAGTGCTCATGCCTGAAATCATATATATACAACTAACATTATACAGACCTGTGTGTGTGTGTGTGTAGCAACTAAATAAAAAGTAGCCATGGAGAGCAAGAGGTGCATGGGAAGGATTAGAGGGAGGAAATAGAAGGGGGAACATGATGTAAGAATATTTTAATTTCAAAAATAAAATATATGTATTACAAAAAAAGGAAAAAGTGTTTGGCCGTGGCTAGGCAGGAGCTACAGGAGGCAAGGGGAAGAACATTAACTGTAATAAGGACCCAGGGAGCTTTCCGAAGGTGGAGTGGAAACAGTTTGGCCTGAGGTCAAAAGTAGGAGTGTTGAGTTAGTAGTATGAAAAAGAGGGTGTGGTGAAGGCCCAGCTTGCACTGCTGTGTTACACACGCGTCTTTGTTGGCCTTCTGCTCCTCACTTGTGAAATGGAGAAGGTAACAGAGAGTATGGAAAATTATGAAGGCCATACTTCCAGGAGCATTAGTGTTTGGGGCAGTGCACCATTCACCTGTGTACACACAGCCCTGGGTCACTTTTGAAGGTGAACGTCACCATTATGTATGTCTTATTTCTGACCACAGAACTGTGGAGGAATCCCAGTCAAAGTTGGTCTCCTTATCCCTAGCCCGGTGGCCTGTATACCTCTGCCCTCACCTTTAGGTTACATGTGGAGGAATTCGAAAGGAAAGAGTAGGTGAGTGGGAAAACCTAGAGGTGAGTATTCAGAGAATTTCCTTTTTTTTTTTTTTTTTGACAGAATCTCACTACATCACCCTGATGACCTGGAACTCACTGTGTAGACCAGGCTGGCCTTGAACTCACAGAGATCTGCCTGCCTCTGTCTCCTGAGTGCTGGGATTAAAGATGTGGCCACTAGGCCCAGCCTAGTATTGAGAGACTTTTGAGGGGCGGTCTATTATTCACTTTTCTTGTTGCTATGATAAAGTACTTGGCAAAAGCCACTTAGGGAGGAAGGGCTCATTGAGGCTCACAGTCTGAGGGGACACACTTCATCACGGCAGGAAGACATGCGTTCTCTGTAGTGGTAGAGGAATCTGCTCACATCTGAGCAGATCAGAAAGTAGAGAAAGATCGGAGAGTGGGGTGGGCTATAAACCTCAAGGCCCCTCTGCAGTATCTTACCTCTTCCTGTCAGAAGGCCCCGCATCCTCTCTAGACAGCACCAGCTGCTGGGCAGGAAGTTCACACACGTGAGTCTTGAGGGCATGTCACACTTACACTCTAACAGGGGCAGAGAGAGAGGGAGGAAGGCATTCCAGGGAAGGACTGTGTAATTGGCTTGACTGAGTAGGAGTTTGGGGTCTAGTTAGCAAGCAGAGGGTTTGAACTGTGAGGAACAGTGAGTGACACAGGATAGATCAGAAGATGAACCATGACTCTAGGCACCCCGGAGAAGCCACTGGGTCAGAGGGGGCCACAGACAGCTCTTCAGTCTTTACTGAGAACCACAGTGGGCCGGGTAGGAACTTGGACACTTCACATTTTTTTATTATTGTTGCTTTTTTTTTTTCATGCTGAGAATCAAATTCAGGCCTTGCATGTGCTAGGCACAGGTTCTACCACTGAGCTGTTCCCAGCCCTTAAATTTATTATTTTATTTGAAGTTCCTAACAGCCCCCGGTAGGTTGGTATCCATGTCCCCCATTTTACTGACAAGAACGTGGAAGACAAGAGAAAGTGAATCATAGAATAAAGCCAATGTGGAGCTAAGAGCTCAGCTCATTCAGCCCCAACACAATCTTTTCTACTGTAGCATATGGCTTTAAGCTGTTCTTACTTTGAGAATGTTTCCTACTGCCAAGCCAGGCCAGGCTCCAAAGCCGTTTTACAGAAACACCCTACACCCGCTCACTCCCCATCCCACTCCCACCCCAGGCACACTCTGGGATCAGAGCCTCTTGGACTTTTGGATATCCCATGCCAGGGGAGGTGGAGTGCCAGGCCGTGGTCTGGTGGAAATGAATTCACATATTCCGCTGGCTCACAGATGCCAGCCCAGGAACAGGTTGAAGCCTTGAGTGGAAGTGACTGACATCTGAGGAGATAAAGCTGCAGGATGTCTGTAGTCATGTCAGTGTATGGCGGTGGGGGTCGGGGGGGGTGGGCTGAGGAGGGCAGAGAGGAAATTAGACTACCCAAGGGTTGACAGTTACTGACGCTGGATGAGGGGTCACGGGCGTCCACTACACTGTCCCTCCTAACCTCTGTGTTTGGAAAATCTCCATTATAAAAACTTAGATACCTCAGAGGACGCCCCTTCCCCAGTACCCCACCCTATACCAGATAAGCCAATCTCTGCTTTCAGGCTTTGTCCTATTTAAAAATCTCGGGTAGGGGCAGCCAAGGTGAGAATCCTGCTTAGACTCCCTTTACACTCGAAAACCTCAAGGTGGAGTCCTGTCCAGCCTCAGCCTCTTCATTTGGAAAAAGGGGTCAAGATTCTAACAACCCCATGGCGGTGTCGTGAAGGTGAGATAGGGTGAAAGGTAACAGATGTGAGGTCACCGCCCACAACAAGGACACTGGGTCCTTCGGCATCTCCACCAGAGGGACGTGTGTTGGATAGATTTGAATAGAGAAGACCTCACGGGCTTTGCCCTGTGGCCTTACCATTGGCTTCCTGGACTTTGCCTTAGTAGTTTCTCCATGAAAGACAAGTAGAGGGACCTCAAGAGGCTCCTGTGCAAGCTGGGCGTGGGGGCGAATGCCTTTCATCCCAGCACTCGGGAGAGGCAGGTAGATCTAAGTGAGTTTGCCGCCAGCCTGGTCTACAGAGCGAGTTCCAGGACAGCCAGGAGAAACTCAGACCGACAGACAGACAAAAAAAAAAGGCTCCTGTGGGCTGTCTCCGGGCCTCTCCCCAAAGGACCCTGGGTCCCTCACTGTATCTCGGCTGCCTGCTTCAGGCAGGAGAAGCTTGCAAAGCGAAGAGCAGGCAGGACAAGTGGGACCTGCTGAAGCCTTGAGAGTGGCAGTGGGAGTTTTTCAAAAATAGGAGGGTCCTGGGAAGCCTGTACCAACCCTTGGGAGATGGGGAAGTGTGTGTGTGTGTGTGTGTGTGTGTGTGTGTGTGTGTGTTCGCACAGCCCGCAGAACTGGAAGCTACAAAGGGTAGAAGAGGAGTAAGGAGATGGTTCGCAGCAAGCAAGGGGTGAGGAGTGACAGGGAGGGGACCCCTGAAAGCAGGAGAGGTGAAGGCAGCTTGGGGTCCTGGGATGACCGCCCAGTCGGAGGCCTTTGGACTGGCCTGGGTTCCCGGTATTTTCCCGGCTGTTGGGATCCGCAGCGCCGCCTGGTGGACACGCTCGCGGTGCAGGCTCCAGAGGCTGACTGCGGGCGCAGGGGCTCTGTCCCCTGCTGCTGAGAGACGGCTGAGAAGGGGAGGAGGGCACCGCTCCAGGATGCCGCGGGGAGGGGCGTGGGTCTCTCCTGGGAGGCTCGAGAACCGGGCCCACCCCGCAACACATACGGACACCCTGCATCCTTCTGCTCTGTGCAGGAGTGACTTGGCCCATCCCACATGTCGGGGAATCCTTCCTGCCCCTAGGCCTGAAGCTCTGGAATTCTGCTGCCTAACTTCTCCCGGAAGAGGGTCTCATTAAAGTTTTTAAGAGGTTTTATTTTGATTAATAAAATGCCAGGAAGGGGGCATGAAGGCCCGAACGTCCCAGTTGTCTTCCCGAAGGTCCCAGGCTTGAATTCCAGAAATGTTTAGGCCTTCCCTGTTTGAACGGGTTCTGGCGGGAAAGACGTAGTGGCCCAAGGACCCCTGCCCAATGCAAGGCCATGGTGGGAGAAGCCTGTGGGTCCCAGTGCCAGCGGCCTGTGGCTGGTGCTGGTGAGAGGTTAGACAGCGGCCTGGCTTTCAGATCCTACGTCACGGGCCCTGGGGTCTGGGCGCTCTGGTGGCATCATCTCCTCCCCAACCTGGTGGTGGTGGAGTTCATCCAGACACCCGGGGATGGTGAGCCATCGCGTGTTCAGGAGTTCTCGAGAAGCCCAGGCCAGCCTAATGTCTCTCCTCCGGACCAGAGCGGCAGTAGGGCCGCATTGTTCCTTCTACAGCACCAGCTCCGGTGCCAGGGTCTCAGGCTGCCAGGCTGCACCCTCTCTCCGGGGAAGCAGCAGGGAGGCCAGAGAGTCTTCACAAAGTCTGCTCTGGCGGCCTTCGGGAGGCGGCCGAGTCCGCTCTGCGTGCCACCCGGGAAAAGGTCCCGCAGCCGTTAGACTGGTGCTAAGGAGGAGGATGGAAAAAAAAAATCTCAAAAGCCGCCAAGTCCTGTGTAAATGGCACCCGGGCCCGGGTGGCTGTTCCACGCAAGGCCTGAAGTGGAGGGTAGACTCTGTGCATGCCCCAGAGGCGACAGAGAGAGCTGGTGCCGAGGGAAGCCAGAAGCTCGGGGAACCCAGAAAGGCCTGACTCCAGCAGGACGCTCTCTGGGGTGCGCGCTCTGGGCCGCTACTCTCTGGTCCCAGGATCCCACCGAAGAGCGACCTGGGCCCAGAGTTCCTAACAGCTTTACAGCTCCAGCCAGAGCCTCCTGGTCCCGCTGTGACCGGGGCATTCCTGATGCTGTTCCGCCCTTGCTTCTGGCTACCGGGTGGTGAAGCTCAAATTGCAGAGAAGGGAGAGCTCCGCAGGGATCCACACCCGGATCCTGCCTGCGCCGATGCCCCAGAACAGCACAGATTTGCTCCCTCGAGGCGGAGCGGGACCGCCAAAACCTTGGCTCCGCGGAGTTTAAAAGGGGCTTCTTCCGGGTTCCTAGTCCGGGAACGCACTCTTGCAACCCCAACTGGGCTACCGCACCGGCTGCGGAGCGATCGGACAGGGAAAACCAGCCTCGGTGCAGGCCTGCCACACGTCCCGACTCCCGCAGGAGGAAGGAGCCACCGGGGTAGGGGTGGGCAGGGTGCGAAGGGCGTTAGGGTAATTCAACTACCTCTAGGTTAAAAAAGAAAAGGAAAAAAAAAAAGCGCAGAATTCACTTTGTTCCCGAGGGATAAGGAGGTCCTGCGTGCTCTCTCCAGGTCAGCAAATGCCTCCCTATCCCCGCTAGTCTATTTGGGTCGCCTGTCCCGAGCCGGGGATGCTTGCAATGTGAAGAGGGGAACAGACAGGCAGTCACGCGTCCCCCGGGGCTCTGGCCCCGCCGGACGAGTCTCGGCTTGTTCAGCTCTCTGCACAAAACGAAACTCAAACGCGCACACCCCCAAGAAAACCTTAAAAGAATTTAACAAAAACCAAAGCCTCTATTTTCCCTGCTTTCACTTTTCACAAACCAGCTTCCGGGAGATTTAAATAAAAACGAAATGAGCAATTAGCTAAGGATACTATCTTTCCCATACTGTGGAGTCTCTCTTGAAAAACATTTTTCCCCAAGGCCAACCATTCAGCTGGCCAGCCCTTCTGAAGCCCTAGCCCATTCAAGAAAATCACAACAAAGCAGTAGGAAATTCAGGGAGGTCCCGGGAACCTGCAGCGGCCGAAACCGCTTTAATAAAAGTAAAAAATTAAAAAAAAGATAATAAGAAGTAAAACCTTTTAATACATCAAATATACGGAATTTTAATCTTTAAAGCGATACATTGTCTATTATTTTAGCACATGACGTAAACCTTGTCCCCTTCTCAGCGGGTGGACTTAAAAATTAAAAATAGTTGTGTTCCTTTTAAAGAACAAAATAAGGCAAATGAGGTTTTGGAATAGAATTGTTTTTCCTTTTTTTTGTTTTCTTCCAGAATACATACAAAAAAATACCCATTCTCTTTCGATGGTATACACCTTAAAAATAATTGCAATTTGAAATCAGAGTTGACAAATTGTGACTTATTTTGTTTCGTCTTTTTCTTTTTTTTGTAACAAACATGCATGTAAATTTGAGTTTCAATCAGACATTAAATAAGAACGCACAATACAATCATAGCAATTTTAAAGTAACATTAAAGAGAAGACCCTAGTTCTGTAGCGGTTTTGTTTTTATTTATACTCTACAAGGGATGGGAGGGTTTGTTTCCCACATATTTACCCTCGAGTTTTAATTTTTTCCCCCCTCCTCCTTTTAACCTACGGAGCTCAAACTAAATAATGCACTTTTGAACCACGGGTCCGCTTGGAGCTAACATAAATAAATACCAATGTTCACCGGCGAAGTCCTCAGATGAACACTTTCTCAATTATTTTTCCTTCTTTTTCTATAAAAAGTCAAATGATTTTTTTTCAACTTTTATAAAGTTTGGGTGGGGGGAGCTAAGGGTGGAGGAGACGAGTTTCCCATCCAGGCTCACTGGCTGGCTGTTGGTGGTGGATAGGTAAGATTTAGGCTTTCTTTTCCCTTCCGTAGCCCGGCTCTTCCGCTCCTGCAGGCGTCAAGGAACCTCGCCCGGCTCCTGCCCCTCCCTCGGCTCCTCCCCTCCCCCAGCTCCTTTCTCTCCCTCCTAATTCCTCCGGGCCGCCCTCACTGATACCCCAGTGCAGAGGCGGTGGTCAGTCTCTGTCCGTAGAGGGCGTAGGGGGAGTAGTAGGGTCCGGTGGCAGCGGGCACCGGCACTGGGGCACCCGGCGTGGGGAGCGGGCTCTTGGAATACGGGTGGTAGCGGCTGCTGAGTCCCAGTGCATGGTGGGGGCTGCGCAGCGCCAGGGTCCCCGGGCTGCCTGGTGCGCCCGACGTGGGGATGTGCATGTGACAAGCCATGGCTGCTGCGGCGGCGCTGGCGAGAGACGAAGAACTGGGGTAACCCGACAGCAGTTTGTCTGTCCCAGGAAAGGCCGTATGGGTCCGCAAGTGGCTCAGCAGCTCTTCGGACGTGGCGAAACGCTTGTCGCACGGCCCATTAGCTGACACCCAGTTGCAGATGTGGGGGAGCGGGTCGTTAGGGAGCATGAAACCATAGGGGTAGAGGGGGTGGCCGGCCAGGGAGGGTGGTGTGGCGCCCGCAGCGGCGGCAGCGGTCAGTGAGGAGTGCACACCGTGCAGTGGGTGCGTGGGGTACACCAGTGGGTATCCCGATTTGAGCGCCGCCGCTGCAGCGGCCGGATCGTGCGCACACGAGGCGCTGGCGGCCGCAGCTCCGGCCAGGTGGCTGGCACAGTGGTAGCTGAGGCAGTATGGGTCCCGGCACAAACTGGCTGTCATCACGGACGGCGGCGACGCCCCGGCCAGGGGACTCGAACCGGCTGGCTTGCTGCAGCCAAGGGAGCCGGCTGCGGCCGCCGCCAGCTGAGCCCCTACCAGGCTGCCAGGTTTGGTGGGGTCGAGCGCCACGCCGTGTGGCAGGAACTGGGGTGGGTAGCCAGCGTAGGCCCCAGCCAGGCTGCCTGGGTAGGTCATGCCCGCGGGGGGTAGAGGGAACACCGTCTGGCCGGGTTTGTAGGGAGACACGGGAGCCACCAGCCCAGAGCCCAACACCGACGACGAGGTGGGCGCGCTGGGGCCCGAACCGGAGCTGGAGCCAGAAGAGCCGCCGCAGTCCGAGCCTAGAGCCTTGCCCCCTGGACCCCCGTCCGAGTGCTGGTTCACATCCACGTTAATTCCGCCGCCGCAGCTAATCCGCCCGTGTGCCAGCCCCGCGGGTACCCCGTCCGCCGAGGAGCCCCCGGCACCCTTACTGACACCACCGCCGCCTGTTTCCGGATCTTTCTTGTCGTCCTTGCCCTCCGGGCCGCCGCCGGCGGTGGGCAGCATGCCTCCCGGCGAACAGGCCGAGGCGCTGGAGCTGGGACTGCCTGTCCTGGGCGTAAATGGCTGGCAGGTGGCGCTCGGTACCCGGAATCCCGACTTCTCCGCAGAAACACCCCCGCCGCCGCCGCCGCCGCCGCCGCCCCCGCCGCCTCCACCGCCGCCTCCCGGCTCCTTCTTATCCGAGCCAGGCTTGGAGTAAGGCTTGAAACTCGACTTGTCTTCCACGCCGATGTCGCTCAGTTTCAGGGGGCCCGACTTGGCGTCCTTGTCGCCCCCGGCTCCGCTGCCTGCGCCACCCGCGCCGCCCCCGTTGGAGGCGACCGAGGAGAGTTTGGAAGAGGGCGAGGGGTCGGGCTTCCCTATCTGCGAACATGTTTGCGCCAGCAGCGCCAGTGGGCTCTTCTTGGCGTCCAGCTGCGGAATCAGACCGGGGAAGGGGGGGTCACACAGAGAAAGAAGGGGACACCCTTTAGAATTCTGGCTTTAAGGTTCCAACGCCCTCCGTAATAGCCCGCGAAAAGCATCTCAACTTTGAGGAGCAATTCAAAGTGGCACCCCGCTCCACATCCACCCGCAAAGATTCTCGTCCTTGGGAAAGATGCCAGATTCCCCCCCCCCCCCCACGACCGCTCTAGGATCCTTCCTACATTCTTTCAGCACTACTTAGATTTGGAAACAATCTCTTGCAAATGTTTTGGTTTTCATCTCCTTAGACCCAGATCTGTACCCGCTTCCCAGCACACACTCCTTGATTCTAAAGAGCAAGGGCTTGAGCGGTTGGCGCCTCCGAGGCTGTGTAAATATACTAGCTTCTGGAGAGCCAGGGGAAGGCGACTTTGGAACAGTCAGTATTCAGGCCCTTGTCCGCCTAGGGGCCGATGGCGGAGAGCTAGGTCCATAGGGGCTTTAATGCAAAAAGGACAAGTTTGGATGGCTTTGCCCCTTAGAATTTACACCCCATTCCACCTCGTTGCCCTTTCCGACTAAGGAGTGAGGAAGCGCTATCCTTTTCTCCCATCCTGGAGCTGAATCACTCCGAGACCGTGCCCACCCTCCCCCCGCCCCCGCGCCGCGCGCCCCAGATCCCATGGGAAAGAAACCCCACAGGAAGGCGGCCCTGGTAGGGGGTCCCAGCTGGACCCTGACAGAAGGTCCTTACCTCGATGGGGCTGACGGGCGTGGAAGGCAGGGGTTGCAGATACTCTGGGTGCAAAATGTGGCCAGTCCGTGCCGTCAGCATCTTCAGCACCTTGATGGGCAGGCGGTTAGCCTGGCGCAGGGGGTCAGAAGGGGGCACGGCGTGCACAAAAGGCTTGGTGCTGCCGGCCGGGGACGAGCCTGGGCCGTGGCCGGAGCAATTTCCAGAAAGCGCGCTGGTCCAGGCAGGGTCCGCACTGCCACTACTGCCGCCGCCGCCGCCGCCGCCGCTGTGCTTACTGCTTCTTAGGGCAGAAAGCGAGGGCGCTGTGCTCATGACCCACCCGCGCGCATGGGAGCAGCGGGGGGAGGGCTCCGGGACGCGCGGGGCGGGCTCGGGGCTGCGCGCTCGCCCAGGGAGCGGGAACAGCTGGAGGAGGAGCTGGCTCGGCGGACGCGGGTGCCCCCGCGAGCCTTCTCGGAGCCTGGAGCCAGAAGCGAATAATCCTGGGTGGCCCGCAGGGGAGCCGTGGCGGGGCTGGAGGAGCCGGGTGGACTGCGGGAGTGCCCCGCGGTGCGCGGTGTCTGCCTCGGGCTGCGCCCTGCGCTACGCTCTCCCGGCCCCGAGCCGGCGCTGCACTCTGCGATGTGAGCCGCTGCTTGTCCAGCCGAGGCTCTGGCGAGGAAACTCACTTCAAAAGCAGCTGCACCGAGGGGGAGATTAAAGCCTTTGCCGCCTTCCAATCAAATGGGAGCCCGAGGTGATTGGAGGGTCAAGGGGATGTGACGCGTCCCGCGCCGCCGCCGCCGCCGCCGCCGCCAGGACTCTCCGAGCTGGTTTTAATGGGCAGCTCCCTCTTTGCCGCCCCTCGGCTTGTCCCCTCCCTCGATTTCGCTACCCGTAGGAGATGGACATTTATTCTACGTTTGCCATCTACCGCCTTCCTTCTTTTTCCTCCTCGTCGTTCTTCGTTTTCCCCGCTGGAAAAACAAACTGAAACCTTTGGAGGGAGGGAGTGCGTCTGAGTTAACAGACTTCGGGCGGGTGTTGAGAAGAAGCACCGGCGGGAGTGTGGATACCAGCTGAACGCTCAACTCCAGGGATGCATGGGGGTCCTCGCACCAATTTTTTTTTTTTTTTTTTGTCAGTAATTGAGATCTCGCGTGGTGCGGCCACCCGGGTAAGGAAAGGTGGAGAGCCGATGCCGAAGGAAGTCTGCCCGACCGCTTGGATTTCCTGAGATTGCGCAGCAGAGAAACCAGAAGCTAGAAGGGCAATGGAGGCGGCGGCTGCTAGTCCAGGCGACGTGCGCGGGGCTCTCCGCCTTTCTTGGTCACGTGACACCCGAGGACGCTCAGATTGGGGCAGGAGCGGGGGTCACATGTTTCCCCTGTTTCACACTCAGTCCTCCCCATTCTTGCTCTCCTCTGCTACCCTCTCTTTTCCCCCCACCCCCAGTTTCTCTGGGCATCTCCACCCCTCCATCAATTGTCAATGTGCCTCGACCGCAATCAATCAGTTATTTGTCAGCTCTTGTCAATCTGCCCGTGATTTATGTCAGCTTTTGTTGCTGATTACAAGGCGGGTGAGACTTGAAGGGAAAAAGAGAGACCGAGAGTGAGACAGAGGAAGGAAGAGACCCAGAAGGACTGAAGGAGGGGGAGAGAGGAGCTGCTTCCTGGGATGTGTGTGTGTGTGTGTGTGTGTGTGTGTGTGTGTGTGTGTGTGTCGAGGAGGGTTGTAAGAAAAAGAATGAAAGGGGGAAGAGGCGCCCACCGTCAGGAAAATCAAATAGTGAGAGTAAAGTGCGCAGGTGCACCCAGGATGCCGATCTCGGTCGCACCGGCCTGGGGTGTGCGCCTTCCCTCCTCGTGTTGGAGAGACCGACGCCTCCTCCACCTTGGGGTGCTTTGGTCAATCCGGATCGCAGAGTTCGGGGCTGCTTGGTACCTAAGAACGGCGGTGGAGACGACGTCTAACACGGGAGCTTTACCGCCTCTCTGGGATAATCCCTCCCGGGCATGTAACTTGAGGATGTCCGGCTGCCGCCCTCCGTAGTGTCCCGACCCCTAACTCAGGAACTTCTTTCCAAAGAGCCACACCACCAATGTAGCCCGAGTCCTAGAGGTTACTGATGGGGTAACCCTCCTTAATTCTGTGAACCCGGTTCGCAGCGCGGCTTGAAAAGCTCCAGAGAAGAGGCCTGGCCGTGTGCTCAGGCAAACAGGTCTCAGGCTCGCTCTTTTCCTCTCCCGGGTCCTTCGCCACTACTCTCCGCGCGCCATCCCGACAGTCCTGGGAGCCGGGACGACCCGGGGCTGCTCGACTGAATAAAGTGGACCGTCCAGACAGGACTGACCTGTGCCGGGAGAGGAGAGGGAAGGAACGCGAGAGGGAGGGGCGGCTGCCTGTGAGAACCGGTTCTTCCAGGGAAGCGGAGCGGGACTGCGGCGTTCCCCTCGATTTGCGCCGTCACTCGGGCTGTTGGGAAAGAAGAGGGAGGCGCTGTGCGTGCCGCCTTCTACCTGGGTCTGGGCGCACAGTGTGTATTCACTCCAGTGCCGCTGGGCGAATTCTCTGGACTTCCGTAATGTCCGGAGCTAGTTCGAGGGTCACCTCCAGAAACTCGTAGAAAGTAGAAGGGGGTGAGAGGACACACCCCCTTCCTCCGAGGGACTTGGGAGACTTTGAATCCCCCCCCCCTCCTTTTTCCGCAAGGCTCTTCTTTTGTTGTCAAGTCCTTTTGATAAATGGTGGGGCTGGGAGCACGGGGAGCCGGGAGCCGATCTGTGCCCTGCGCAGGGGCGGGGGCCGAGCCTGGAGACCGGTTTCCGACCATCGCGCACCCTGATCTGAACCGGGTACTTGCAGGGGTCCGGTTGGGGACTACCCTCCCGCTTGCTAGCCCATTCCTCTCCTACCACCCCAGTCCCTCCCCCCACCTTTTTTGTCTCCCACTCCATGCGGGTAACGAGAACTTTCTGGGGCGGGGATGAGTTTTAGAATTTTCTCGTAGGTATTCTTTCACGCCGTTTTGATTTTATTCCTTGATTCCTTAGGTTGGCAAAGTTAATGAGCTGGTAACTCGATTAATGCTAATTTGGAGAGGAGAGGTGGTTTGTGCTTGGGGCTGGTGTGCGTACGGGCGTATGTGTGTGTCTCTCTCTGTGTGTGTGAGTGAGTGTGTGTGTGTGTGTGTGTGTGTGTGTTCAGAACACCTGCACTCAGGAAGGTTTGTGGTGCCTCTGCGACAATTGAGGAAGGTAAGTCTGAGAGACCGTGGCAAGATCACACACAGAGTTGTGAAGGTCCCCTGAATAATCCCTGGAGACAAGAGTCCCAGAGTACAGTTTGCCAGGGTGGCAGCTCCAAACTCTCTGCCGGGCAATGTGTCGGAAGCCATTTGTAGCCTGCGGGTGTGGCTGTGAAGGTGTCGCCTCTGGCCAACTACTGTGGTCCCAAGCGTAGCAAGCTCGGCCTTGGACTGTCTGCCATTTTGGCCTCTTCGACAGGCCTGGACATCGGAAGCTGGCGCTGTGGAGAGAACTAAGGGTAGCCGGAGCGCAAGCCTGGGGCGTCCTCAGTGTGTCCCCTTTTCCCCAGTTCCAGTAGTTTTCGTATTGCATTGGGCAGTTCAAGAGAGGCCGCCCCAGCGCTTCAAGCCTGGTGGAACCGTGGAATGGCTCTTGCTCCAGAACGATTACATGCGCTCATGGGTATGCGCGGTGTTCCGTGAGCTCCGGCCCTTGGCTGCCTGCGTTTACTTGGCTCAAAACTCAACTCTGCAGGTCGGAGCTCGCGGGGGCGCCTAGGGGGTCTGCGTTCCACCGGCTTTCGGGGGGGACACCATCATCGGAGCCCGCTCACTTCTCAAGGGAGGCCAAATCCCCGAAGGCCGGCGCAAGCTATGTAGGTGGGGGGTTATTAATTACTCCAGGCTAGGCCTAATACCTCCAACCCTCTGGGGTGATAGGCATGGATGTCCTGCGGATTTTATTTGCACACAATGGACATGATTTGTTTTCTCTTAAAAAAAAAAAAGGTGTGGGCATGGCAGATATTTGAGGAGGTGGAGGAGAGAAGGCGGAAAGGAAGAGAGCTGAGGAAAAAAGTTTGAAAATGCCTTGAACTATTCACTGTCGAGATGGCTAATCAGTACTGAGGCCGGAGGGCAGGCGGGCCGCCTTTCACCGCCGCTTCCCTTTCATCTCTGGCTCGGCGGAGGCGCTCAATTAAAAGCCTATCAGTTTGTAAGTAAATCAACGCCTATCAGAGTTGTCACATCAAACAAAACGATTATTATTGCAGCCCGCCTCCCCTATTAATCTCCCTCGAAGATAATCCGCCTGACAGGTCAGGCCCGGCGAGCTGGAAAGCCTGGCCCAGAGCGCCCAAAGAGTCCCGGACTGGCATATGCCCCCAGGGGTCTCTGCACCCGGGTTCGGTTCCACCCAGCAATCCCCCGCCCCCCAACCCCCGAGGGGTGAGGGAAAGAGCAAGTTGAGGCCGCTGGACCCAGATCCTTCCGACCAGACTACAATTAGGCCTGAGATTCTCGGAGCCACTGAGGTGATGGACACGCTTGAGCCTAACAGCTTTTCAAACCAGGGAGGCTTGGGGAGGGACGGGACATGTGGCCTCGCTTATTCCTTGGACCTCGCCATGGCCTGCATGCACTCTTCTAGGTTCGCCTCTTTGACTCTGTTTATTTTAAAATTTCCACTCTCTTTTCTCCTTTTTGTTTCCATGACAGTTTTTTTTTTTTGACTCTCTGAACCTGAACCCTTCATTTCTTCTCTCCTTTCCTTTCTCCGATTTCTCAGGGATTATTTTTTATTGTACCCTCCCAATGTCTAAACCTCTACATGGTAGTCTTATTCTCTGGAGTAGGGCATTCTCAGGGCCCGGGTTATTTCTCCCGCGGCAGTGTGTGCCAGCCACAGGATTTCCTGCCTAAATGCCCCCTGGTTTCTTCCCCAAGCAGGGACTTTTAGAGGCTCTTCACCCTCTTAAGGATTCTGTGCATTTGGGGACAAGGAAATCATTCAGCCAGTACAGGAGAGTTAAATGTGTGTGGACTGTTACAAACCCCTGTTTTGGCATTAGCATTTTGCCTCGGAATTTCGCAGTTCCATCCTTGTTGACCTGCCCAATAGCCTCTCGGGGCTTTGCAACTATCTTAAGACCCACAGGGCATTGGGATTTCAGCACGGTAGTGTGGAAAGGAGCGCCTAAGATTTCTTAAGCAAATACTGCTTCCATGGCCTCAAACTAGAGCCTCCAGGACTGGGTGGGGTTTGGCTTCTGGACTCCAGAATAGTGGCCTTCTTCCTGGTGTTTCTGGCTTCCCACTCTGGTAATGTCTTGGAATGGAGCCCCACCCACCCTTCTCTATTTTATGCTCTTGTCCCAACTCAGACCCAAAGCCGGACTAAGCCAGGACTGAGAGCTGATTGAAGTGTCTGACGGGAGAAGGGCTCTTGGAGGGACCCCAGGGCCTGCTAGTTTAAATGCCAGCTCTTCTCTAAGACACTGTCTGAGGTCCACGTCCACAAGAACCCCAAAAGTACTCAGCAGTTGAACATCCACACCGAGCCTCTGCAAGCAGCAGCAATCCTTCTGGGATTGAAGGCGGTCACTATCCAACAAAACCTACTGCAGACTTCTTGGTGCACCGGGCTACAGGATTGGGGGTCCTCACATAAGCCTCCCCAAAGCGCCTCAATTTGTATTCACTCTCCAGTCTTATGAAAATAATTTATTTATAAACCTAGAAATACTGTATATTCACATATATATGTGTGTATATACGATGCACTGTGGCTCAGTTACCTGCCGGCCTGCTTTTCTTATGCATTTATTTATGTCACCTTCACTGAGCTACAGATACTTAAGAGCTATAGACAGGACACTCCTCAACTCTGGCTGTAGGAAATATGCTCTGGGTGGTTATTTAGACATAAGTTCTATCTTGGGCCCTGATGACCCAAGCAAGGGATGTAAAAAATCCATCACATGTAAAAACAAAAACAAAACAAAACAAAACCCTGCTTTATAATTTTCCCAACATAATTATATGTGCATGCATTTAGAATTTAAGAATTTTTTTTTATCCTATAGATCTCAATTTCCAGACGTGTTGTGTTATGTGCCCCAGAAGCCAGAAGCAATAAGCGGTGTTGGTACTGAGCACCGAGACGTTTGTGCAATTTTATTTGTGCAATGGATAAAACTTACACATGGCTATATAATAAATTCAACCTTGTCATTTTTAGAATCGACAAGATTTCTCTGGCAGTCGTTGGTGCTACCTTAAACCGAGTAAGTCCGACCAGTAGGCATCCAACTGGAAATGGCTCCTGGCTGGCATGTCCCCGTGAGCCTCGGCTTAGTCACAAGCTCGAGATGGCTCCCCAGGCCCAGGAAGCAGTGGATCCAGCCCCACCATTCTAGTGGCGCCCCCAGGTTTCGTGGCCTCTCTGCAGTGCTGGGCCTAGTAGCCCCCATCTCCACTTAAGCTTCAGAAACGTACAGGGTTTCTACAGGGCCGAGTCCGCCCCTAGCGAAAACTGAAAGCAAATTCCGCCGCAGAGTCTGAACTTTGCTTCTCGAAAGTTTTCTCCAGGGAATCAGTGGCGACTTTAGGAGGACAGAGTTAGTGTGAACACAGGAGTGAGGGACCGGGGTGGCCTAGCTTGGCTAGAGGCGAAGTGTAGGCGCCCCTCCTTTCTTATTTCTGCTACTCCTTGGTGCCCACCTCCCGCCCCGGGCCAGATGATATCAAGTGTTTTCCAAACTGCTGCAGAGGTCCAGCAGGGGCTTCTCTAGCTCCCACCGGGGGTTACAGGAGAAGCAGCTTTTTAAGAGCTGTACAAAGCCTTGCCCAGAATCCTCCGCCTGATTTTCTCCATCTTGAGAAAATTTGAGACCAGATCACCTTCTGTGGGGAGGAATGTTTAGAAGTCATTCTGAGCAGTCCCTTGCCCAGCTCTCTGCCCTAACTTCGAACCAGAGTTTATGAAACCTGGGGCCACCTGCGCAACAAACCTCCAGCTCTGCGCCCCTGTCCTCGGATGAGGGCGTAAGCAGGGCTATTTATGGATGGATCGCCTGGGCTTCAAGCTATGAGAAAAGCTTGCCTCGAGAGAATGAGTGAGTGTGTGGTTCCCACTCACACGTGGTTGCTCAGACCCTTCTAGCCAGGTGATCCCCTAACTCGAGGCACTTCCCTTAAGATCCATGGATTTGGGGTCCGGCAAAGGCACAAACAGTGCTCTTGGACTCTGGTGGCGGCTACTGCCAGTTTCTCCGCGGGGCTTGTCCCCGGGCCGGCCGTAGTGGGTGAGTGATGAGGGCAGAGAAGGGCGCCCATAAATCGCGAGTGTCAGGGCGAAAAACTCTCTTTATTGTCTGCATGATGGATGGGCCCGGGGACGAGACACCAAATACTTCGTATCGCCTTTAAATGGGAACACATTTTCCGTGGCCATAATTCATGTTTTTTAAATAGAAAGTTTGAAATGTTGCCTATATTTCACCGGCCCTGACATATTTATGAATCGTTCCTTGCATGCAAATATCATTATTTAAAACGACCGGGAGAGCGCGGGGGAGGGGAGGAGGCACCCCCCCAAAGGGGGGCGTGGGAGTGGTAAACCCGAGACCTGTAAATGGAGGGGGTCCATCTCCCTAAAGGGCAGATAATAGGGCGTGGGGGGAAAAGCTGTGTCTGGAAGCTGAGCACACCCTGGGGCTTGCTTCGCTCCTTCTGACAACATTGCTAGGCCTCCTGGAGACGTCTGCTCGGTTTGGGACCAAGTGCAAGCTTCTTAGTCTCCTGCGGGGGACCCTGAAGATAATTTGGGTCCCTCTTTGAGGCCGGGATCAAAGCTGAAGCCACATTTTCCAAGAAGGAAGTTAAAAAAAAAAGAGTTTAACAAACACAAGTAATAGTAATAATAACAACCCAACATGTTTCGTGTTCTTTGCCACTGCATCGATTTTATTGATTTTCATTCTGCAAACCTGGGACTGTGCGCACCCAGGCGGGGCGTTTGTCAGTATCCAGTCACCGGAGCGGAGTGGGTGGGGGACAATCCTCGGGTGTCACCGCTCGGCCTCCCCCCCCCCCCCCCATCTACACAGCTCAACATCTCCCAGGCACAACGGAGGCTGCGCAAGACGCGGGGGACAGAAATGACCCGGCCCCCAAGCTGGAGGGCTTCAGTCCCGCCCCTTCTATCTGCCCAGCTCTAGCACCGCTCCTGGGCTGCGCATTCTCTCTTCTCACCGCTGTCCGATCAATACAGTCTCTTCCCCTCTCCTTTTCTTCACTCTCTCACAGTTGCCAGAGTGCTTGCCTGGCATATATGAAACCTTAGAAGGCCTGAGCTCAGTCCCCAGCACTCCGCGCCCCCCTCCGCCCCCCCAGGCAGGCTTGCCCGGGAGGCGCCCACACCTGCGCCCACACTTTACCTGTGCGGTTCCCAGCGGCGCCAGCGGCCGCGCGGATAACCGGGAAAGGGTGGGGAGGGCGGGAAAGTGGGAGGGACAGGGAGCAGCCAGTTAGCGCCGAGCCAGGATCGTCTCTCTAGACCCGAAGCAGGGGTGCCGGTGTAAGTCGAATTGCGCTGGAGCGATCAGGCCCCAGGATCTGCTAGGGTGAACCGGCTTGCTGAAAAAGGGGCGGGCCCAGCAGCACTTCCGCCGGGGTGGGGCTGCGGGCCGACGCGAGGCCCCGCCCCCTGTCGCGTCGACCTGCCCCTTACTCCCGCCTAGGTCCCCAGCGCTCAGAGTTTTTCAGTCCCAGCCCAAAGCCTGGTCCAAGGCCTGACAACGCAGGAGGACAGTGGTAGCTCCCGTTCCCCACCTGCGCTCACTTTCGTTTTAAATTGTGAAAGCAGAAGGACCTAGGCCTACAGGTCACACTTGGGTCCTTTGGTGGGCTTACCTGGTCCAGAGGCCTTAAGCTTAGTCTGGAATTCTACCATATGATCCTTGGAACAGGCAGGTCTGGAAGACTCTCACCTTTCAGCAGGAACAGAACTTCTTTTTCCACATTAACCGTTTTTATTCAACTTCACATCATTTAATACATACACATCTCATTTAAAGGCAGTGAATCTTCATGTGTAATCAATTAGCCAAATTATCTAAGGGTAATTATAGTAGCTGGAATATGCTATGGATGGGGAAACATAACTAAGATGAAAAAACAAGGAACAAAACCGCTAACACTTTCTGATAGAGATTGCTTTGTGCCAGCGCTATCAGAGAATTTGTGTGTGAATTAAGCCCTTAAAGCAACTCTCTGAGTGTGGACATTGCGTTTTATAGCTAGATTGAGTATGGAAAGGAGAAGTAGGCCTTGCCTTCATCTCATTGCATCCATCTCTTGCCATCCTGGGGACTCCAACTGCCCCAGGCAAGTCTTCTGAGGTCTGGGATGTTAGCCTGTTAGCCGGAGCCATTTGGAGTGGAGGTCAGTGCTGAGCCAGAGGAATTATACAGAGAAGTGGAGAGGTGTTGGTAGGGTGGTCTCAGCTACCAGCTTCCTGGAAAAGCTAACCTTGGAGCATCCTAATTGTTTCTCCCCTGATGTCCCAACTGGGGAGGGCCAGAGAGCTCTTTCTGTAACCAACCAACCAACCAAAAAACCAGGGGCTGGGGACACACACAGTTGATAGAGTGCTTGCTTGGCATGCATAAAACAGAAAGCCTGAGCTTAGTCCCCAGAACTCACCACATAAAGTGTAGTGGTCTATTCCTGTAATTGCTGTGTCTGGAGGTGGAGGCAGCCTGCATTGGACAGTGAGTTCCAGGTCAGCCTGAATGAGACTCTGTATAAAGAACAACAAAACTAAGCAAAAATAATGTAAACAAAACAAAACAACCCAAATAACGACGACAACAAAAACCCCAAAAACTGTGTCTGGAAGTTGAGCACACCCTGGGGCTTGCTTCTCTTTTGCTTCATGTGTGTGTTCCAGCTGTTCTTAGCAGCACCTGGGGCTGTATCCCCTGGCTGGCCTGTCTTCCCTGGTCTTTGCCTCTTGCCTCCACTCATCCTGGGCTCCCACTGTCCCTGGTTTCCCTTTGATTGCTCAAAGAGGCCAGACTACTTCCCACCTCAAGGGGTTTGCTGATGCCCTTCATCCTCTCCATTTGGCGCTCCCCTCTTTTCCCATAGATCTTCAGGGGCACACCACTCTCCATGCACATTTGCACCTCCTGGAACCCTCAGCTATAACAGGACGCCCTGTCCAGGATTTGTCTTCTTCCTGCAATGGTAAACTCCAACAGGCAGAGCCTGGGGCTGTTTCTTCCAAGGAATGAATGAAGATAAATACAAATATAACCAACTGTGCTGAATGAATGGATAATGATGTCTCAGATTCACTGCACATTGTGGGGGGGGCACCTTTAAGTGTTCTCATATCCCGAGATGTTCTTTGTTTAGAAAGGGAAATAACGCAAATCTCATGAAAAATATGACTATGTTGACTCCTTATACTGTAATATGCCAATTAAGAGGATGCTGGAGGGGGGCTGGAGAGACGGCTCAGTAGTCAAGAGCACTGACTGCTCTTCCAGAGGACCCGGGTTCAATTCCCAGCACCCATGTGGCAACTGTCTGTAACTCCAGTTCCAGGGGATAGGACACTTTCATACCAATGCACATAAAACAAATAAGTTAAATGAATAAAAAGGAAAAGAGGATGCTGCAGGAGCTGGAGAAGAGGAGCATCTTACTTGGGCTTTCCGAGTGGAAGATGTGCAGATTGACGGGATGGAGGAGGAAGCATGCTTCTGCCCGTAACCGCTCCTCCCAGTGTTCCGGCATATATACACATCAAGGTCCTAAGACGTTGCTGGAAAAGCTGCCCACAGCCCAGCCTGGTGGCCCCCTTTCTTTTGGCCTCTTCACAGATTATGGCAATCTCTGTTCAGTCCTTTCTGCCTTCAGACTGAGCTGCCACGAGATAGCCAGCTCATTGTTCTGCCTGTCCTCACGCTCCCTAATCCGTCTGTCACACCTGCCTGGTTAATTTTCCTGATTACATCATCCCCTGGCTCAGAAACCCTCAGTGGCTCCCCATTGTCCATACATAACACTTAACTCTTCAAAAAAAAAAAAATGGTTTCAGACCGCTTACAGAAAGCTTCAAGTTGCACACCCAAGTTATGTGTGTTCACGTCAGTCAGGAAAACACTCAAAGATATAAAAAGAACAAAACTGATCCCCCGCTCGAGTTCCCACCCAGTCTCCTGAGGTACCCAGTGTGAGCTGGTTTTGAATATACCATTTTTTTTTGGGGGGGGGTCAGGTTCTAGGGATCATGCTCAGAGGCCTGAAGCATTCTATCAAGTACTTTACCTCTGAGCTATAGCCCCAGCCATTACTTAAATAAATAAATAAAAATCCATTTATCTATTCTGCGTGTGTGTGTGTGTGTGTGTGTGTGTGTGTGTGTGTGTGTGTACACATGCATGCACATGCCACAGCACCTGTATGGAGGTCAGAGGACAACTTTTAGTAATAAATTCTTCCTTTCTATCACATGAGTTCTGGTGACTGAGCCCAGGTCTCCAGGCAGCAAGAACTTTACCCACGGAGCCATCTCACTGTCCCCCCCCTCCCCCCCGCCCCATTACTTTCTTTGAGACATGGTTCCCCTGTGTAACTCAGACTGGCTTCCAGTTCACGTTCCTCTGATGCAGCCTCCCCAGAGCTGGCATTTGATACCACAGCTGGCAGCTTCTGTCTTTTCTGCCATGCTCACCCATATCTAGCGGGTTGTTGTTCCATTGCTGATGTACATAAAAAGGCCAGCCTGGACTACAGAGTGAGTTCCAGGAAAGGCGCAAAGCTACACAGAGAAACCCTGTCTCGAAAAACCAAAAAAAAAAAAAAAAAAAAAAAAAAAAAGGTATCTATGGGGCATCTCTGCAGTTTTCTCACTCTTTCATGATAAATAGGCTATAGATATATAGCTAACTTGTTTTTAAGCTTCGTGTGTGTGTGTGTGTGTGTGTGTGTGTGTGTGTGTGTGTTATTCAGCCATTCAACTATTGGTGGGCAAATGGGTTGCTACCATGTTTCTTTAATTAATAAAATTTTGTGCCTGTATTTTTTCAACCAATGATTTTATTTCTATAAGGTAGTTTAACAAATTACAGTAGTCTACATAATAGCCAAATTGAATTATTTTGTCTGTTCCACATGCCCTGTATTTTTCTTTGCTTTTCCTTCCTTCCTTCCTTCCTTCCTTCCTTCCTTCCTTCCTTCTATCCTTCCTTCCTTCCTCTCACCCTCCCTCCCTTCCTCCCTTTGGTCCTTGCATCTTTTCTTTTTTTCCCCTCAAGACAAGCTTTCTCTGTGTAGTCCTGGAACTCACTATGTAGACCAGGCTGGCCTTGAACTCACAGAGATCCACCTGCCTCTGCTTCCCAAGTGCTGGGATTAAAGGTGTGTGCCACCACCGCTCAGCCCCTGTATTTTTCTGCTTCTGTCTCCTCTTCTTGCAAAAGCCCTTGTCCCCATGCTCAACCAACTTCTAATCCTGCAAGGACCAAGTCTGACACTAGCTGTGCTGTTTCTCCCTCTTCCTCACTTCAACACTACAATGTGTCAGGGTCAGGAAGTGGTTAAGACCATTGTAGACGAATCACAACTATCCTGTCTTCTTTCCCAAACACTCTTATAGCTAGGGATGGCCATGAGACCAACCTGTGGTACATGGGGACCAGGTGGCCAAGTGGGACTGGAATGCTGAGAAATACTCTTGTGTCATCATCAAAAGGGATGGTTGCAAATAGTTCGGCCCTCTCCCACTTCCTGTTCTCTCTTCTCCCATGAACTTGAACATCTAGAGCTGTAGCCACTGTCTTATGACCACAAGGCAAAGTCTAAGGATACTTCAAAGAGAGCCTCAGTCTTGCTGTCACCGGGACATGGAGCCATCTTCAGAACTTCTCCCTTTCCAAAATCTTCCTTAGGGGAGGAAGGTCTCTATTTAAGTCAGTAAAATTAAGGGTTTTCATAATTTCAGCCAAACATCTTATTAACCTTCCCATGTAGCAAGCCTCTCCAGTGGTGTTATGCACAGTGATGAAAAAAAGTGTTTGAGCCGGGCTGTGGTGACGCACGCCTTTAATCCCAGCACTCGGGAGGCAGAGCCAGGCGGATCTCTGTGAGTTCGAGGCCAGCCTGGGCTACCAAGTGAGTTCCAGGAAAGGCGCAAAGCTACACAGAGAAACCCTGTCTCGAAAAACCAAAAAAAAAAAAAAAAAAAAAAAAAAAAAAAAAGAAAAAAAGTGTTTGAAACCTGTTTTAGAGACTTTCCTTCATGGGTGGGGTTTAGATGAAAAAATGTCTCCCATAGTCCCCGGCATTTGAATGCACGGTCCCCAGTTGGTGGTGCTGTTTGGGGAGGCTTAAGGAGGAATGGCCTTGCTGGAGGAAGTGTGCCACTGAAGGCAGGCTTTGGGAGTTTAAAGATTCAAGCCATTTCCAGTTGGCTCTCTCCGCTTTGTGCTCGTGGTTCAAGCTGTGGGCTCTCAGCTTGCCACTTCAGCCTCAGTGCCTGCTGCTCCTCCACCCTCTGGAAACGTAAGCCCCAAATCAACCATTCTGTCCATCAGTTGCCCTGGTCCTGGTGTTCATCACAGCAATAGAAAAATAACTAATACAGATGGATTCTGAAATAGCCTGAGAAGCAGGCAAACATTTCCTGTAAGAAGACTTCGGTATTTTAGACTAGTGGTTGAGTGTGGACAACCTTTAATCCGAGGCATTACAGTAAACTTGTTAGTTCATTATGGACATTGCTGCTTCTCTCTGTCCTGTCCCTTTCAAGTGTCTGAAACCCTTTCCTCTTTGGTGGAGAGCAGGGGGGTCTGCTTCTAACTACTGATGCTGAAGGGGCTACCTCTTTCTTCTTCCTACCCTGGCTGAGGCCCCATCAATGAGATTACTTACTTGGGTCTCTGATTCCAAAAGGGTGGGCAGAGGATGAAGAATCATCTGGAAACCCTTGCCGGAAGCACTGAGCCTATGACATTGACCGTGACTGCATGGGGAGGAAGAGTGGAGAGGACAGTGCTGCCATCCACGTAGTAATGGTGGCTGCTCAGGTGGTGGCCTAACTGGTTTTGTACAGTAGCATGGCCAACTCCGTCCATCTCCAATCGCATCCACTGCCAGGCCCGGCCCATGTCCCCAGGTGGGTTGTTGCTGGTCTTCTCTCTGGTCCCATGAACTTCCTGATATCTTGATAGTTGTCTTCTTGTTCTTGTTCTTCTTGTTCTTGTTCTTCTTGTTCTTGTTCTTCTTGTTCTTGTTCTTGTTCTTGCTCTTGCTCTTGCTCTTGTTCTTCTTCTTCTTCTTCTTCTTCTTCTTCTCCTCCTCCTCCTCCTCCTCCTCCTCCTCCTCCTCCTCCTCCTTTCCTGGAACTGTTCAAAGTTAGTCTCTGTCACTCACAACCAACAATGTCAACCGATTCATCACAGTCTGGCTCACCAGGTGCCTCCTAACCATGCCTGATGGTGATTATTTCTAGATTATGCTGCAGGCCCCATCAAGCAGCTTGGCCAAATGCCTCTAACCTAGCCAGGGGATGACTTCAAGTGAAAGACGTGTTATGCTCAGCTCAGGTTCTGCCAAGCTGAATGAATCACACTGAATGATTTTATTGCATTTGAATATCCATGGTATCTCAGGTACCACTTGGAGTAGCTTCAGGACACTGCCTTTTCTACAATTTTTGTTTTGTTTTGTTTTGTTTTTGAGACAAGGTTTCTCTGTGTAGTTTTGGTGCTTGTCCTGGATCTCCCTCTGTAGACCAGGCTGGCCTTGAACTCACAGAGATCCACCTGGCTCTGCCTCCCGAGTGCTGGGATCAAAGGCGTGCACCACCATCGCCCGGCCTCCTTTTCTACATCTTACCAAAGCCATGCATGGAGAGAATTTTTATTCCCACCTTCTTTTCAAATATACACATGTCTCTCCTTTATGTCCCTTTCTCCCCTTCTTTTCAAATATACACATGTCTCTCCTTTATGTCCCTTTCTCCCCGGATGGCACACAATATGTCTGATGACGGTTTCTAAGCATCGAAGGACACCCCCAAGATCAACCCCCTTAGGTGACAACCAACCCAGATCCTTCCCAGCGAAGTTTAAGAGCTTAAGTACATGTGCACATGAAGAGCTGGTGGAAGGCTCCCTCCTGTAGGCCCTGCTCCAGGCCCAGCACCCCTCCCTGCCTCCACATGAGCTCATCATGAGTGTCAGCCAGTGACGTGCTCTGGGTCCAGCTGCTTGGATCCAAAAGATAGCACCATTATGACTTCATTTACTATGTGTGTGGCCACGTGAGGGTTTCAACCTCTGAACTTTCCATTTCCTCTTCTGCAAAACGGAAGTAATAATGGTCCCCACTTCATACAGCCAGTGGGCAAATAGAGAGCTATGCCTGGCATGCCCGGCACGTGGAAAGTGCTCATGGCAGCCATGACTGTGATCATCTGCCTGCTCTTTCTGACCCCTGAACCCTTGGGGTCCTGTCTGTGCCTCTTGTCTGCCTCTTAATTCTCTACTAATTGATGGTAACTTTTATTAGCTATTTAAATACCCCTAGTTTAACTTCGGGGTTGTGTGTGTATATGTGTGTGTGTGTGTGTGTGTGTGTGTGTGTGTGTGTGTGTATGTGTGTATGTGTGTGTGTGTGTGTGTGTGTGTGGTGTTCAGCTTCCCAAGTAGATCTTGAACTCCTCTAGGCTTGAGCCAGATGCGTTCTTTATATTCTCAAAACTGACTAGCAGCGGGCTAAGTAGAAAGCAGGCATTAATTAAAGAACACTTCTTAAAATGAGTCATAAAAATGTCCAACAACCACATAGTCCGTTCACAACCAGTGTCTCCTTCAATCCCTTAACCCTCACCACAATCCTCACAAAAGGCATATACTGTTACACCCACTTTGCAGATAAGGAAACTGAGGTTTCGGAGTAAAATCACTTGCCCTTTATAGTCTCCAAACAACTCCCTTTCAGGAATTCTCAAATGGCTCCCTTCTTGAACTTCATGCACTTTCTCTTCTAGGCCAGTCAGCTGCCCTGCCAGCTCTGATCTTTGTCCATGGGTCCATGGGGAGGGATGATGGTGACAGCAGATTCAGTTTGAAAAGCTGGCTATGAAAGAGCAAGGGCATGCGCACATGCAGTACCTGTCACCTCTACAGCACGCTGACCTGACGGCGTCTGTGGGACCACCGATCCTCTCTGGGATAGGGTTGTTTGGTGACCTAACATTCCTGCTTACCCACAGTTTCTGCTACAGACATGCATTGTCTCTAGGAGTAGGGAGCTAAAGCACGTGACTCTGGTCCATTTACTTATTTAAAGGAAAAGAACACAGAGACCTAGTTGCATCTTGATGAAAAAAAAAAATGTGGCCTGCCCACCCTATTGCAAACAATTCTTTTCCTTCTCCCCGTCCTTGCTTTCAGCCAGGTGGGAAGAGCCCCTTCCCTGGAACTTATTAGTCACAGGTTTGAAATGCTGGGGTGGGTTGGAGAGGGAGAAGTGATGGGTGTGGGGTGGGAATTTGGGGAGTCTTTTATTCCCTGCATCTCCAAGGCTGTCAGGCTGCTGAGGGGTGGAAATGACTGGTAATTAGTGAACCTTCCCTGCTGCACACACTAAAGACACTTCACAGTCTCTGTGACCTCTGCGCCCGGTGAGGCTTTGTTATGTAGATATTCTTAATTGGGTGAATCACGCACTGCAAACAGCCTAGGCAAGAGCATTGTGGGCTATGCTTCTGGGAGGCTTCAAACCAGGGCTCCAGCATCTGCATGGAGGTAGGGTGTGAGAGCTGTTGGTGTTGGCATTCAAGGTCCCCCGTGTGACTTAGCATGCCTCGGGCATCTTCAGTGTGGAGAATGGCATCCTCTGTTCTCCTCTCCTCTCTCTTTCTCTTCTTCCCAGTTTATTGATCACCTGTTCTGGGCAGGTGATCAATAGATTTCAAAAGGATCCCCTACATTCAAGGGCTGACCACCTCATTGGGAAGCCAGGAACAGACATGGATGGCCAGACCAGCCCAGAACAGCAGGCGTCAATGTGGAAAGGGTATTACCAGGGCATTTCAGACCCTGGAGGAGTCGCTGACAGCTGGTCCATAGGGGAAAACTTGTTCATGAGGTGAGGAGGACTTGGAAGGACCTCTCATGAGAGTAAGTCCCAGAACATGGAGACATCCTCAGGTCACCGTCACACCCAGAGTTGTGACCCCAGCAACTGACCTTGGCTTACTTATCAGAGGAGCACAGTGCAGTGTGGGAGTGACCCACAGAGTCCCATCTTCTGCTTCTCCCAGAGGAGGGCACAATGAAATGAGACATAAAACTTAATGGTGTTCCAGGCAGGACTCATCACTCCACCCCAATCTGGTGAGTGACACCATAATGGCTCCTCCAACTTCTGCCCCGAAAGTCACACAATAGATTGCCACATCTGCAGACATCCCCCCCACACCCGCCTTAAGCCCCTCATCACTCTTCATGGGAGGCAGGGTGTGCTCTGAGAGCCCATGACGACATTTCCTTGACCCCTCTCCCACCTAAACATCCTCAACAAACCGATGGCTCTGAAGCACCAATGTCATCATTCCTGCCCCCACATTGTCCTCCAGGCTAGGCCCACACAGCTCTCTCCATCAGGACCCTGCCTACCTCTTTTTCTGTGCATATTGTCAAGGCCAACAGTGACTCCCATGTTGTTCATTTCTATGGTAGTTCTTAGTCCTGACTTCTCTTGATCTCGTGTGCCCCAGGCATAGCTGATCATTCCCTTTTTCTCCCTAACTCATGAAAATGACAAACTTATGAAAAAAAAATTAAGAGGGTGAGATCCCTGTGTCCTCCCAGAGTCACCAGTTGTCATTGGCACGTTCTGTTATGTTTTGCCCTGAACTATCTTAAAGCTGCGTGTATTTTGCTGTTTATCTCTAATAAACATCTTGCGTCTTCCAGGCCAGCAGTAGTTTCTTATAAAACCATGGTATAGTTTGCACAAGTAGGAACAATCAGTGTTAATTCAGTATCATCAATCATATCTTCAAACAGTTCCAATTTAAATGTTCCCAGTTGCCTCTGAAATGCTCTTGTAAGCTTTTTTTCTCCAGTTCCTGTCATGGATCAGACATTGAATTAGGTTTCTCTTCTCTTCAGGATCTCATAGCCCAGGCTGCTATGGAACTCACTATGTAGCCTAGGCTATCCTCAACTTATGATATTCTAGTTTCAGCCTCCTAAGTGTTGGGTTTCTAGGTGTGAGCCACCATGCCTGGGAAGAAGTTGTCATATCTCCTTAGCTCATTTTATCTTCCAGATTCCTCTATCCCATCCCCACCTCATCCACATTTTGGACATTAGTCCAGATAGGTTGTAAAACATTCTACTTTCTGTATTTCTTTTACCTGTTGAACATTTTGACAGGAACAGCGTGCAAGGACTGTATGTGGACACTGCCCATCTGATCACACCAGAATCCACGATGCCAGGCCATTGGAGAGGCTGCATGTTGCTTGGAGTAGTGGCTGAGAGGTCTCTCCACTGTCCCTTCCTTTGTAACTTATCTGTCAGGTGATACTCCAGCCTGCGAGGATGCCCCATTTGTATTGTGCTTTTGCCAACCCCCACGACCCTTGACTGTACTGGCAGTGACCTGAGGAATCTTCTCCCTTTGGGTTCTTTATTGACTTAGAATTCTCAACTTGCTTTTGGCTTTCCCTTACCTCTTTTGTTGCCCCCCCAGACTCTGTGGGGTCCCCCCAGGTCTCCTTGATTTCCAGCTCTTGGTGTGCACTGGAACCCAGGCTTCACATTTCCCTGCTCCTCTTTTTGGGCTTTATATGCCAAGGAAAGCTGAGGCCGCTCATATTTCTAAGTCTAGTCCAGACCCATCTCCCAAATTCCACGGCAATCTCCAACCTCCAGTTTTGCCTTTCTGCTTACACTCTCAACGTCATCTCAAATACGTCATGTCCAAAAATAATATTATGACCCCCTCTCCCTGCCCAACGGTGTTCATCCAGCTCATTGTGACCTTCCAGTTGCTTAGCCCCAAATCTTGATGTCACCCTTAACTCCCCTGTTTCTTATACTTTTCCTGTCCAAGTCATCAGTAAGTTCAGGTGATGTTATCTTTAAAGGTGTCCTGGGGATGTACACTGACTGTCCACAGGATTCCTGTGATAGCCTGCTGTTTGGTCCCCCTGCTTCTGTCCTTCTTTCTCCATGGTCACTGTTAGTACAGCAGCCAAAGCAATCCTCAGAAAATGTGAGTGAGTCAGATCATGCCCATCTACTGCTCCGGGCTCCGGGCTCAGCGGAAGCAGAATCCTAGTGCGGAGGCCAGTCTTTCGGGTCCTCCACCAGCTGTGCCCAGTTTACCCCACCCTGTGACTTCATGTACCATTGTTTTATCCTTCACTTCCTTCAGCCACTGTGACTGAGTCTCCCAAACTCTTCAGGCACCCTGCTGCCTCAGGGGCTTTGTCTCTGCCATTCCTGCTGTTGGGAACACTCCACCCCGCTATCCACATGACTGTCCCTTACTTCCTGCTGTATTTGCTCCAATCCTTCTTTTTCAGTGGGGCCTTTCCTGGTCATCTCATTTTACGTCTCCCTGGTACTTTTGTCCCACACATGCTCTATTAGTCTCCAGAACACTCCTCGCTGTACTTGTTATTTATTGAAGATAAGCTCTGTAAGGTTAGGAGTCCGTCACCAGGGTTTAAGTTAATGTCAGGCATATAGTAGGTAATATATCTATTATATAAATATTAAAAAGAAATAGGGGTTGGGGATTTAGCTCAGTGGTAGAGCGCTTGCCTGGTAAGCGCAAGGCCCTGGGTTCGGTCCTCAGCTCTGGAAAAAAAAAAAGAAATATATATTTTAAATATTTGAGTGTGTGTGTCTGTGTGTCTGTGTGCCATTCTCATGCAGCCTAGGCTTGCTGAGGCTGGTTCTGAACCTTTGGTCCTCATGCCCTCACCTCTCTGTGCTGGGGTTGCAGGTGTGTGCTACCATACCCTTCTTTAAGTTTTATTATTATTATTTTTGTTATCTTTTGAAGTGGTACCCAGGCTTGCCTTAAACTCCCATTCTTCAGTCATCAGCCTCATGAATTACTGGGTCCACGGGCAAATGCCATTGAGCCTGGCTATTAAATATTTTTTGAATGAATGAATTGATTGACTCTCTAGCTCCTCGCTATAAACTATAAACACTCTTGGTCCTAATTAAGTAGTGACAGTCTAACATGTCCACATTCTACACTGGATGCTAGTAGCCAATGAGAGGGACAACCTTGGTGTACTTAGGACTGGGATTCAAGATTGAATTCTATTGCTGTGACGAAATACCATGACCAAAGAGCAAGCTGGGGAGGAAAGGGTTTATTAGGCTTACACTTCAGCATTGCTGTTCATCACTGAAGGAAGTCAGGACAGGAACTCAAACAGGGCAGGATCCCAGAGGCAGGAGATGATGCAGAGGCCATGGAGGTTGCTGCTTACTGGCTTGTTTCCCCTGGCTTGCTCAGCTCATCTTCTTATAGAACCCAGGACCACCAGCTCAGGGATGGTACCACCCATCATGGGCTGAGCCCTCCCCCACTGATCACTAAATGCAACAATGCCTTACTGCTGGATCTCCTGGAAGTATTTCCTTAGCGTGTGTCAAGTTGACATGCAAAACCAGCCAATACAAGAGTGTAGCCATTAGATAGAAAACAGGGACTTGAGGCTAGTGGGGCCATAATCCTTGCCCTTCATTGTGTGTCTGCACTGTGGTGTATTCATGAGAGTCTGTGGTGCAGCCATGTGTAAGGACTGACAGTATTTCCCTTCTCAAGCATACCCCAGTCCCTCCACAGGACTATAGATGCTCTGTGTCTCCCACCTCAGCTTCAGCTCCGGGGTCTCCAGGCCTCAGCCCAACTATGCTTTGGAAGCAAGAAGTACATCAAAGCCTGATTTCATTGTGCAAGCTCCTCTTCTGTTTAGGAACTGTGTGTGTGTGTGTGTGTGTGTGTGTGTGTGTGTGTGTGTGTGTGTATGTGTGTGTATGTGTTACAGCCCTTGGGGGAGTCAACTCTCTCTTTCTACCATGTGAGTCTCAGGGACTGAATTCAGGTCATCAGGCTTGGGAGCAAGTACCCTTACCCACTGAACTATCTTGTCAGCTCTAGGCTTCTCTTCCTGTTGGCTGGGGTGATGGGCTGTTCTATGAAGCACTTTGGCTCCAGCCTATGATGATATTTTATTTGTGCTGAAATGTGATTTTATTTGTATGTTAATAAATAAAAGTGCCTGGGGGTCAGAGCTACTAGCAAGCCATAGCAGAAGTCTGGCAGTGGTAGCACATGCCCTTAATCCCGATCACATGGCCGGCAGATCTCTATGTGTTCAAGGACACCACCAGCATAGAGACACACGCCTTTAATCTCAATACCAACCATAGAAGACCTGGAGGTCTGTATAGACAGGCAGTGATGAGGAGGTCATGTGGTTGGGTTTACAACCAATGAGAAGGTAGAACAGAAAGTCAATAAAAAGACAGATACACAGGAAGTAGGTCTCTATCTCAGGGGAAGGATGGGGGCGGCAGTGAAGGGTAAGAAGGAGGTTTTAAGTCTCAGCTCTTAGCTACTGCTCTGACCTCTTGGGCTTTTAACTCTGCATTTGGCTCTGTGTTTCTTATTTAATAAGACTGTTACATCTACACCAGCCCATCACTTGTAATTGTTAATTTTGTAAGCTCAACAAGCTTTAGAATCACTTAGAACACAAATCATTGGGTCTGTGAGGAATTTTCTAGATTAGGTTAGTTGAAGTGCAAGGATCCATTCTAAATGTGGACAGCCAACACTCATCTATGGGCTGAGGTCCTGGACTTAATATAAAGAAGAAAGTGAGCTGAGCACCAGGCATTCGTCTCTTTCTGCTTCCTGACCATGGACACAATGATTGGCTGCCTCATGTCCCTGCCACCATGCCTTCCCTGCAATGATGGACTGACCCCTCCAACTGTGAGCCAGGATACATCTTTGCTTCCTTGAGTGGCTTTGGTCTGGCATTTTGTCATAGCAACGAGACAGGTAACTAATGTACCACTCAGGCCGAAGTAGGGACAGGAAGGGATCAGGCACAGCTTTGTGCTTGCCGGTCCTTCTGCCCAGGAGGCCTTTCCGAGTCAGGTCTTTCTGGGGCAGGCCCCATGTCAAGGTTCTGATTCCAGCTAAAGTATTTCTCCCTTGGGAGACCTTTTTCAGGACACCCCACAGCTGCCCAAGGGCTGTGCTGTTTGGCTATCACAAAAAGTGCCCTCAGAGGCAGTGAGTAAAGGTCAAGTTCAAGCCTTGTGTCACAGGAGAAAGGCTGGCTATCAGAGCCATTGGCACAGTGCCTAGCGAGCTCCCCTACCTCCCACGCTCTCCGTGGCACTTTTGTCTGCATCAGTGTTTCTGGAGGGATGTACTTCACACACACAAAATCATATTCTGAGCCTGCTTGGTACCTGTCTCTCCCTGCCATAACCTAAGCCTCACAGGGTTAGGGTTAGGGTTAGGGTTAGGGTTAGGGACGATATCTAGATATCTAACTTGTTTCCACTTGTACCCCAGCACCCCCGCCCCCACCCCGGACATAGTGAACACTTCATAATACCTGCCAATCAGTGTTTTCTTTATTTGGGAGAGATACGTATATTTGCATCTTTCCTTCATGTTTATCAGCTTTCTGATACTGTAACACATTCCAGAGACTGTAACTTATAAAGACAAAAGGTTCCTTTTGGCACCTGGCTTTAGAGGTTTCAATCCGTGACTGATCAGCCTTCCGGCTTTTGCTTCTGTTGGTGATATATCTCATCATGGCCGGAGAACTTCCCATTAGGTTTCCCCTCTTAAAGTTTCTACCGTCTCCCAGTTGTGCTATGGGAGTCACCAAGCTTTAACATGCAGGCCTCGCAGGGCAACCTGGATCCAAGAGGTACCAGAGTGGTATTTCATTCTGTTACTCCCAGAAAGATCAGGAACTCAAGGTGACCCACAGCTACACAACCAAGTTGGAGACCAGCTACAAAAGATCTTGTCTAAAAGACAGAAAATCAAACCAACCCCCCCAACACACACACACACACACACACACACACACACACACACACACACACAGCCTAAGGTTTGTTTGCCCTTGAGGAAAGTTCAGCTACATCTTCATCATGGGTTCCCACCTAGTTAGTGACGAAGGTGGACTTCACACCCAGGCCAGGGCATGACCACAAGGCCACACCAGGTCCTTATTTGTCCTCAACCTCTGGAGCTGGTGGTTTCAGGTGGGTAGGTTTTGCTGCTTCTGCTCACAGCTTCCTGGTCCGAAAAAGTAGTAAAGAGACTTGGAATTAATATCAGAAAAATCCTTCCAGAAGTCTTGCGTGTGCATTCTTATTATTGCCCTCCACGTATTCTAAAATAATCCTTGTAAATAATTATGAAAATAAATCTCAGGGACAATTATTTTATTTCCAGGAACACGTTTATTCCCCATCATCTCTTTAGAGGCAGGACAAATCGGAGCTCTGGGTAGTGAATACAATTTGCAACTAGGCAAGATAAGTAGAGAGAAAATGAATATGTAACCCTCAGAGCCCTAAAAGGAGAGGAAGAACATTAATAGCCATTTCTTTGCAGATAGAACTTTGAAAAATGTTATTTCTGATCCATCAGCATTGGGCCCTGGGTGAGGAAAATGGCTTCAACATGACAAGAAGCGGTTAGATGTGGGATGGCACCTTCAAGTCCTCCTCCCAGCCTCCTCAGCCTGTTGTCAGTGGGATGCAGGCATCCTGTTTCTTAGTCGTGATGGATCAGCTGCTCCTTAGCTGGTTATGCTGGGCAAGTCTCTTCTATTCTCCAGGCTTTGGTTTCCTCAGCGAGTAGTTGAAGTAGAAAATTTATCTCCCCTCCTCTCCCTGCCTCCCTCCCTTCCTCTCTCCCTCCCTCCTTCCCTTCTTTCCTTTCACATTCCTTTCCAAGATGGTCTTACACTCTGGCTTGGAATTCACTATGTAGCCTGGACTGGCCTTGGAATCATGGCGATCCTCCCGACTCAGCCTCTCCAGATGAATGCTGGGATTACATTCCCAAAGTGTGAGCCCCCAGGCACCACTTTGGAGCAGCCGATTTCCAAAGTTTTGGATGTTTGCAAATCCTAATTGCTGGAGGGGGAATGGGAACCTGCTGGCTGGATTTATCCTCAAGTTCTACGGATATAACTGAGGGCCTGAGGAGTCCTTCCTCAACTTCTAAACCATAGAACCTCTGTAAGTCAAGTTGGGGTTCCAGAAAGGTACCCCCTCACTGGAAATAGACAGTTGGGCTGGATTTTCTTGTCTTTGTCCTCCTTTCCTCTCGGAAGTCTAGCATGAGCCTCTTTCTTCCGAGGCACTGATGACACACCTCCTAAACCAGCGGAGACTTGGAGTAACCCACTAGTTCCAGGCAATGGGCCTGAGGTGAGATTCTCAGCGCTGTCCTCCGCATCTGTTAAAGCAATGCTGAACGAAAGGCAGATGGTACAGCATCAGCAGCCAACTCTCTCTTTTCCTGCTTCTTCCCCAGCAATCTCGCTCAGTTTCTTATTTCTTCTTAGTTGATTTTGAGACTGGGGTCTCACTATGTAGCCCTGGCTAGCCCAGAACTTACTATGTGGACTAGGTTAGCCCCAAACTCACAGAGATCTGTCTCCCCTTACCTCCCTGGAGCTGAGATTAAATGCATGTGCCACCATGTTCAGCTGCTTTCTTATTTTTAACTGCAAAAGCAGTACATCCGTGCCATAGATATCACAAGAAAGGGCGGAAGCCCCCTCTCACCTCACCTTTCCCAAACTCCCTTCCTCCTTCCCGCTGTTGGCATTTCAACCGGAAAACAACTACCTAACACTCTTGGATTTTGAGATAGGGTCTTACTATGTAGCTCCAGCTAACTTTTGTGATCTCCCTGCTACTACAGCCTCGGAGTGCCAAATGACAGATTTCTATCAAGTCTGACTCCCACAAAACTTCTTAAGAACCGGGGCTGAGGAGACAGACAGTTCAGTGGCTAAACTGCCTGCTGAGCAAGCTTGAAGAGCGGAGTTTGGATTCCCAGCACCCACATTGTACCGGCTGGTTTGTGTGTCAACTTGACACAAGCTAGAGTCATCAGAGAGGAAGGAGCCTCAGCGGAGGAAAGGCCTCCATGAGACCCAGCTGTAAGGCATTGTCTCAATTAGTGATCAATGGGGGAGGGCCCAGCCCATGGTGGGTGGTGCCATCCCTGGGCTGCTGGTCCTGGGTTCTATAAGAAAGTGGGCTGTAAATCATTTTTTTTTCATCCCAGTTGTAAAATTAAAACCCACAACTACTACTTCCCTCTTCAAATGAGAAATGCTTCTCTGAAATGGTTTATAATTTTGTAAAATATATTCTTATGTTTTTGATTTCCAATTCTTTGATAAGGCAAAACAATTTTCATTGCAACTGAAATTAAAATCAGTGGTAGACATGCCTTAAATGTATGTGTTTCAGGATTATGTTCAATTTATTGGGTATTGTTTCTTTAATTTTTCCCATGACTTAATGTATATGGTCAAGACATATAATTTCAGAAGACTTCTAAAATAAATGATGAAAACTTAAAAAAAAAAAAAAGGTGGGATGAGCAGGCCAGGGGAAGCAAGCCAGTAAGCAGCTCTTCTCCATGGCCTCTGCATCAGCTCCTGCCTCCAGGGTCCTGCCCTGTTTTGAGTTCCTGTCCGGACTTCCTTCAGTGATGAATAGCAACACTGAAGTGTCAGCCAAATCAACCCTTTCCTCCCCAACTTGCTCTTTGGTCGTGGTGTTCCATTGCAGCAATAGAAACCCTGACTAAGACCACATAAAAGCCGGTCTGGTCAGCCTACGGGTTTGTAACCCCAGCGCTGGTGCAAGGGTCACCCAAGTAGGTGGATCCCTGGAGCTCATTGGCCAGCCAGCCTCATTTAGTCTCAGGGTATTCCAGGTTCAGATGGAGATCCTGTCTCAGAGAGCAAGACACCTGAAGAGGGCACCGAATGTCATGAGTGTACACTTGTACATATGTGAGTGTACAACAGTATGTGTACATATGCTACACAGACACACACAGACACACACACACAGACACACACACAGACACACACACAGACACACAGACACACACATACACACACACAGACACACCCAGACACACACCCAGACACACACACACAGACACACAGACACACACATACACACACACAGACACACCCAGACACACACCCAGACACACACACACAGACACACACAGACAGACAGACACACAGACAGACAGACACACACACACACACACACACACACACACACACACACACAGACAGCAACAACAACCTCAACAACAAAAGCCCAAAACCCATTGAAACCTAGAGAAGGTGAGTAGAGGTTCCGAGGGAGAAACCTGTTAAACATTGTAACAGGAAATGGTAGTGAACTAGCATTTGTAGAAGGGGTCCCCAAGCCAGATGTTCCGATGGCACACCATGTACATTTAAAAGATATGCGTTGTTCTCGCTGAGGAACGCTGGAAGGGTTTGGGAGCGTCCATCACCTTCTGTCCTCTGCTGTAGGTGCGAAGCTTAGAAGAGGCGATGCAAACAAACACCCTACCTTCCTTGCAGTTCTTCCCCTGACCCCTAGACCTGAGGGGGACAGATGCAGTCTCAAGGAGCATTTCATATGCACACGTCTAGTGGTTTTTTTTTTTCCCAAAGCTGAGGTCTGAGTGTAGAGAGTCTGAATGGCGGCCTCCATTTCCTTGAAAGCAAGGCTGGCCAGGCTGGAGACAATGCCGTGGAGCTTCAGAACTGGCTCTGTCCTGCTCTCGGCTGCGAAGCTGCAGTCTGAAGATTTAAGGAATCAGTTCCTGTTTGGCTGGTCCTGGCTGACCCCAACATCAACTCCCTTGACTGGAAATAAACAGGATCTTCCTTTGTGTCCCCAGGAAGGCAGTGGAGGAAGAATTCCAAGGCGAAGGGCCTCTTCTGCCAAGGAATAACAAGAAGGGTGACAGTGGGAATACAATGCTGGCCCCTTCCTCCAGGGCGACAAGGAAAGGTACTCTTATCTGCTGACCCTTCTCCCCATGGGCCCCATTAGACACAGGCTCAGAGGGCCAGACCATGTTTGGTTTTGGACTTACTGTTTTGTGGGCCTCATGAGTACCCTTACATACTCTGGGCTATGTGCCTTCTTGGGGGTTTAGAAAAACACAGCCACAGTGACAGTATCTCTTACGGATACAGAATTGCAGATGTCCCTGGGCAAGCTGGACCATTTTTCCTGAAGGCTGTGTGTTAGTTGAGGATGTCCCCAATGAGGCCCGGGGCATGAAAACAGAGCAGGAAATGGGAAGCCTGTGGCTCTCATTATAGAACAGGGTGATGAGAAGCAAGAGGAACCCCAAGCACGAGGAGGCTTTGCCTGATTCTACCTTTTCTCTTAGTGCTCCGGGGGGCAGGGGTGGGGTTGGTTCACCAAGAAGCCTCAACAGGGCTTGTCTTCCTTGTCCACTCTATTATAAACTCCTTCCATTCCAAAAGGAGTGTTTGTCCACCTCTGCTGTGGACTCCAAGGCAGCGTTTACCTCTCCCCTGCAGAAAGGAGGACCACTTCACTTAATTTCTCTCTTTGTTCAATCAGAGAGAAACAGAAAAATGCCCCCCCCCCCCCCCCCCGCTTCCCGTTTCCAACTCCTTTGGTCCAGGAGGATAGGATCTTTTCCTCTTGTCTCTTCATCTCCACCACTTTTCCTCCTTCTGTCCTCTTCCCCAGTGCTCCTCCTTCTCCAGAAGCTGATGGAGAAAAGCAGAGGTAAATCCCCTTGTTTCAGCGTGAGCCTTCTGACAGCTACATCCAGAGAAACTCCTAACGCCATAGTTTGAACGCTTGTGTTCTCCTAGAGTTCACATGTTAAAACCTCAACCCTTTGAGTATCGGGACGTGGGGGTCTTTGGGAGGTGACAGGGTCATGGGAGTGGAGCCCTTGTGATGGGATTAGTGCCCTCAGGCCCCAGAGGGCTAGCTTGTCTCTTCTAGGGCCACGGGGAAATGCAGCTGTCAGTGAACCAGAAGTGGGCTCTCAGCACACATGAAATCTGCTGGCACCCGGTCTCAGACTTCTCGGTCTCCAGAGCTAGGAGGAATAACTACCCAGTTGTTAATTTGCTGTCTGGTTGACGGGGCTCGGCTATAGCAGCTGGAATGGTCAATCCCTCTGATCAAGAACTTTCTGTAGTTCCCCACAGAGCATACCAAAGCCTCCCTCAGATGGCTCTCCTGGTCGTTTTGCGATCTCCCCGTGATCCTTGCGCATACTGTCAACTGGCTTTCTTGGTGTGTTCACTGAGTGGTGACGGGAGCCATTGGGGAGGCATTTCCAGGTGAAACTAAAAACTCCTGTAAGTCCAGGCAGAGGGTAGGAAATGTTGGAACTGGAAGGAAGAGACATTTCTTTAAAAAAACTTTTATTACATTTTATTTTTTTATTTTGTGTGTAACTTATATGCACCAAGGCCTCCCTCCCTCTCTCCCTCTTTCCCTCCCTCCCTCCCCCTCTCTTCATTTTGTGGTGCTAGGGATTGAACCTAGGACCCTGCACATGCTAGGCAAGCTCTTTACCAATGCCTCCAGCCCTGTAAGAGATATTGAAGATCACATTATGTCCTGGTCCATTAGGAATTGAATGGGAGGCTCCAGAAGATTTTGGGTTTTGAAATGATCCCCTGAGATTCTGTGGAGGAGGGAACAGCAATCAGACAGTGTATGAAGGGGACAGGCCAGGTCCCCTTTGGTGTTAGTGGCTGACGGTGTCTGCGTGACAGTCTTGGCTCAGAAGATGCAGCCGTGTGTGGACATGAGAGGGGTCCTCATTTTTGCACAGGATTCTATGAGTCACTTTCTACTCAAGGTCCTTCCAGACAGGTTGAAGTGAGAGGTGGCAGGGGCAGACAGACTGTCATGATGGCCAGGGTACTGAACCATTTCTTCCCTGTCAGGCAGGGAAGGCTGCCTCATGTGGACAATGGACCGGAGAGGCTGTACCCTGCACTGGATGAAGGAGAGGGAGTTTTCCTCAGGGCACCAGGCCTTGGGAGGCTCCCTTTCTTCCCACCCTCTCTGGAAAGCAGCTTGCTGATTTTCCTTGTCACTTGCAGCATTTCCAGGAACCTCCTCATGTAAATACAGTCTGGCTGCATGCTCACAGCTCCATTTGCCTACGGCCACTCTTCCTACGGGACACGTGTGAAAGAGAGGGCCAGGCCGGTCAGCCTTCAGAGGTCAGCACCGCACATCAGCAGGCTGCCATCCAGGGCCTGCCTGCCTAGTGATGTGTTAGGAACGAGGCAGTCTGGACAGGACAAAATGCTTGACCACAGTCATAGCTGTTATCATCAGTGGCACAGCCAGTGGCTTTTAAGTGTTGCCTAGACCCAGTGGCACAGCCAGTGGCTTTTAAGTGTTGCCTAGACCCAGGGGACAATGACAACCAAAGCCCCGTGACCATTCTCTTGTACGGAGGTGGCAGCCACAGTTATATGTAGGTCTGCCGAGCTGTGGTACCTGCCCTGAGAGTCAGACCAGGACTCAGTCTTTCCTTATCTAGTTGGATGATGTTGACATCCATCTGTGAAAAGGACAGAATGGACAAGTCAGGGGCTCAGGAAGTGATGCTCCGCACTACAGTGCTTTGGCAGGCTGAACATTTTGAATTAAAGGATAAGGGTGTGTGTGTGTGTGATGGTTCAGCTGGTAAAGGTACCTACTACCAAGCCCGATGACCTGAGTTAGTTCTCCTGGACCCATATGATAGGAGAGAACCACTTTTGAAAGTTGTCCTCCGACCTCTTCATGTGTGAAAATATATGTATATGTTATAATGGGCACACACACACAATGTAATAATTTAAAAAATAAAGGAGAGTCTGGCGGTGGTGGTGCATGCCTTTAATCTCAGCACTCAGGTGACTGAGGCAGCCAGATCTCTTATGAGTTCAAGGTCAGCCTGGTCTACAGAGCGAGTTCCGGGACAGGCTCCAAAGCTACACACCCTGTCTCAGGAAAAAAAAAAAAAAAAAAAAGGAAGGCCTTGGGGCAGCCTCAGAAGCCCTCATCTCTCTAAGAATGAGCCAAAGAAACCAAGATTCCTCTTCCCTGAGGCCTGTCCTAGAAACCAGAACCTCTCTCCCCCAGAGCGAGACTTACATCCTAGACTTCCTACTTGAGACCATCTTTCTGGATGGGAGCTGCCTTATGTGAAAGGGCTTCATTAGATCCTGATGTCAGAGAAGTCCGGCCACACGCCCTGGAGGAGGAGGAGGATGCACAGGAGCTTGTGGCAGCCTTGCCTGGCTTCTCCCTTCACTCTGTTACACTCAACATTACACCCTTTTGCTCATCGCATCCCTGTTCAGCTGTACACACACACACACACACACACACACACACACACACACACTCACGCCCCATCCTCTTCTCTGAGATAGGGTCTTGCTATGTAGCCCAGGCTGGCCTCCAACTTCCGACCTCCCCAGTGCTGAGATTCCAGGCTAAGGTGTCCTTTGCTGTAGGAGTATCGGCCTCCACCCTTATGGTCCTGAGGGTGGAGGTGGGAAGGCAAGAGAAGGCAGGGAGAAGGTTCCAGAGCAAATCAGGAGTGTAGTGGCTACTTGTTCTGTGTTGAATTTCCTGGTCAGGGAGTGGCAATGGCCACTTTTATAGGGGGAAGGTGTGTGTGTGTGTGTGTGTGTGTGTGTGTGTGTGTGTGTGCGCGCGCGCGCGCGCGCGCGCGTGCACACGGCACTCTGAGAGCAGCCACATACGGAATTAATAGCGTTAGTTTTCACAAGTGTCTTTTCCCTTGGAGGAGAAGAATAAGAAGATGCTGAAATTTGGAGATATTACCAATTTTCCCGCCCCTTGCTGTCATTACTGTTCATCACTGTCAAAGGTTGGCGTGTTGGGGGGGTGGGGTGGGGCGGGTACGTGGTGAGGGCAAGTGGGAAGAGTAGGGGTTGGTTTGACTGGCTGGCACTTTTAGGGGAAATTCAACTTTCCTGCAATTTCCCTCTTACAAATGGAAACTCCATCCTACCAGGAGCCCCTTCCCCCTTCCCTTACCACCTTCCCCGCCAAAGCGGTGGAGGGGACTGTGGGTGAAGAGACCCCTCCTTCTAGCAGTTTAGGGCAGTTGCATAACCGAGGTTGTGAAATTCTGGGAAGGCCCAGTTCCGAGCCGGGAACAAACGGCTCTGATGATGGCATGCCCATGATGGAGACCCCCTTCACCCTGAAGCCTGAGTCTGATGAATGCAATAAAGTTCTGGGCATCGAGTTCTAAAGGGGCCCTTCTTGGGGGTGCAGGGGCCGGGGATGGGGGAGAACCGGGCAGGAACAGGGCAGGGGAGAGTAGTCGCGAGGGGTCCCCATGTTAGGTGCAGCGCAGCGGGCCACCTGTTGCGAGCTGCCCGGCGGGCCAAGGTTCACGTGCACCCGGGTGGGTCGAGCCAAGCAAGCCGCTGCAGCACAGCTGCGCGCAGTTCTCGGCGGCCGGGTGCCTAGGGCTTCCGCCGGTCAGCTGACCACCCAGTGCGGAACTGCGCCGCCCTCCAGTGCAGCCAGTGCTCAGTGCAGCCCGCCCCGCCGTGTCCCCGCCACCATGGCTGGGCTCGTGGTCAGTGGAACTCAAGTAAGTCGCTCTGAGCCAGCCCCATCCAGTCCCGGGGCCCAGTTGGGGATGGGAGGGACAGCGGGGGTCCAGTTCTCCAAGGCTTAACCTGGTGGGCTCTCTTTTCCTGGGAAGTGGCTGCGTGCAGGTGATGCGTGTCAAGTGCCCACACTTGCTCTAGGTTGAAGAGGTCAGATCCTTCTTTTGATCCTGGCACACTCCCTGACGGTGTGGTAAGCAGCCCAGATCCCTGCCTCCCTCTGTTCCTAGAGTCACACTGATTGACACTTAGGGACTAACTTCTCCATGAGACCCAGTACTGGTGGCTCCGTATTTTTCAGGGTCCACCAAAAGTGTTTCAGTTTCTTCTTTCACAATCTGGGTTTTAAAAGAAGTTTTGTTGTGCAAGAAAATGTTTTAATAGGCAACCGTTTAGCCGTTGATACTACAAGTGTACTGTAAAGCAAGTGGATGGATACATTCCCATGCAGGAAGGGGGGCCCATGACAGCAAAGTACACAGGGTCACCAAAGCCACATTGAAAGCTACAATGTGTCCTCCGGGCCGGAGCTCTGCTACCAGAGTGATCTTCTTTTCCAAGACTGGTGGAGGCCCAGGGTCCTCTACAGTTTTACTTGGTTTCTGGTTTCTTGAAGAGGGGTGTCACTAGGGCACGACAACACCAGATAGTAGCCATCTAGCCTTACCTGCTTTCAGCCCTGTAGTGAGGTCTCCAGGTTTGGAGTGACCCTCAAGAGGCCGAGCAGGGGCCCTGTTTCTGCTGATAAAAGGTTTCTCTTTTGCTTCCCTTCTCCCTCATGAAGTCATCTCTCTCACTTTGCAAAGTTCTTCTCCACCCTGGGGAAACAGTTGTGAGATGTGAAACTTCTCCCTTGGATTTCACACATGGGGAACACAAGGAATGCCAGCTGTGTCCACCCCACCAAATGACTGTATTCCCTTTTTCAGGAGTCTGGTACCTTTCTCAACATTTATTGAGTGACTACTGTGTGCCAGGCACCCTTCAAGTATTGATGGAAATGAGCTGTGTTACCAGCTCTCTGCTGCCTCTGTTGACAGCGTTGTCTCCTAGGATTGTTGGCCCTGCCTGGAGCCTCAGACAGGCACAAGTCCAGAGTTCAGGAGTGAGCACGCCAAAAGTGCTGTCAGCCTGTGCTAAGTGGCTAAAAACGAGGATCTTTTTCTGAGCAAGGGAAAGGGGGCTTCTGGGAGTGAGTTTGACGGCTTAGAAAGAGGTGTGTGTGTGTGTGTGTGTGTGTGTGTGTGTGTGTGTGTGTGTGTAGGGGGCCTGCCCCTGCGTGTGTCTGTCTAAGAAGCAGGGTCCCCTCATGCACACTGTGGTCTCCGCATTTACAGTCCCAGCATTCTCTGTGTGTAGTTTCTTCCCAGTTCCTGGAGAACTTGACAGTGAGGTTAAAGCTTCCCCAGACTTCCTTTTTCTTATCTTGTCCTTCTCAAGACTTGATGTTTCCTGCGCCCCTAACGGAGCCTGCTGCACAGGACTCAGGGGCATCGGCTGACTTGTGGGTGAGACATTTTGAGCCCCGCCCAGTATTGCAAAATAAACTACTGGGAGGAGCTAGAAGGGTGCAGGGGTATCTTTCATACCCTTTGGGTAGCGAATGTGGGTGCCTGACTCTGGGGCTAGAGTATTTGCTCCACACAATTTATAACAGCACCCACTGTGAGACATAGCACCTTGAATGTGCACGAATCTGACAGACAGTTCCTTCTTAAAAAACAAAACAAGACAAAAAAACCCACCTATTCAACAGGGTGCAGTATAATGTTTCAATACATGTATATAGTGTGTAATGATCAAAAGACTGGGATTGGTGTATCTATTATAGTAAATACTTACCATTTCCTTGCTTGTGCTAGGGACTGTCAGTCCCTTCTGCTGGCTGTTTTGAAACACACAATGCACAATGGTTATTACCTGTCGCTACTGTGTGTACATTAGAAGATTTTCCTTGTAGCATCTGTGCCTCTTGTTAGTTAACACTTCAATAAACCTCTATTCTGTTCTCTTTTTAATTAATTAATTAATTAATAATTATTATTTGTTTTTGTGCTGGGACTCTAGGCCAGCACTTCTGCATGCTAGGCAAGCACGCGACCACTGAGCTACATTTCCAGCCCTAGATTATCCTTTAAAAAAAAAAAAACTTTAAAAAGGATTTATTTTTACTTGTGTGCATTTGTATGTCTGTGAGTAGTGTGTGTGGGTGCCCAAGAAAGCCAGGAGAGTGCATCATATATTGTGTTGGTTAGGTTTTTGGCAACTTGATATGGGTTAGAGTCATCTGAGAAGAGGAAACCTTAATTGAGAAAATGTCCCCATCAGATTGACCTGTAGGCAAGCCATGGGGTGCAAGCCAATAATTGGAGTTCCTCCTTGATCTCTGCTTCAGTTTCTCTTTCTAGATTCCTCCCTGGAGTTCTTCCTTTGCCTTTCCTCAGTGGACTGTGACCTGGAATATGCAATCCAAATCAATCCTTTTCTCCATGAGTTGCTTTTGGTTAGTGGTCTTTAGCACAACAGTATAAAACAGACTAAGACCGGCTTCCTGGAGCTGACCTTGCAGGCAGTTGTGAGCTGCCAGACATGGGTGCTGGGAACAGAACTTGGGTCCTCTGGAGAGCAGTAAGTGCTCTTTACTGTTTTTTTTTTTTTTAAGATTTATTTATTTATTATGTATACAGTGTCCTGCCTGAATGTATGCCTGCAGGCCAGAAGAGGGCATCAGATCTTACTACAGATGGTTGTGAGCCACCATGTGGTTACTGGGAATTGAACTCAGGTCCTCTGGATCAGCAGCCAATGCTCTTAACCTCTGAGCCATCTCCCCAGCCCCTACTCTTCACTGTTGAGCCACCGCATCCTGATCCCTCTTAAAGGGGGAAAGAACTTCTGAGAAGCCCAAGGGGTTGATTGTCATTTTCATTATAATGTAACTGAAACATCCACGTATAAAATTGGACGCAACTCTTTCAGTATTTAGAGAATTATACATCCTAAATAAAGGGATGGTTTGAGTGCAAAGGAAAGATTTCAGTAAGGATAAAAACAGTTTATAGAGATGGCAGGTGACATTTGTTTGATGCTATATTGCTGCTTCTGGGGCCACCATGGGCCAGTGGCTGACGTCTAAGTGGGAAGGTTGGTACTGTCCCATCATTTTTCTCTGTAAAATCTTTTTATTCATCACGGGCCTGACCTTGTTTGGCTTCTCTTGGCTTGAATGCTTCATTTGTATTCAACATTACATCTTCCATTTTTTCCATTAATGTATGACAGCAACAGTATGTGGCATGGATTCAAGTACAGACATAAATGCAAACTTGAAATTGGGGCGCTGAAATCTTAGGCTCAAGAGATAATGAGAACAACCAGTCTTCTCCGTGGGGGCACTGGCTCGAAACAACAGCTATTGATTGGGGGGCCTCTCCACATCAGAGACAGTGCCGTGCATCTGTCGTTTTATCCCTGTTACACAAGTGTGATGGTGACGATGCTGCCTGATTCGTAAGGCTGTTTTGTGAGGGTGCAAAAGATGCTTGTCACATGGCTGGCGTTTATTAAATGTTATTGTGCGCTGGGCGGTGGTGGCGCACGCCTTTAATCCCAGCACTCGGGAGGCAGAGCCAGGCAGATCTCTGTGAGTTCGAGGCCAGCCTGGGCTACAGAGCGAGATCCAGAACAGGCACCAACATTACACAGAGAAACCCTGTCTCGTAAACCAAAAAAAAAAAAAAAAAAAAAAAAAAAAAAAAAAGTTATTGTGCTATTGTAACTGCTTTTGGTGGGAGTTGGTGACAGTACTTGGGTCACTCAGCTGGTAGAGTACATGTCTGCCTAGCATGCACAGAGCCCTGGGTTTGATGCCCAGCATAAACCTAGCAGGAGGAGCAGAAGCTGAAGGTCATCCTCGGCTACATGGTGAGCTCCAGGCCAGCCTGGGCTACATGCAACTCTCTAAGTGAAGAAAACAGAAGAGGAAACAGGTTCCAGGACACTGTGACTTATCCAAGGAAACAGCTAGCAGACAGCCACACTGGTGCTCAAAAATGGACCCAGAACGTGTTCCCTGGGGCGGAGCTTCGTGATCGCAAACCTGGGTCCTCATGGACCTGGAGGGTTAATGTGACCTTATAGAACACGTGACAGATTGAGACCAAGCCCTTAGGTTGATTGGGACCTTATAGTTCCAGTCTTTCCTTGGTGTGTGATTTCCACCTAACCTAGAAGCAGAACTTACTTTATAGCTCTCAATGCTGCAAAAGGAATGAATCTAGTATAGAAAGGGGAAAGACTGAGGATTGACGTGAGATCCCTTTATTATTATTATTATTATTATTATTATTATCATATTTAAAATCACATATGATATTTATCATATCAGTATGAGTAAAAATTATTTTATTGGGCTGTTATTCAGTGGATAAAAGCAATTGCCATTAAGCCTGATTTTCATCCTGGGACCTACATGATGGAAGGAGAGAAGTTGCTTTCTATCTACCATGGGTGTGCCATGGCACACAAGTGTACACGTGCACACACACACACACACACACACACACACACACACACACACACACGAGAGAGAGAGAGAGAGAGAGAGAGAGAGAGAGAGAGAGAGAGAGTAAATAAATACACGTTAAACAATTCAAAATTATTTTGTTGAGGTTATCTTTTAGAGGTGTACAAAACATGGCTACTCAGGCTGGCTTTGAACATACTCAGTTACCCAGGCAACTGCTTTACCTCCCAAGGGCTGGGATTATAGGTGTGTGATGTCACCACCCAGCAGGGTTAACTATTTTTTTCTGTCTCTCTTCCTGGAATGAAGTGACTGAGGGACAGAGACTGGGAAGACAGAAAATATGAGACAAAATATGACAAAAGTCAGCAGTTTGTCACCATGTGGGAGAAAGCGTGAGCAATGGCTTGAGAAAAGGAGGGTGCTGGGGTGCTGTGACATTGCTTTGTAGTTCTGAGATGGTTGGTTATCTGTCATCCATAAGGCTCAGCCCAATATCCCAGGATGTCTGATGACCACCATATTTTCTTCCCTGTTAAGAAACATAGTGCTCTGGAGATCTGTCAGTCATCCCAAGACATCTTTGTCTGTCTGCATAGAGGGTAGGTTTGTCGGAAGACAGGATCAGTGTTATAGCTACAAAGCGCCAGGTTTCTACCTGGTGTTTGAAGGTAGTATAGTTCAGTAATGTTTTATGTCTGTGTACCTCTTGGTCATCTATGATGCATGCTTTTCTGCCTGCAGCCTGCAGTTCTAACAATGGACTCCCCAAACTGGGTGTTTAGAGTAAAGAGAAGGGCCCCTGAAAGTCTTCTCAAAAGTTCTAGGATCGAATTTCAGCTAGGCCTTTTAATATTTGGAAATACACATGAGATGCTTAATGATTATATAAATAAGATAAAAATAAAAAGAATGCTGAAGGAGGCAAAAGTCTTACAAAAGCTTTCTGGCTAGAGGGTGCCATGTACGCTGCTGGGGAAAATGCCATCAAGATAGTCTTATTCTGATGTGAACGCAATAATGACCAGAATGGCAAGCTACGCCCATAGGTACAATGGTGGCATGAACATTATTGGGGTAACCAATCACTGGACTTAAGGCCTGTTCCGCAGGAGGAAACTCAGGCTTGGTACTGTAAATCTGGCCAAGAACCCAAGGTTGGTGAGAACCCAGGGATGAACCCACTACTGTTATTTTGCTAAGTGAACATACTATCAAATGACCTTCTGAATTCATATCGCTATGCCCATAGGTTAGTACAGCTCTCAGATGTCAGAGATTTTTTTTTTTTGTGTGTGTAGTTGAAGGTGGTTAATGAAGGAACTCATAGCTGTTCAAAGTGCAGAGTGTCAATGGAGGACTGAAATGGGACATCCACATCACTTTTCCTCCTTCTCCCTGCCCCCACCATCAGGGACCACCCAGGAAGTGGGGTTAGGAAGATTGTAAGAGCTGGAGTGAAACAGTATTCTCTGGACATGACAGGACCATCATACCCATGAGCTTTCAGCAACTGTGGTTGCCCTCACAAGACATGGACAAGACCAAGTCATTCAACATTCCATCATGGAGGGGGAAGCTCAGGAGCCAGCATCCTTAACTGAGGAACTATGAACAGTTGATGGCTTTTGGGGGAGGAAGAGTCAATTTTCTTTAAGATGTGGCCCCTGGTAGGTCAACCATCCTCCATTGTGGTGTTCTACACCTAGGAGTATAAGGTCAACATAAATAAGTCAAAATATAAAGTTCTGAGGAGATGGGAGCTTGGGGGTGTATCTGGGAGGAGTTGGGGATGAATATGATCAAAACATAATTGCATGGAATTCTCAAAAGATTAATAAAAATTTAAAAAGAAGGAAAAAGGGAGGTGGGGAGATAGTGGGTAGTGAAGAGTGCTTGCTGCCCTTGCAGAAGATTGGGGTTCAGTTCCTAGCACCCACATGGAGGCTGATGGCCATCTATAACTCCAGTTACAGGGTACTGATACCCTCTTCTGCCTCCTTGGGCTCTAAGCACATATATGATATACATACACACATGTAGGCAAAATACACATATTAAACAAACACATGTCTTCTTTATGGGAGAACCTCAGCAACTCTGGCTACATGCCACCCTTTACCTTGCCCCCAGCTCGGTTGGGAGTATGCTGGGCATTTTACACACAGTGGTCATAGGATGGGATTGATGGTCTGGGGAGATTCCCTTGCCCAACCCTGATGGTTAGCACCTTGGGGGTCCAAAGGTATAGGTGTTCAGCCTGTGGCCCCAGGGCTGCATGCTACCACTGAGCTGTGAGTGCAAGGCAAAACAAAACCATGAACTTGCTTTCAGCGTGATTTTGAGATCCTTTTTTTAAATAACTTGATTGTACAGTCAAGTATGAGCTTTATGGATTAGATTTTGTGGCAGCACCAGAAGGTGGGCCACTTTCCATTGTGACTTCAGCAATTGCTCCTGAAGTTGGAGGAAAGGTTGAGGCGTGCTGGGTAGAGGACCGGAGTATTATGGAGTGATTGGGAGAGGGAGAGAACAGATGGGCAACTGTCACAAAGGTCAGGGTGGACGGCTGACGGTTGTGGTTATCTCCATATGCTCTGACATTGGGTTTCTTTTGGGCACCTGCATCTTAGCCAATTTTAACCTAATTTCTATCATGCCACAATATGTCTCCATCATGCTAACTGTGCCAGGAGAGGGGAGCTATTGGCAGGATCTGTAAAATCTTGGGGGAATAGCCACAGTGTAGCCTTTTTGTTTTGAGGAGCCAGCCGTTAAAGTTGTGGAAGCAATTGTGTGATCCGTGGCTCGGGGTTGTGAGCAGCTGGGTAATTTCCATTTCTGTTACATTTACTACACAGGTGTCTTACATAGGCCAGGACTGCAGAGAAATCCCAGAGCAGCTCGGCAGGGACTGCGGACATTTTGCAAAGAGGCTTGATCTGAGCTTCAACCTGTTGAGGTATGTAACCTTCAAGAGATGCAAGCCAGGCCTGGGCCACCCGGGTCCCTCCAGGACCTTGGGCTGGCAGATGCAAGTCACAGGTCCCAGCTCTGTGCAGGGTCTGGAGAGACATGGACCCACATCCGAAAGTCTGGCGCTGCTTCAGGTAACTCATTGGCTAGCCTTCTAGTAAGTGCAGCCTCAGAGGGTCGGAGTTTTTGAGCATGGTTCACTTCATGACCGTGGGAGGTCCTTCCGCTTTTTCCTTTGTTCTTTCCCTTTCCTGTGGATGCCTATGTTTATGAGTCTGAATCCTTTTGGGGAAGGAATGAGATGGCACCATGAGTGTTTTAGAGGTGTTGAGCTTTGCTTTTTGAGAATGACTGCCCCTCACAGAATGTACTGAATTACAGATAGGGTATGCGTGTGTGTTTTCAATATTCATGAGGATGCTCTCTCTCCAAGGACTACTGTTGATGCGGCGTGGTTGGGAGGGGAGGGGATTTCTAGCAACTCTTTGAGTCTTGGCCCAAGGTAAGTGTGGTCTTGTATGGCGGTCCGGTGGAGGACAGCAGTAGGCATTTCCTTTCTTCCTGTGACTTATGCTGGTGGGTGGGCTTAGCCGATGAAAGTTGGAGACATTTGGACAGTAGGTATCGGTGGGACACAGGTGGCCAGGGGTCAGGAGGGCAGCTTTTGCTCCTGAGCTGGCTGCATGTAGCTGTCCTCTAAGTGATGTTCTTGAGGGTCATCCTGCCCTCTTCTTGGGACCTGAGCATCATTCCAAGACCCAGGTATGTCCCTGCTTTTAGACCTTAGAATCTTTGTGGGGATACTTTGGAATGATGGATTTGGGGGAAAATGAATAATGCTCAGGGAACTGGCTCTCAGCAGATGGAGGAGAATGATAGTTTCAGTTAGGGCAATACCACTGAGCTGCATGGGAGAAAAGGGGTGTCTTGAGGGTGACGGGGAAAATGGGCCCCTGTGTATGCACTCTCTCACTCCTGAGGGTTCTGAGTCATTGGGCAGATGTGGAAACCCAAGCATGGCGACGTCAGTAGAAAAGATGGTTAAACATAATTGCTGCCTCTAGAGAAACCCAGGGTGCTTTGTGGTCCCGGTGTCGGAGGGAGGGCAGAGTAGTCAACCTGGAGTGAACTGGGTCTAAGACATTCACACCTTCCGCAGCTCCTCTGCCTGGACCCAGTCAAGAGGTCATGCATGTCCTGCCACAATGTTCTGAGTTTTGTCTGGGTGGGTAGCCTCCAGGGTCCATGGCCTTGTGGCTTGGGGGCTGTAGTTGCCTTGGGAATGTCTGGTAGAAACCTAGAGGTGAGTCCGAAGAGACTTGGGCCCTGTGAAGGAGGGTGTCAGTGGGCACAGGTCATGGGAAGGAGAACTGTTACGTCTGAGGAAACAACCGTCTTTGTTTGCCTGAGCCCTGCCTACCTGTCGCTGAGAGGATGCTGGTCCTGGAGAGGCGTGGAGAGGCAGACTGTGAGAAGGAACCCGGCTCTGAGGGGTGAGACTGAGAAATAGTTTTTATAGGAAAGGATGTGCCCCGGATGTGGGAAAGTTTAGGGATAAGAGGTGTGTAAAGTGGACTTTGAGGGAGAATAGTGAAGGCTGCCATTTTCCTTTGTGAAGAGGAAAGAGTTGTCTGTGCTATTAAGCTGGCAGAGACCCGTTAGCCGCTCAGGACCCTGATGTTGTCTGTGTTGTACTCTGTGTGAGCTCTGTGCTGGCTGGGGCTGAGGTGGAGCAGGGGTACAGGAAGGAAGGATGAGGCCAAAGACTCGTGGACAGTGTATGTTCAAGAGCTGGTTAAATTGGAGGGAGTTCCGGACCAGAGGGGCGAGAAACTGGTAGCCCCTGCATTGGGTATCTTGGATTCAATCACCTTTGACCCTCGTTACTTACCTAATTGGGGGTGCGTGTGAAGGTGGGTGGCATCGTTTCTCTTGAGCTTACACAGGCACCAGTCTGCCTTGCCTTCAGTCACATAAAAATCTCAGTTACTAAACTACCTGTTCTTTAAAAGAGAAGATTGAGAGCCGGAGAATAGAGAGACAGGAGGAATAGGAGGTTGACAGCTCGCATTTAAAGGATGTGGGTGTGTGACAGGAAGACCGAGTGTGCCAGGTTCCAGGGGTCAGCGCTGGTGAGGTGGCTCACTCAGGAAGGCACTTGCTTTGCAAGCCTGAGGATCTGACTTGGATCTCCAGAACCCGGGTAAGAAGACAGGAGTGGCAGTGGGCGCCTGGAACCCCAGCACTGTGCAGGCAGAGGCAGGAGATGTTCGGGGCTTGCTGGCCAGCCAGTCTAGATGAATTGGGCAGCTCCAGGTTCAGTGAGCAAGTGTAGGTGTGGGAGGGGTGGGAGGTTGGAGGTGGATCCAGAAGTAGAGGGAGTAGGAGTGAGTATGATCATCGTATGAAATTCTCAAAGAATTAATAAAATGATTAATTAAAAAAATCTAAAGCGCACAAAGTACCAAAACAAGGCTTGGCATGGTGGCCTGAACCTGTAATAATCCTAGTACGTGGGAGACTGAGGCAGGAGAATTGCAAGTTTGAGGTCTGCCTGGACTACGAAGTAAGTTCAAGGTTACCCTGAGCTACATGGTGAGACCCTGTCTCAAAAACAAAACAAAACAAAACAAAACAAAACCAACTCCCCCCCCCAAAAAAACAACCCTTAAAAATCCAAATGAAGTAGTATTATATTAAGTATCCTTTATTCAGTAGAAATTTCTCTATAGACACACCTCCACCCCCACCATGTCCATGGGGTTGTAGAGACCACATTCCCTAGTTGATTGTCCCATGTCCCTAGTTGATGTCCCTGCTCTGGCATCTCTCAGCTTTGTTGCCTGAAATTGTGTTTCTTGGCAGCTTCTTTGGCTCTATTCTGGACACTTCTTTTCTCCAAAACCAAATACAGTATTATTATGTATTATAGACATCGTGCACACATGCGTGCATGCGTGTGTGTGTGTGTGTGTGTGTGTGTGTGTGTGTGTGTGTGTGTGTCTCAGAGCAATGAAACTCTGGCACTCCCCTAGGTTGCAAGATCAGCTATAATCTGTGTGTTGGGCCACAATTTGTTTTGGGGGAAGGGGTTCTGTTTATTTAATTTTTTATACTAAAAGCCTCCATGTGACACAATATTTCAAAGCATCAAGCACGCAAACAGTGGGACAGAACTCTCCACATCTCTGTCCTTTGGTCTCCCATTTCTACTCTGCACTCTTCCTAACTATTTCTCAACTTTTGTGCTCAGTTCTCGATCTAGAGATGTTCTATGGAGACACTAATGTTAACTTCTTGCTTCTCCCCCGGCTATACTGAGATACATCTGACAGCTACAATTGCATGTACTTATGGTGTGCAATGTGATATACATTGCGATATGGTTACCACTTTCAAACACACACACACACACACACACACACACACACACACACACACACACAGCTACTTTTTGTGGTAAGAACATTAAAGATCTACTGTCTTAGCAAATACCAAGTACATAATCCAGCAATATGAACTCTACTCACCACATAGTACAGCGGACAATGATTAAGTCTTGAATTCATTTGGAGTTGATTCTTTTCCTTCTGTGTATGTGTTGTGAATGAAGGATGTAGCTTCATGTGTTCACTGGGACTCCCTCATCTTATATTGCTAAATCTTTTCACTCTTTGACTAGCACCTCCCGATTTCCCTGCTCTCAGCCTGGCAACCACTGTTCTATTCTCTGCTTCCGTGAGTTAAACTTCTCAGACTCCATGTTGAGATGCACCTATCTCTTTCTGTGTCTGTCTTATTTGACTGAGCACAGTGTCCTTCAGGCCCACTCACAATGTAGTAAATGTTATTATTTTTAAAGGCGAGTAAGATTCTATTAGTTTGTATTAGTACCACGTTTTAAACTCCACTCAACTGTCAGTGGACAATTGGTTGGCTCTGTATCTTGATTGTTTTGAGTAGAGCAGTAAGCATGGGAGTGATGGCGTCTCTTCAACACACTGAGTTCATTTCCTTTAGCTTTACACCCCAAGTGGGATTACATATCACCCAGTAGTTCTGTTTTTAATTTTTGTGAGGAGCCTTCAGACTATGGAAAACATACATCCCCAATGAGAGTGGACAAATGTTCTCTGTGTTTCTTACCCTGCCCAGCACTTGTTATACTTTGTCATTATGACAATAGCTATTCTAACAGTTGAGTTATCAAATTGCACTGTGGTTTCCACTGGTGTGCTCATGATGATTAGTGTATTAGTCAGGGTTCTCTGGAAGGACAGGGCTGATTAAATATATATTAAAAGATGGGTTGTTAGATTGACTACCCTGATACAGTCTGGGTAGCCCAACAATGGCTGTCTTCATGCTTGATATCTCAGTCTATGAGAGTAATGTCTCAGCTGTCCCAACATGGCAGCAAAAGCCTGGAGGATTCCTGGAGAGCCACTGGTCTTCATTGCAGGTTGAGAGCCCAAAGAAGCTGGGTTATGACATCAGCAAAGGGATATAGCAGTAGCAGCAGCATTAGCAACATGGTCCATGTACTCAACAACAAGGTTAATGAACTTGACAGCAAGACGTAAAGGCAAGCAGGCAAAAAGTGAAGTGTTCTTCTTGGACCTCCTTTTATCTGGCTGTTACCAAAGGGGTTGGTCTTCCCCCTTCAAATAACCTGATCATGAAAATCCCTCACATACATGCCCAGTGGTTTATCTTTTAGTTGATTCCACGTTCAACCAAGATTAGCCATGACATTTAGTGATGGTAACATTTATTTATTTGTATATTTGCATGTCTTCCTTTGAGAAATGTCTATTCAGATCTGTTGCTTATTTTAAGGTAAGGTTACTACTACTACTATTATTATTATTATTGAGTTCAGTTCCTTATATATTTTGGATACAAATCTTGCACTATATTTATGCTGTCATGGTTCAGATAAGTGTCTAGTCCCCAGCCTTGGAGACTTTTACTTCTTAGGGACACTACCTCTTGGGAGGTAGTGGATCATTTGGGAGGTGGGATTTAATGGGAGGTCTTAGGCTACTGGGGCTGTGAACAGATTTCCTCTGCTGCACACTTCTGCCATGATGTTACCTTGCCATATGCCCCAAAGCTGGAGGACTAGTTGACCATGAGCTGGAACCTTCAAGGCTTTGAACTAAAAGAAACCTTTCCTTTTAAGCTGGTTGTCCAGCAGTTTGTTATACTTCTGCAAATATGACTAACAGACATGGCATACAATAAAAAACCATGGTGTACAAATATTGTACAAGTTATCTTTTCTTCTGATGATTGTTAGTGTGAAAGATTTGTAAAGTTTGATGGAACCTCATTTGTCTGGTTTTGCTTTGGTGGTGTACCTTAAAAAAATCACTGCCCAAACAATACCAAGAAACAGTTCCTTGGGTCATTGAGATGGCTTAATTGGGTAAGGTCTCTGGGTACCAGAGCTGGTGACCTGAGTTTGATCCCCAGGACCCACATAGTGGAAGGGGAGAGTTGATTCCCACAAGTTGCTCTCTGACCTCTATACATGCGTCATGACCTCTATACATGCGTCATAACACATGTGTAACCCCCACCCCCAAAGAAACACTTGTACTCTGTTTTTCCCCTCTCTAGAAATGTCAGAGAAGCTACACTGTAGCCAGAAGTTTCTCCAGTCCCACCGCCCTGTGGCCTGTAACCACCTATAAAATAATAACTCAGAGGCTTATACTAATTACGAACTGGATGGCCTACGGCTCAAGCTTCTTGCTAGCTAGCCCTTATAACTTAACCCATTTCTTTTAATCTATAAGTTACTATATGGCCATGGTGTTACCAGTCTTCTGGCATCTTGCTGCTCCTTGGATGGTGGCTGGTATCTCTCCTGTTCTCCTTTTTCCTCCCACTATCTCTCTTGGATTTTTCCCACCTGTCTCCATCCTGCCCTGCCATAGGCCAATGCAGCTTTAATATCAACCAATCAGAGCAACTCATTTTTCACAGCATACAGAAAGACATCCTACAGCACTTCCCCCTTTCTGTCTAATCAAAAAGGAAGGTTTTAACTTTAACATAGTAAAATTACATTTAACAAATTAGTTGTCAAGCAAGAATTATGGTTACAATATCTAGTCTATTTGTATTTGTCAAATTTAGAAAATATTCATCATCTATCCTATTTTTGTGAGTCTAAAGTTTTATATCTAATTTATCTTTTATCATGATTAAGGAAAACTATAATTATAACTATCTAGTCTTCAATTCCATCAAAGACCCCAAAAGGATATAATATTACCTAAGTAAACAGGAAGTGCATTGTAAGGAGCTTCCAAAATTCTAGAAATGACAGAGACAGCTGGCTGCCTGGACAGTCAACCAAAGTTACTCTGCAATGTTGGGGTATCCATCTTCAGCCTATAGGCCTGGAGTTTCTCAGTCACTTCTCCCTGTGTCATATAGAATGTCTGGCATCCTCCTCTGCAAAGCAGGAACCTGAAGGGCCATTTCGCCTTGTTTTGGCAAAATTCAGTGGTCATTTTCCTATGGGTCCTGTATGTCCAGTTTATACAACATATTATCAAACAGTCCAGGCAAGAGCTGTTACTTACCCAAATGTCCAGTTTTGCCAAAAAGAAGATAAACTCCATATGGAGTGTCTTCAATACCTATCTTCCTCTTTGAAGTAAATCAATTCTTCCAGGAGCAGATGTGTCTCACTGTCCAGAAAAGTCTAAGTTTTTAAAACATTTTAAATGCCATATTCTTTAGGTCTTCGAATTGTTTGAAGATTACCTACCTAATTGAAATATATCTTTTTATACCTAAAAACTTAACTAACATGACTTTAAGTTTGATTATCATAGATGACTATTAATCTGTATTTCTTAATGATATATTACAATTTTAAATGAGTTGTATAAATATAATACCTTAAACAAGAGCAAAAATATACATACAGTATAACAAAATTAACTTTAAATTTGTATCCATAAACTAAAATCCATAGCAATATAAAATATTTCAAACAAGTTGTTGCTCTTTAAAAGTAGATTCAATAATCTACTCTTTTATCCTATCATATCTATATCATATCCTCCTTTCTTCTTTTAGAAAGAGATTGACTATGACCAATAACAATTTGTAACCAACCCCTAAAGGAAGACAAACATCCATAATCCATTTATTGAGAATGTGGGTGTAGTTTTCTAGGCTACTTCCTGCTGATTGGGGCCACTGGTAGTCTTATGGGGACACAATGAAAATTTTAGGATTATGGTCAAGTCCTGACTGGAGTAGTCTGTGAGGCTGTATTCTGTGAGCCAGTTGCCTTGAAGCTGTTCTGAATGTTGGATCATCTGGAGACCTCTCAGGGGGTATTCCTTGATGGAACCATATTAACCTGGAAGGAATCTACAGCTTTTCATTTTCTGTGGAAAGAAAAGCAGAACTTCTTTTCCAAAGCAACATACCCTTAGACATAAATTTTGAAGTCAAGATACCTTTAAAATATATACATATATATTGTTTTAACTTAGCAGCCTTTATAATCAAATATCTTTCTGCAGTTAAAAAATCCCAAAACAATATAATCCAGACTCTCTGTGTAATATCCATCTTTTAATGGCCTATTATGTATATTATTTTGTTTTTTTAAGACTTTATTTTATTTTTATGACAGACTATATCCTTCTCTTTTCTCTCTCAAGCCTATGTACCTTTCACATACATTGTAAACCATTTAGAGGTTTATTCCATGTGAATCTGTCTTTTGTGTCTCTATAATCCTTTTCTGATCATTGCTTTAAATTGCAGTGTGGTTAGGACTGAAGTGGAGGCTTTGGCTGCTGACTCCGCCCATCTCAGCTTCCCAACATGGCAGAGGTACCTTTACCGCCAGCTTTGGGCAGTGGGTTAATGACTCCATCAAGCAGCTTGTAGCCCAGAAACAATTTTTTTTTTATTAGTAAAAGCTAAATCTGCCATACAGCATGCTGCTCGCCTTAGAGATGCCTCTGTGTACTGCAGCCAGAATCAGCCATGCTGTAGCTCAAGCCCACACACCGTGGCATCTCTGTATCATGGCTTGCCTGAGAGATGTAACTAGGAAGCTGATATTAGCTCCATTTTAGAATCTTTTTTTTTTTTTTTTTTTTTTTAATCTTTCTCAGGTTTTAGGTGGAAATTCTTGCTACCATGTCTGGGCGCCAAAATGTAGCTGGAAAATTCTCTGGCCCTGCCCAGCACTGTGGTCCTGTAACCACCTATAAAATAATCACACAGAGGCTTATGATTATGAACTGGATGGCCTATGGCTCAAGCTTCTTGCTAGCTAGCTCTTATAATTTAGCCCATTTCTATTAATCTATAAGTTGCCACATGGCCATGGTATTATTGGTCTGCTGGCATCTTGCTGTTCCTTGAACGGTGGCTGGCATCTCTCCTGTTCTCCTTTCTCCTCCCACTCTCTTTCTTGGATCTTTCCTGCCTGACTCCATCCTGCCTGCCATAGGCTAATGAAGCTTTATTTATCAACCAATCAGAGCAATACCTATTCACAGTGTACAGAAAGACATCCCACAGCACTACACCTTTGAAGTCTCACCAACATGGCTGCCTAAACAAGACCTGAACAAGGACAACATCAATAGACGTGCTAACACGGAATGGGGAGACCTAGGAGGCCTCAAATCTAGATGAAGAACTACAGGCAGCTAAGGAATGCTGAGAGTGGGAGAAATAGTCATCCCCCAGGGAAGAATACACTGACTGGTTATCCAGTACCAAATGATCAGCCCTGAAAACCTACATACAAGTAACATTATACAGACCAAACAGTTGTATTTGTGTATTTAGGAGTAATCACATGTATACACACACACACGTACGTATTTGTAACAATTAAAGAAAAAGAGGCCGAGAATTTGAGAGAGAGCAAAGGAGGGTACATGGAGTTGGAGGGAGGATAGGGAAAGGGGAAATTATATAATTATAAATTTTAAAAAATAGAAAAAAAATAAAAAAGAAATAATTGCCCTGTGTTTTATTCTAGTAGCCTTGCAGTTTCAGGTCTTCATTTAAGTCTTCATATTGAGGAGACCATTCTGTCTCCTGGTGTGGTCTTGGTGCCTTTGTTGAAGAGCATTTAGCCATGAGTGGATGGATTTCTGTCTGGGTACTGTACTGTACTCCGTTGTTCTGTTGTTTGTCTGATGTTGGTACTGCATTGCTTTGGTAACTATCTCTGCAGCGTATTTTGAAATTAGGTGGTCTGTTGTTTCAGCTTTTCTCCCTTTTGCTCAAGATCATGTTGTCTATTTGTGATCATCTGGATTTTGTGAGACGTGTTGTTGGGATTTTGGTAGGGATCGTATTGGATCTGATACTCATTTTAAGTATAAAGTCCCTTTAACAACTTGTCACATTATAAACCCAGACTTTGTGTCCATTTGTTTGTATTGTCTTTAATTTCTTTCAGAAGTGTTTTATAGTGTTTGGTGAGTAGATCTTTCACTTCTTTGATTAAATTCATCACTAAGTATTTTATGTTTTCTTTTAGTTAAATTGTAACTGGGATTGTCCCAGTTCATCCCCTTATGGATTGTTGTTGGTGTATAGAGTGAAACTGACTTTTCTGTGTTGGTCTTGTGTCTGGAACCTGGCCTGAGCTCATTTTGATAGACTCTCTGTGGCTTCTATGTGTGTGTTCGCACACATACCATGTGCCAGTGGAGACAGCTTTCTTTCTGTCCTTTTGATTTAGAGGCTCATTACTTCTTTTTCCTGCCTAATTGCTCTGGTTGGGACTTCTAGAACTCTGTGAAAGAAGAGTGACAAAGGTAGAAATCCTTGTCCTATGCGAGGAGACCCTCCCAGCTTGTCACCATTCAGTGTGATGCTTTCTGGGGCCTGTCATATACAGACTTTATTTTTTTCTCTTAAAAGTATTTTGGTCACCCGTAGATTCAGTTTTTCAATGATGTGACATTCACTAAAAAGTATAAGACTGTCTCTGGTCACCACATAAAAATCATGGATCCCTCGCAGCTTCTGAAAAACCTAAACTCTCAGGTTCCAGGATCAAGAATCTTGTATTTACTACTGGTGTGCATACACGACAGAGGCCGCATTTAAAAGCACACTAACTACTTAAATCTTTCGGCCCGCACTTATCAGTTAGTGAACTGTCACGTCACTGGCTTGCAGTAGACGTCTTCACACTCCTCACAACGAGCTTTTCTGTCAGAGGCAAGTTTATTGTGTGGTTGGATAGTTTTTCATTCCTTCAAAAAATTCTCTTGGGCTCGATGTGTTAGTTTTTGTTTTATCTTATTATATTATATTATATTTTGTTTATTGTTATCCCTTTGGGAGCCTGCTTGCTTTCTAATGAGAGACAGAAAGAGGTGGACCTGGATGGGAGGGAGGTGGGGAGGAACTGGGAGGAGTAGAGGGAGGGGAAGCCGGAGTCAGGATATATCAGGTGAGAAAAACAGCCACAAAAATCTATGTTCAATAAAAGGAAAGAAAAATTTCTCCGAAAACAATGTTAATTTTTTTTTTACACATTTATTTGGTGTGTGCATGTATGTGTGTGTGTGTGTGTGCATACATGCATGCATGAGCCTACATCACAGCATGAAGGTGGAGGTCAGAGGATAACGCCTTCCACCGTGTGGGTGGGTCCTGGTGACTGAACTCAGTTGTCAGACTTGGTGGCAATCACTTTGACCTGCTCAGCTGTCTTGCCAGTCTGTGTTTGACCATCTTGTTTAAGAACTCAGATCTTGGGGTTGGAGAGATGTTCAGCAGTTAGGAGCCCTTGCTGCTCTTCCAGAGGACCTGGATTTAGCTCTTGGCATCCAAAGTGACTAACCATTGCCTGTAATTCCAACTCCAGGGGGTCTGCTGCTGTCTTCTGGGCCCCCGCAGGCACCTGGACTCACAAGCACATACTCGAACACATAATTAAGAATCAACATTCATCTTTTCTTTTGTTTGTTTGTTTGTTTTTGAGACAGGGTCTCACTTTGTAGACCAGGCTGGTCTTGAACTCACAGCGATCCTCCTGCCTCTGCCTCCCGAGTGCTGGGATTAAAGGCAATGTGCTACAACACCTGGCTAAAAATAAACATAAATTTTAACTCAGATTTTTGTAGTCATCTTTCATTGTTCTAATTTATAGCTTAAAACAGTAGTTTATTTTCAACCATTTTGTACATGTGTATGACATGTTCTGGTCATTCTTACCACCTCACCCTCTCTTGTTCCTTTCCTACCTCCATCAACTCTCTTTTCTCAACAAGTCCCCTCTCTTACTAGTGTATCTTTTTTAGTTGCATGTTTTTGTTGTGTGGCCCACTGAATTTGACCAGGATGCCCACAAATGGGCACGGGTATGACTTATTCACTGGAGCACGGGAGACTGGCTAGTGGCTGTATCACTGAAGACAGTGACTCCCCCTGCCCCAGGAGCCACCAACTGCCAGCAGCTCTCCAGGGAGGGGCTGATGTAAGGTCATCATTATATTGAAGTACATTCTGTCTGTACTGCATTTATTGAGAGTTTCTTATAAAAGAGTACAGGATTTTGTTGAATGGTTTTTCCTGCATCTGGGGTGACTATATAATGTTCATCATTCGTTATTTTGATGAGGGCTATGACATTATTGATTTGTATATGTTGTGCCAATCCTGTCCCATAGTATATGATCCTTTTAATGTGCTGTTGAATTCACTTTCTGGTATTGTTAAGAATTTTCAAATGTAAGTTTATCAGAAATATTGGCAACGTTTTTTTGTCCAGCTGTGGTATAAGAGGCAACGCTGGCGTTGTAAGATGCGTTTGGACGTTTTCCTGCCTCTTCTGTTATTTGAGACAGTCCAAGAAGGGTTAATAGGAACTTTCTTCTCTTTGGTAGAGTTCACTAGTGAATCCAGGAGATCTTGGGCTTTCTTTTGTTGGGGATTTTTGTGGACTTAATTGCCTGGCTTGTTATTGGTCTGTTCCAGGACATCTCCTCACAGCTGGCCAGGTTTGAACTTAACTCTTGCCAAGAGGTTAAAAAGGAGGCATTAGTCTTTAAACAAGCATGTGAGAATATTCTGTGTTGTTTTGTTGTTCATCCTCATCCAGTTACTCATCATTGTGAATCACCTTCAGAAAAGAGTTCTGTGTGGTGCTGGAGACACAGCTCAGGGGCCGAGCACTTGACTAGCACATATGAGTTCTGTGTGTGCTGGAGACACAGCTCAGGGGCCGAGCACTTGACTAGCATGTATGAGTTCTGTGTGTGCTGGAGACACAGCTCAGGGGCCGAGCACTTGACTAGCATGTATGAGTTCTGTGTGTGCTGGAGACACAGCTCAGGGCCGAGCACTTGACTAGCACATATGAGTTCTGTGTGTGCCAGAGACACAGCTCAGGGACTGAGCACTTGACTAGCACGTATGAGACTCTGAGTTTATCCCAACACTGAAAAAGACCTATGGATGGTCCTCTAGTTATTACCCAGCCTGCTGTTCCTTTATTGTGTGTTCAAAACTATACTTAAAAATACATGTATGCATGTGTGTATACATACATACATACATACATGTATACATACACAACACACAATATATACAAAGAGTTCTGTTCATTTTCCTGTGGGTACTTATTCATACTAGCAGGAAGATAATTATGGATTTTTAACGTTCTGAACTTTTCCTTGATGGTATGGTGTGTGTGTTCTTCCATTTCTACTACAGCTCATGGTCTTCTGTATTAACTATAGTAAATCCATCTTCCTTCCACTTGAGTTGTCCAATAAATTGGTTAGTTCTCAGTGATAAAATTGTGGATTTCAGGTTATATTGTTTCAGTGAGTCTTTTGGAGATTAAAGTCTTTGGAGTCATTGTGTGTCTTATCAAGTTCTATGTTGGAAATGGAAGCCAGAGAAGAAACCCAAATAAAACCTCTATCTCCCTTAAAAGGCCCAAAGGTCCTTGTCTTCACCCTCTTCAGCCTGGGTCTGATTCTTCTTGTGATGGATGGGAACCAGGTCAGCTACAGGGATATGGCCCAGATGAGCTCTTGGGGTGTAATTTCCAGGCTCGGGTCCTCTTGTCTGTCTTGGGGTGAGAGTAGAGCATGTGGGGAGTAGTTGGTGAATAGCCAGGAGGAGTGCCATATCACAGCACCTTGAATTTGTATGCATTGACAATCACACGCTGACATCTATATATGTGGAAGACTTACGATTGGTTTGTGAAGTTTGTTTTCTTAAAGGCAGTAATATATGCAGAGATATTGGAAAACTCAGGAAGATAAGCAGGAGACAGTTTTTGTCTCATGTCACTGATAATCTTATCAATTATGGATCACCGTTTTTAGCATTATGGGAGTGTGGTCTTCCTGGTCTTTTTGATGCCATTAAAATGATGCATGCATTCAGAGTGTGCTGAAAACATTTTCTTATTTTGGTAACTATTGCATAGTAATTAAAATATTTTTACATTTATTTTGAGTGTGTGTGTGTGTGTGTGTATGTGTGTGCGTGTGTTTGTATTTGTGGAGGTCAGAAGGCAACCTTCAGTAGTCCGTTCTCTCCTTCCACCATGTAAGTTCTGAGGCTCAAACTCAGGTCATTACTCTTGGTGGTAAGCATCTAGTAGGCCGTTATGTAAGAATTTTTGATGGTACCTTACATCGTTCGGTAGTGTTGGACAGTTAGGTTGCTTCTAAATTTTCCCATTATCGATAACTCAATTATAAATACCCTTACAATGTTCATGGATGAGCATCTCTCTGATGAGTTACTTTGAACAAATTCCTAAGGAAGGGCTTTGGTACAGATGCCGGATTGCCCTCTTATGAAATCTAGGAATGCCTGTTATCTCCAATTCTTCCTTGTGTCCCTTCTTGTCCTACCTTCACTTTTAGGTTAGTGACGAGAATCCTATGTCTTAGCCACTTGGTTCCTAGATCTGCACAAGGCAAAGAGAGCTTTTGAATGCATGGCCTAGCATCCGTTTTCCCCGTTCTGACCCGGGCAGGGCAGAGTCTCCCTTGCGGCCCTGTTCTGCTTCCCCAAGGGCCCTGAGTGGTTTCAGAGGGGTGCCCGCTTGGCTTGTTGAACACGCCAGGCGGAGCAGAGCTCCTGTAGTAAACAGTGATAAATACGCCCATGTCAATCTGGCAATAAAAGTGAGAGAGTTTAATTGATCTATGGCAACAGGAAGCTTACGTTTTAAAAATTAAATTATTTGCAGTCGCATCTTATTTAGCATCGCTGATAAATGTGCCGGGTAAGAAATTGCTTAGAAGAAAATTTCTGATGGGAAGTTGCATGCTGTTCTCCTGCCTTCTGCCGTGGGGAGGTGGAAAGGACTGGGGGTTTGCGCAGTTCCAGGGAAGATTGGGTGTCTCTGCCCTTGCTGTGAAGTGGGCATCTGGCACACCGTCACAGCTTCTTCAGAGACGGATACACTACACTTCCCTTATCTATGCTGTAGACGGTTGGGTGGAACTGGGCCAGTTAACTTGGGAAGATAGGCAGTGAATGGCTTTGGGGCTAGACCACTCTGGCTTCAACTCCCACTCTGGCTTGACCTGCTCCTGTTGCTGACTCCATGTTTTACTGACTTTGGTCTGTATGCTAAACTGTTAAGTACTATGTGTAAAGTCCCTACTAAATTGCTAGGCAGTTACTAGGTCTTCAATAAGCATGGCTACTGTGATATTTCAGTGGACGTGATACTAGCAAAGAGGCTCAGAGGCTGGGTTCAACCCACTGCATTCTGTGGCCCCTGGGACTCTTCACAGGCACTGAGGGCTTCCTCTCTTCCAGCATTCTGTGTTTGCATTGCTCTGTGTCCTTCGGGATGGCCACTGGGCAGAGAGTCTAAGAAAGCCAACACGCCCCTCTCCTCTTACCTAAGTCTTAGACTTCAGCCATAAATGAGTGTGCTGATCAACTTTGGAAATAGACTTTAAGTGAGGAAGGAATCTATGTTGTAAGACTTTGGGACTAATTTTTATTTTAGCCTAGCCTAAGCTATCCCAACTGTTACAAATGATTTAGTTTACCAATGTCTTCTAATATCTTACAGGTTAAACCAATTTGTATCGTATATTTTGAATCCCTGCCAATTAAGAATAGGCCTAGTAATAAATTCTTCACCTATTACCCACCTATTACCACCCTCCACCCCTCCCCAGGAGATGAGCTTACGGAGCATGCTCTGTTGGCACTGGGTCTTTGTTAAAGAGTATTTTTTTTTTATGTTTGTTTGTTTTCGAGACAGGGTTTCTCTGTGTAGCTTTGGAACCTTTCATGGAACTCGCTCTGTAGCCCAGGCTGGCCTCAAACTCACAGAGATCCGCCTACCTCTGCCTCCCAAGTGCTGCGATCAAAGGCGTGCACCACCACCGCCCGGCTTGTTAAATAGTATTTTTATAGCTGAGGGCCTTGTACAAATTATTTCTGAAATCCAGGTGTCCAGGTCTCTCCTGGGTCACACAATGACCCTGGATGAGATGGTGTTTATAAGGATGGACCATGAATTCCCTATAGTGTGGTGTCACCGATAAATTATTTATGATACTAAACAATGTTCTGCATGTATTGAAACTGGCATCCCCTCTGAGCCGAGCAATATGGTTAAAAACAACAGGACACACAAACTATTTTTTTGTTCTAAGAGTATTAGTGACCATTCAAGTGTCTCTAGCAATCAAACAAACATACAATCAAAAGGCAAAACACACAGCCACCTGGCAGGTCATATATGACACCTCAGCTGTAAGACCCCGATTTCCACACTTCCAATACTCTCTGCAGTGACTCATAGAAACAGAAAACTTTTTGACTGTATTAGACTAGGAAGAGCGCTCAGGCAGGTATCGGCCCCATGGTTGCCATGGTGCTTTCCCCCTGTCATGCCCTCTCCAAGTCATCCTGGCTTCCCAGATTTCTACACACTGGGCCCAGAAGGTAGGGTGTTGGACCACAGAGGGGCAGCCTGGCTTGGGAAGTTGTGGGCAGCCAGAGAAAATTGTGATCGGCTGCAGGATTTTTCTGAGCTTGATTTTCTCAGGGATGACCCTGCTGCCTATGACTCACAGGAAGTGCTTTCACCAACACTGCCTCAGTATTTCCTGTAGTAGTTGTCTCTAGAGTGAGAGATTTCTAGAGTTTTCAGCGTCAACTTTTATTTCCATCGCAACCATTTTCTCCCCTGGAACCTGAGCGGGGGCCCTTGCAGCTCTACCCATGTCTCTGCCCTGCTGTTGGCTCAGAAGATATGATTGTGGGCTGTCAAGGTGTCAGGGATGTTGCCCTTTGTGTTACAACAGAGTGGCTTTGGTGCTTTGGGGGTGGGCAGGGCAGGAAGAAAGGTCAGAGCTTTAACCCTGTCATACTTTCCTGTCACTGGGCCTCCAGGTTCTCCATCGCTCAGTTTGGTGCTGGTAGCTCTACTGCTATTTAGTGCGTGAGCCTAGGGCTGCTAAATGCCTTGCTGAATGTGTTTATCAGGGACGAAAAGAACCCACCCTCTTCCCTTGCTTTTGTGTTCCACCAAGGACCCGTGGATGCTTTGGAGACAGCTCCTGTGGGATGGTTTCCTAGATGGGCTTTATGGCAAAGTACACTTGGCCGTGAATATTGAGATGTGAGTGGTCCTCTCTCCAAGGAGTCCAGCGATGGAGAGCTGAACAAGTGATTTCAGCAATTATGTTTATTTTCTTATTAGCAGATAGCGGCTAACTTGATGCAGGCCTTACTCCTTCCAAGGCTGGGCAGAACACTTCCCATACGTACTCTACAGCAGTCCCCCACCGTTCTCCAAATGACACTATTAGAACTCACATTTTTCACTCATGAAGCAACTGAGGCCCAGGGAAGCCCAGATGCTTGCCCCAGCCCACACTGATGGTTAAAAAAAAAACCCAAAAACAAACAACAAACAGCAACAACAACAACAACAAACCCCAAAGCTGGAATTACATGTACCCGAGTCTGCTTTTGGCTTTATAGTTATTCTAAACTGCTTTTGTGATCCAAACTTGCTGTTTATTTATTTATTTATTTATGCACAAGGACACAGCGATGACTTCTAAACGTTTGCTTTCCTGTGGGAGCAAAGTTTCCTTTTTTCCGGTTAAATCCCCCAAAGCCAGTAGAAATGGCAGCAGCAGGGTTTTCAATACCTCCTCAGGACCCCAGAGGCCTCAGCTGGAGTCACACTGGTTGTAGTCCCTCTTTCTTTTCTCCTGTTTTTTCCTCCACAGGCTCTACTTTGGGGATTTTAGTGCAGCAATACCCAGGAGGCCCAGGTGGGCCCAGAAGCAAGGGCTCCCAGAGGATGTACCCACCCGGGGATGCCTTTCTTCTCCGCTTGGGTTTCGCAGCTCGGCTTAAGTCCAGGGTCACGGTCATGGGAAAAATGATTCGGCCTTGCTGCCCCAGCCTTGCAACAGTGGACACAACATGGTGTGTGTGTGTGTGTGTGTGTGTGTGTGTGTGTGTGTGTGTGTGTGTGTGTGTGTTCCCTTGTACATGGACTCACACTCACATACACTCCTTATCTGAAAAGCCTCCTTCATCTCAGGGATGGACTGTTGGTGATTTTTGCTGTTCCATATTCCTGAATGATGAAAGGGAGTTATTATCCTCTTTTTGCTTGGGTGTCTGTGTTTAATTGTAGGAATATAATAACGGCAAATTCTCCCCGGCTGAGACTTTTCATCCCAGCCACTTTTCTCTTTCCTACCTCATCACCGCTGGACCACAAAGTCACATGGGGTTTAGAGTGAGATACGTACAGATGCTCAGGTTTTCTTTAGGGTTGAAAAAAAAAGGCTCCTCCCCCAGACACATCATTATGAAAATCAGCTGTGACCCCCCCATGTCCCCTAAACTCCTCTCTTGACTTTATACAGAACCCCATTCTTCATTCCTCAGGGTGTCTGCCTTTTCTCTGGTTATGCAGAAATAAGAGATGGGTATAATACAGAAGACCAACAAGACATTTAGAAGAAGAAGAAGAAGAAAAAAAATCTCCGATCATTCTTGAGACAAAGCAAGACTTATTAAAAACAACTGGAAGGAGAGTGAAAGAGGGGTGCTAGCCCCCACACAGCCGGTCTCTTGCTTCTGGAGAAGTGTTTTTAAGAAAATGCACCATTGTTAAAACTTTTTTTTCCCCCCGTTGATGGATTTATTTATAAGGTAGAGAAATATTTTCCCCATAATTGGGTAACTCTTAATAGTAGCAATTGCATATTTATCAGTGTGAGGGGCTGTTATTAATGTAACTGTCAGGCCCAAACACATTTCTGCATTAAATCCATTTAGTATGTGCATTATTCGGGCTCGAATGTCACCAGGACATCAAAGCCCCGTAGGCATGGGGAGCTCAGTGCCCTGCTGCGGCTGCCGAACAGGCCCTTGATCAATAAATGTAACATGTTAATGCAGAGCAAATAGAATAAAAGATTTCTTTGACAAGACATGAAAAATCACCTTGTGGCAGCTGGCATGTGATGCATTTCTGGGGGAGACACCAGCAAAGTTGAGCTGACAAGTAAAATGGGAGATGATGGCTGGAAGGTGCTTTTGTTTCAAACTTCTTTCTTGACCTGTCAGGTTTTGAAGGCGCCTCAATGGCTCTTTTTTGTCATGTGAAAATTGTAGTCTTAGGTAGTTATGAAGCAGTTATCTCTTCTCAGATTGTGAATGCTGCTGTTTAATTGATTCACTTAGCATTTGAAACTGTCACGCATTAATAATTGCGGAATCCTGTAGATACTGCGCACGGAGTGTGTCACGCTTAAATGTGTAGTTATCAGAAAATTAATATCCTTAATGAACCAGTGCTTTCAAACTAACATTGCATGAAATCTCTTTTGCCCTTTCGTTTGTGGAAGCTACATCCTCCAGTTTGCGGAGAATCACCTCTCGACAGTTTGCTTTCTTGATGCCCGACAAATGCCAGCTTTGCTGTGGGTACATCGCGTGCTCAATGACAATAAATATAGTAATTATACTGGAGTTAGTAATTAACATAATTGTAGTCAATTACGACAAATACAGTGCAGCGCTAAATAAATGAGAGGGGGAGAAATTAGCAAGCTAATTGATTTGTCTTTACTTGGCTTTCTATTATAACTGGCAGGGCTGTTTTTCTTGGGGTGGTGTGGAGAGGAGGGGAAAATCCCCCCCAAGGATTGTTTACAAATAACCGATTTTGTTTTGAAGCCGCTTTGTCTTTTGACTTATTACACTTCACCCCTACTCTGCTTAGCAAGGGGAAAAGAAAGGGAACAGAGAATTTAAACGCCAAGGGAGCGTTTTGCTAATTTAGCTACATTGAGCTGATCGCTGAGTCTAAGGCAAGACATGATTTACCTTTCCCTACGGCTTGAGGAGTTACATTTTTTTTTCCCTTTTCAGCTATTGCTTTGGTAAAACAAAGTATTTTTTTTTAAATGTATATGTGTGTGGCTTCTTAGACATCATCAGCAAGGCTGTGCTTTGCTGGATGTGCATTTTGGGGGGCGTGTTGTAAGTGTCTGTTAATATTATCAGTTCTATGCCATTGACTTGGTGAGAGAAATGGGCACCTTGTGCTTGATTCTGTCCCCCCGGTTCTTGGTACCTTTAGTCTTTGGTAGCCATGGAAGAGATAGAAGAAAAGGCCTGGCCAGGATTGTTGGAGAGAGCAGCGGAGGGGCTCAGCCTGGGCCCCCTGCTCGTGTTCTTTGCCACACTTCAGGGCTGCTGGGGTCCTGGGTGGCCACACTCTGGAGCTGCCTGGAAAGTTTGTGCTGGGGTCTCACTGGCCATTTATCTCAAGCTGGTTTATTCTGCTCTGCCTGGAGCCCTGGTTAATGGTGTTTATCACGCGCCTCTGTTCTTTGTTCACCCTTTCCAATGTGACTGCTGTTCGTACCACTCAGGGTTCACACTGCTCAGGGAAAGACTGCATATGTTTGGAGACTTGGGGTCACATCACAGCCCTGCTTTTTCTCACAAGTTTGAGCACAGATTTTTTTTTCCCTTTGCTTCTTGTCACATGATGAGGTTTAGTAACCAGAACCTTTGCAGGACTGTATCCGAAAAGTCTTGGCCTTAGCCTACCCAAGAGTAAAATTGAATGCTTTTAGAAGATTTTTTTTTTTTTTTTAGCATTCAGCTTTCATTGTTTCTCCACCTTATCTACTTATATTATTCCTCGGAAAAGTCAGCAGTTTGGCAAAACAGGGATTTGTTGGGCTTTTCTTCCTGAAGATTCTACTGGGTAGCTTCTAGCCTGATACAAAGGGAGTCAGGGCAGCAGTTTTTAAAAAACGTTTCCTAGTGCATAGAATCAAGCATGACCTGGCAGAGATTTTGCCTTTCCAGATGCCCTGAAATGTTGCCATGTCTGTGAACACCGGGCTGTGCCCAGACACAGCTTGCTGTGGGGTCATCTTTCATGTGAGTTTCATTTGGAAATCAATTTCTGATATCAAATATTTATATACAAGGAGTCATTTAAATTATTTACAGTATTCAGACAAAATGGTTTCCCCCATGAAGCCTCAAATTATCTAAATAAATGTGTGGGACCCTTTTGAGGGGAAAATGCTTTGGTAATTGGGAGGGGTGTGAAAAGAGACTTGGAACTTCAGCCTGATGTAATTAGAGATGGGTCCAGGGGAAATGGGAAGATTTCATAGTGAGAGCTTTGTTTACCCAGAAAAGTGAAGTCAAGATAGGGTGGTGCACCTCTAGAGAGGGGCCCGCTCTTCTGTGGAGGCCTGTGAAGGGCAGTGAGGGTGTGGGCCAGGGGACAGTGAGCATGGGTGAACATGTAGAGGAAACCTGGCCTCTGACCACTGCCGAAGTGTGCTCCTTCGAGTCGTTCTGTCTGCCGTGTCTAGACCTGACTGCTGGTTTTTTTTTTACAGTCTATTCCCTCTTGAGTGACATGTAGATGTTTAGCAGAAATGCCCAAGATAATGACAAAGGAAGACATTGCATCTTTATGACTGCTACATGGAAGTCGGGCTAATTAGAGCCCGCTTTATTTGGCTCCCCGGTTGCTTAAGAAATAATAGTACAAAGGATCGTTTCAATTTTGAAATGTTCTTTTTAAATAAAACACCGTGTTCAAAAGTGCCATTTTTTTCTCCCCCCAAGACCCTATTCTGTTTCTTTTCCACGTACACCTCTCTAGAGGCCAAAGCACCGGAGCTGTGAAAGTTTTGCTCTTTAGAACGCCTAATGGTTTTTGTTTGTTTGTTTGTTTTTCTCCTTCCTTTTCTCATTTGTTAGGCACCAGCTCTGCTGCTGGATCCTTACGGAATGTGTTTGTGGGGTTGGCGGCATGGCGCTTGAGGGAATGGGGAAGTCGAATGCTTACTGTCTCTTACCTTCTGAGGAGCTGTGTGGGTGTGCACCTGCCCACTGGCATGCTAGTCTTTGACGAGGGTGTTAGAATTGCTTAGTGGGGTGCTAGCTTTATTTCAGGGTTCTACGTTCGGAATGTCTTGACTGTCCCCTCTAAATGTATCAGCTTGTCTCCTAAGAGCAGAGGCTGGCCCAAGATTGGAGGAAGGAATGTAGGAGGCAGAAGTCTGCTTCTGTGCTAACAGTTGAACAGAAGGTCCTGGCTGGCTCACGCTTTCGAATTCTTCTCATATACGTGAGCTGGGTCAACATCACAGAAACATGCCCACGGCAAGTGGGAGTACCCAACCGTTATCCTGAATTGTATTGTTGGAGCTGGGCTTTAGCAAGAAAATCCAGCCTTTCATGGGGTTTAGAGAAAAGGAGCCCGGCCATGGCTTCCCAAAGTCATTGTCTAGCCCCCTCCTCTGAGGAATCCTGGACTTGTCCCATCCCGTGACATGCAGTTCCAGGACAGTGACTAGAGAGATACATTTAACTGTATACTTTTAGGGTTTATTTATCTTCTTCCTCCTTAGCTGGAGGTAGAAGTCAGTTTGGGGCCTGCTAATGTTTAGAGGATGCAAGTGGGGTTATAATGGTCTTCCTGGCTGCCATGGCCATTTGGATCCCTCTGTGCATGTGCCTGTGGGTAGGCTTTCTCCAAGACCTTGGTTCATGCAGCCTCGATGACAGATATAGTACTTGATGAAGAACCAGCAGGCATGGTTCAGGACAGCAGGACTTCTTCAGAACTGTCTGTCCTCAGAGGGTGAGAGCGTGGCCCTCTGGACTTCCTCACACATTCATTATCCATATCTGGACACTGTTGTAGACTCTTAGACAGTGGCTGACAGGGATCCCGTGAAGGCTCCAGGACTGGGTTCCTGGACAGCTGGGACTTAAATATGGCATGTTTTCTTCTGTTAAAGCTTACACGTTCAGGGTGGTGGTGACGCATGCCTTTAATCCCAGCACTCGGGAGGCAGAGCCAGGCGGATCTCTGTGAGTTCGAGGCCAGCCTGGTCTACAGAGTGAGTTCCAGGAAAGGTGCAAAACTACACAGAGAAACCCTGTCTCGAAAAACCAAAAAAAGAAAAAAAAAAAAAAAAAAAGCTTACACGTTCAATGTGGCGATAACGTGGTGCAGGTGAACTGAATAGGGATAACGGGAGAAATGGCTATGTTCTCTCCCTGGAAACTTTGCAAACCTTAGAATTCCCTTTGCTGATTCACTGGTTTGTTGTCACCGAGTAAACAGAATTGAGGGGCTGTATGTGCTGGCATGGTTTCAGGGGGGCAGGCAGAACAGGTGAGGCACTCAGGTGAGGCCCAGGAGGCATCCACTTGAGTGTCCTGAGGTACACAAAAGGACAGGACAGTCCAGCCAGTTAGGTGACAGAGGCATCATGTAGATATTGATGCCAGGACATTCTTAGAAGGGAGGACTTCATTGTGGGCAACTTTACAAGGTGATGGAATCTTTGTCACGTCACAGATGGAGGGCAGGATTGGCCCGTTGGGTCAAGATTTATGGATTGAGTAAGTAGTTTGTATGACATCAGGGCTTATGGGACCAGGCCCTTCTTTGGTGGGATGGTGAGACTTTGGGCTTTGTACCTTCAGGGGTTGGTTGGGGTCCTGGGAGGGACCACTGGAGAGCAGAGTACACTTCTTCATACATCTGTGTAGAGTAGGGTTGCTTGCACCATGTAGAAGTTGGCAATGTTGGAGTCTTTCAGGGAGGCTAGGCGAGTAAGGCCTAGGGGAGATATAGGTTCTCCTTCTGAAGGCTTCCCTGTGAAGTCACAGGCACGAGGAGGGAGAGAAGCCACCTCTAGCTGAAGAAGGGCAGCCCATTCGTAGGCTGAGCAAGGCCGAGCATCCACCCTGATGTGCATACAGGGCAATTATGCTGTTAGGAGGGTCACGGCTAATGGAGTAATTCTCCAACTTGAGCCGCAAGCACATAGGGCCTCTTTGTACCCTGCAAGATCCTGTGCCCCTTCAGAAGGGGAGAAGCTAGACTTTCAAAAAGTGTGTTCATTGTTCTCCAGTCCGCTTAGGGGTGCAGTCTCCTCTGGGGGAGTTTGCACCTCTGTGGTTCTGCACATGGTTTGGGACCCCTGTAAGAGCTTTATCACCTATTGAAGTACAAACTTTTCAGGATGGGGTAGAGAATTCTCTTTCCATATAACCCTAGGTAGGGTTATGCTCATGGTAGTTTGGAAAGTAGAGTCTTCTGGGAATTTCTTATTTGACTATGGATTTTAGTTTACTTTAGAAGAGGCAACATGCCATCCATCCATCGGCCTCCCTGATAACCTTCTTAAATCTTTATGGCAAGCGAGAGCCATGACTTCACAGTTAAGACATGAGTGAAAATGTGCAGTGGTCAAAGGGAGTTTTCCAAGGGCACGTGGCCGGTCAGTGGTGGGCCCAGGTGGACAGCCCAGTCTACTCTGCTACACAGAATCAACTGCTCCTCTGGTCTCCAAGCTCCTTCGCTGGCAAACTGGTGTAGGTTGATAACACATCAGAGGAGAATCTGCCTTCCAAGAAAAGGAAACCCCACCCTCAGCCTGCTAAAGCTGTTGCTGTTTTGTTTTCTTCCTACACTTACGTTTGGCTTTATCTTTTTTTGTTTGTTTGTTTGGTTTTGTTTACCAAGAGGCAATAAAAATTCTAGGCTGTGAGTGCTGGCATACCTCAGAGAGATGGCAGGTTGGGTTCCAGACTGCTGCAATAAAGAGACCATTGTAATCCAGTGAGTCCCACCAAGTTTTTGATTTCCCAGTGCCTATTAAAGTTATGTTTACGCTCCACTGATGTTTGTTAAGTGTGTAACACCGTCGTGTCTAAGAAAGCATATACCTTAATAAAAAAATACTCTACTGCTAAAAAGTGCTAAGGGTTATGTGAACTTGGAAAAAAGATACTGATGGCCTTCCATGATGTGGGGGTCACCATAGCTGTGAGCTGCAGTCAAGTGAAGCGCAGGGAAGTCAGGTAGGTTTTTTTTTTTTTTTTTTTTTTTTTTTTTTTTGGTTTTTCAAGACAGGGTTTCTCTGTGTAGCTTTATGCCTTTCCTGGAACTCGCTTTGGAGACCACGCTGACCTTGAACTCACAGAGATCCACCTGGCTCTGCCTCCCAGTGCTGGGATTAAAGGCGTGTGCCATCACCGCCCGGCTAAGGTAGTTTTGATTTTAAAAGTCTGGGGGCTGGAGAGATGGCTCAGTAGTTAAGAGCACTGGCTGCTCTTCCAGAGGACCAGGGTTCAACTCCCAGCAACCACATGGCAGCTCACTACTGTCTGTAACTCCAGTTCCAGGGGATCTGATACCCTCACATATATGTACATGTAGGCAAAACACCAATGCATATAAAATAAAAATAAATTACATATATATATATAAAGTCTGACTAGAATCTGGTTGGGTCTTCCTGTCTTACTTCCTTATGGACCTCTAGGACCCTATCTGGTTCCATCTCTGGTATGTTTTTGTCCTGTTGTCACTTGTGTTCGTCTGGACAACTCTTAAGAGCTCGAGTCTATTGTCTCAAAGAAGTCGTCCATTGTCCCACTCTGCAGGGTCAACTTAGGTCGCAGAGGCCGTTCAAATGGTCGCAAGCCCATAAGCTGTAGGAACCCCAGGCACCACTGGCTGTGTTTCTGCTTTTAAAGGAGAAGCTGAACTCTTGCTAGCTTACAGTTGGGAGTCACTGTCAGAGACTAGGAATATGTAGGGCTATGCATGGTGGAGCACACCTGCAATCCCAGAACCCCCAGTGTGAGGCAGGAGGTTCTTGAGTTGAAAGCCAACTGTGGATGCAGAGTAAGACCCTGTTGTGACCCTCCAAAGGAATATTAAGTGTTACAGAGGATATAGCAAGCGTTAAGAAAGCTAAGTGCCAGAGTGAAATCCCATTTTATTTAATGATTCCCAGTGACTTATTATTATTTTTAATCTACTTGACTATGAACTGAGACTGGAGAGGACTTTTCTCCCCCCTAGGGTCCTAGCCCCAGCCCCATTCACAGACTGTAACTGAGTGCTGGGACCAGCTTTGTATTAGGCTGGAGGAAGGACTGATTGCTATTTTTTTGTGGGGGGGATGGGGCCTCACTGCATTATGCAGGCTTGTCTCAAACTTGTAGTTTCCAGTGACCTTTCCACTGCAGTCTCCTGAGTTGCTGGGACTGTGGGTGTGCTGCCATTCTGCATCCCTGAGCTACTTCCTCCAGCTTTGAGTTGGGGGAATCCTTTCCTTCCCGACTCCTACAAACTAGTGAGTATTTCCTAGTAAGGAATTTGGGATTTTTTATTTTATTTTATTTTTTTAAATTTTTTACAAACTTCAAGTTTCTCTTATATGCTTTTCCCTGCATTTTAAAGAAGTTAACAGTATATGATATATGTGCACATATATGTACATATTCATGTGTATGAGTAAGGGCATGTGTATGCCAGGCATATGTATGGAGGTTAGAAGGTCAGAGGGCAGCCTCAGGAGTGGGTCCTCACCTTCCCCTTTGTTTGAAACAAGGTCTGGATGTGTTTGGATTCCTGACTGTAGTCCTAGCACTGTTGGGGGTAGAGATAAGAGCCTTGCTGCCTGTCACCCAGCACCAGTTTCAATGAGAGATCCTGCCTCAAAGGAATAAGGTGGAGAGCGAGAGAACAGAGCAGGTCTACTGGTTTCTGCATATACATGCACAGGAACATACATCCGAACACATACACATATACCACATATAGCCTACCTCTCTCTCACATACATGCTCAATGAATAAGTTCAGTTTTTAGAAGGTTCTTTTATACTTTTGTAATTTTAAACATCATAATATTTATTTTATACAAATATAAAAATTCAGAAAAATATACACAAGGAAATAGAAAAAAAAAACCCACAGTCTTACTACAGAATAAAAAAAAAACTCTGCTAACATTTGAATATGTATAAAGTTTTATAAAAGGGCAATTAGACTGTGTACATGGTCTTGCATCATATTATACATATATATATGCACACACACACACACATATATATAAATGATTTATGAAGTTTGGTTTTCATAGATGATTTTTTTCACTGACTGCATAATTTTCTTTTCATATAACTGTGCCAACTTCAGTTATTATTAGTTATCTTATTGTTTGATATATATATATATATATATTTTTTTCCTTACTTTTTGGTGTTGGTAAGAAATACTTGAAGGGCCTTCAAGATAGCTTAGCAGATAAAGGTGCTGGCCAACATTGTGGAAACAGAGAACCAACTCCAGCAAGTTATCCTCTGACCTCCAACTCTGCAGCATGGTATGTATTCCCCTCCCTCCCCCAGGTCCATGCATATACATGCAAATGTGCCCATGTGCACACACAGGCACACTCTGGAAGGCACACACCACATGCATGATGAGGTAATTTCTCAAAGAGAGAAATCTCTGAGCTAATCATTATTTAAAGAAATCTTTCCATGAAGCCTCTGGAGAGAAATAAATCTCTTTCCTTACTGTATGTCACTAGGCTTATGGCCCAGGCCCTTGTAACAAATCCCAAATTAATAAGTGAAAAGCACACACATTTATGTAATATAAAGAATATGATTTTATTGTGTTGGTATAAGTACACAACATGGAGACCCTCAGAATTGATGGCATAAAGAGGCAGGGAATGCCGTGTCTGTTCTATGCTAGATTTGATGGAGAAATGGATAGTTGTGGGGAGGTGTGATTGGATAGCAAAGTGTGACACAGGTAGTCATGAACCTGGTGGGGGGGACTTAGTGAATTCTGCACAGATTCTTCTGTGTCCACTATTTTTTTTTTTTTTTTTGAGACAGGATTTCACTATGTAGCCCTGGCTGTCTTAGAACTCACTCTGTAGAGCAGGATGACCTTGAACTCACAGAGAACAATCCACCTCTGCCTCCCATGTGCTGGGATTAAAGATGTGCACCACCATGTCGGCTTGTATCTGGTATCTTTGACAATCGATGCTCCTTCTCTCCAGGTGTAGTGAGAGCCTGGAGATGTGCTTCAGAAGGGCAGAACAAAGGAAGCTGAGATGGGCCTTCCCGATTCTGCTGACTAGCCGTGTGTGTTCTTCCCCTTATCGCCTATCTCACCATCCTCCTGTGTCTCTTACCGATTGTCCAGGGTTTGGAGTCCTCTCTCTTCACAGGAGATGGAGAGGGGTCGTCATCTGGGGTCTCCCTAGGATGACGTAAGCCTGCCTATGTGTCTTCTCCTCATACTCAGTGCTTGTGTGCGTTCAGCTCAACTTGCAGATCCACAGAACACTTTGCAGGGGGCAGAAACACTGCTTTCCATTCAGGCTTGGCTCCCTTCTCTGTCCATGGATCGCCACTGACTATTTCTGGGGCAGGAAGCTCCTGAGGGGCCCTCGTGCAGCCCTTGGCCCAAGAGGTGTGGGGTAGGCTCTGCAGGGCTTCTGGGCTGGTTAGTGGGGGAAAGCAAGGCACCCAACCCATTTTCAGCTCTGCGTGTGCAGATCCAACGTTTTAAGCATACCTACATTTACCTGCACCAGCGAGGCAATCGTTTTGCATTTTAATGACAAATCAAGTACGCTAACTTGCATTTGAAACGAAAGTGCCTTAAATGTCTTTGGCTGTCAGAATGAGATGTTAGGAGCTTGATGAAAAGCGAACAAAGAAGACAAAGTATGAAGCCTGGATACAGTGCAAAATGAAATAAAACCTTGTATGGCCTGTCAGGGGTGTCAGTTGATATTCATATCTAAAGCACATTATAGCATTACTTTGCAGCTCACAGCTTACTCATCTGTCTTGTTTAATTCATCACATTCGAGCCCACATCTTTTAAGTCTCGTGTGTCAACAATGGGAGAAATCTGTTAATTGACAAATGAGTGTCACAAATGTGAACTGGTGCCTTTACATCAGCAGCAGGTGTAGTCTCTTTTGTTTTTCGTTGGATCTATTATTGGCATAAGCCAGTGTAAGACATCTGTCTTTGTCGCAATGAGAAATGACAGGCCTTCTTGGCTGTCATTGTCTTAGCGCGTGCTCATTCTGTGAGATACTGTATCAAGATAAAATGTCAGTTAAAAGAATATGAAAAACTATCTGGAGGAAGTCCTTAAATTACTCAGAGAGGGGATCCGGGAATTGGGGCTGGAATTGAAATCTGAGTGTTTCACTTTGCATCTATCACACCTATTTAAAAATAATATTTCCTGAGTAACAGGATGAAGTGATCAAGCATTTGGGGAAATGTTATGTTGTGCTGGTATAATTAGCTTGATAAGGTTAGGAGAAAACTCTCCCTCTGCAAGACAGGAATGTACTCATTATAAGGTCATCTCTCTGACAAGCACGGAATTGTCTCAATACAAACACTCCAGGTAGGATCCAGCACTGATTTGCATGGATTTTTGAGCTACTGAAATTGTTCCCCTCCAATTTCATTTTCAGTTATCTTCTTCTCTCAGACCGATGAGAAGCATAATGGGATGGAAAGCTCAATTGGAGAGGGACAACACACTGCGCAGGGAGAGAGCTGTGTGTTATCGAGTTCCCGGTGTGCTGGGAGATGCACTCGGGTCTGGAGACCTGAGGCTCTGGGGACGGGAGGTATCAGGGGTTTGGGGATGAAGGTCCATTTCTCTTCACTTCAGCAGGAGCTCGAGAACCTGGACGTTAGGAATTGTGAGGACAAGGTGACTTCAGTGAGGCATGTCCTGGTCAAGGATGGGCAGACTCTAAGGGGGGCTGACCAACCTTGAGTGTGTCCTCAAGTTCTTTCTACTGTGTATCTGACAGAGTCGGTCTGTGGTTGGCCTGCCCACTCTTCTCGTCTCACAGGTTCTGACATAGGGTTTACCTGCTGCTGAGCAGACCTAACTCAAGTATCAGTGTTCAGTCTGTCCTTCCCATAAGCCAGCTGGGGTGCTCCCCAGATATGACATTGTTATGAAAAAGGGAAGGTGAGGATTGGACTGTTCCGGATGGCTTCAACATCAAGAAATCATTTTGGGTGGAGTAGATTCCCAACAACTTTTGCTAATCCTGCTGGGACCTGGTGAGTCCTGGGAAGACCCAGGAAGGGAAAGGATGTGGGGCCTCAAGGCCAGGCTTGGCTGTCCGTCCCGTCCCTTTCTTTCTCCTTGCAGCTAGTCATGACTCAGAGTGGGAAGCTACCTCTTTCAAGTCACGTAAGCTCACAGTGAGCTGGGGAGGAACTGGGATGATGAAGCTGGTGTTTTTTCTGGGGAAAAGCCATTGTCTTTGGAATGGGAAGCCCATTGTGGTCCTCCCTTTTCCCCTCCCTCCCCCGACTGTCTCCGCCTTCCTTTCAGATTCTATGTATGGCAGATTTTTTTTTCCTGGATGACCCGTAAATGCTCTGTTTTGGAGGAGATTTTAATTTTGCTTTTCAAATTGAAGCAAGCCTTGCCTGATGGTGTTAAGACAGGACAGAGAGAAAGGGAAGGAAACAACCCCTCTAAAAGAGTGCCCATACGTTGAATCAAAATCCCTTTCTTCACAAACCAGGCTGCTTTTTGCTACATTGAGGAGGGCTGTTTTGTTTCATTGGGAGGCACATGCTTCATAGAAGCAGGGTACCAGAGCACGGAGAGTAGGCATGAGTGGTTGAACATATCTCCTGTTCACCTTCTAAAAATGGGAAAGGCATGCGCGTCTACCTAGTGTTTATCTACACACACATCTGTGCGCAGAGACACAGGCCAGACCCGTGTGCGGACGCCCTCTGCTAGCATACTGAAGGACATCAGAAGAACATTTTTTTTTGGGCCCCCTTTCTGGTTTTCACTGGCAGCTGTCACAGAGGGTCTGAAACAGACACACAATTTATTGGGTAGTGTTTGGAAACCTGTCGGTGGTAACGACTGTAGCTCTGATTTCAATTAACACCCACTAAATTTAGACGAACTCAGCGCATGTGTGGACCTGTTGAACACGCTTTGCGTCATGTTGCAAAAAAAAAAAAAAAAAAAAAAAAAAAACCAAAAAACTGAAGTGGCCATATTTTAGAAAAAAGATGGTGGTACATGGCCAAGTGGTTTGTCTGTCCCTTCCCTGGCGTGGCACATGGTGGCAGCTCCTCTGTGGAAAGGCTTTGAGTCTTGGGTTTTTGTAAACCAACCTTTCAATTGCAGAGAGAACAGCTAAAGTTTTAGCGTCCAATCTGGTTTACGGAAATACTACCTTACAGTTCATAATTCACCACTTCCCACTCGGCGTTCACCCCCTTTTCTGGCTATTTGGGTGAAAACAGCTGGGCAGGGGCCACATTTTATGATTAAGGCACTAAAAGATTAGCCGTAGGCACTGCCCCATCTCTGGGGCTACAGAACTCGGGCTGCTGACAGCAGATCTGTTTTGAATCGGACTCAGATTAAAGTGAGTGAAAATCATTTGGAGGCTGAGGGCTCAAAAGGTCACACATGTAATGAATTGTGGGTGCTTGCCTGGCTTCCCAGGCGAGAACCGTAAGCAATTATTAAATGCCATTGTGCGTCAGGAAGGGTTGGTAGGTGGTGACTTTGAAGCCTTCCAGAAGGGAGCCTGGGAGATTGCAAGAAGTGGTAAATGAGGCCTTCACTGGGAGGGACCTGGGGGTGGGGTGGGTGGCTGCAGCTTTATTTGGGGAGGAGTCTTTTACTCCTCTCTCATCCTTGGTTTCCTCCTGTCTGTAGTAATGGGGGTAGCAGTTGTGGCGGGATGGTTTTTGTGTGTGTGTGTGTGTGTGTGTGTGTGTGTGTGTGTGTGTGTGTGTGTGTGGAGGGTAGTACCTTTCTCCTTTGCCTTGGTGAATTCCTTCAGTGGCTCTCTGCCCTGGGAGTGGGTGGTTTGGCCCCAGCCTTGAGCTGTTCTGCAAACATTAACACACCCTCACCAACCCCTTCTTCACGGAGGCCATCTCAAACTACCCTGGCCAGCTGGGGCCCTTGTGAAAGCCTGGTCGAGGTCTGAGGTTCGTTTTGTCTTGCAGGTGAAGAGCTGCGGTGGCCTTGGTTGAACATGGCTGTGCCCACTCTCCCTTCTCTCCTGCTGTTTCCCATCGCAGGTGGTGTGGCCTGGTGCTATGGAAAGCTTCCAGAAAACTCCCTCCTAGCAAGGAGCCCGTCTCCACTGAACGACCCCTTTGTCCTACTTAGAAACCATTCTCTCAGGATGCCCCGGTTTTAGCTTGTGCAACAACCTTGACATAAATCTCAAAAAAATGAGGGGAGAGGCAAGAGGCTGTAAGCTGAAATAATTCCTTTTAGCTGGCCGCTGTGTTTGTCCTTTCCCTGCCCGGACTTGCTGCGTGCCAGGTGAGGGGCCTGGCAGGGATGGTACACTGGTAGCTCACCTCCCAAGGGAGGTGCCCAGGTAGGTGAGTGTAACCAAGGGACAGGCTGGAATGCCCACCCACCCGGGGAGGTGAGGGAAGGCTTCCTGGAGTGGGTATGCTTCAGAGTTGAATCTGGAAAGAGGAGCAGGCTAGACCATTTGGGGGAATGGGACTGACCCTAAAGGCAGGAAGGTAAGCCTGAGCAATGGCAGAGAAGGATGAGAAAGTCAGAGACAGGGCTGTGCTCAGCCTGGGAGGTGGCCTTCCCATGGGTCATGTCTTTGCCCTCTCTCCAACCTTTCCCTTCAGTTTTTTGAGGCAGGGTTTTATGTAGCTGAGGCTGACCTGGTGTGTCCGATTCTCTAGCCTCCTCCTCCTCCCAAGTGCTGGGATTATAGATGTATGTCACCGCCATCCCAAGTGCTGGGATTATAGATGTATGTCACCGCCATCCCAAGTGCTGGGATTATAGATGTATGTCACCGCCATCCCAAGTGCTGGGATTATAGATGTATGTCACCGCCATCCCAAGTGTCTCACTTGTCATTTGGTCCTCAGTAGTCTCTGGTGTGTCCAGAACCACACCGGGTGTCTCAGATCCTCAAGACGGCCCATAGTAGACTCTGCTTTCTCTGCTTCTTATCAGTCTCCTCTTTTCTTCCTCTATGTTTCCTCCTGGAGTTTCTCCCATCTCTCAATGGGGGTCTGTCAGGTTGATGAGGAAGAAGAGGAAGCAGAGGACCCCAGCTGCTCCCCAACAGGTATATAATGTTATTGACTCCCATAGACATGCTTGTGTGTGGCAGACATCGGAAGTGCTAGTTCTTCACCTGCCCTAGTTCCCTAATGCTGTTATCCTTATTCTCCTCTTCGCTCCTTACTAAGGAACCTCTACTCATTCAGGCTTAGTACAAATGGTTGACAAAGGAGTAAAATTATCCAAGGAGCATGTCCAAGCTTCTGGTGATGGTCCTGGTCTGAATGCTTAGGTATCAGGCATCTAGGGTCTAACAGAAGGATTTTATTTTAGGGGAGACGTAGGAGGCACCCACCATCATCTCAAAGTCTTCACATAGATGCTAGTGACTCTTCATCATTTGGAAGCTCCTTGGCCCTCAGTTGTCTGTAGTTAGCAGACTCTCTTTTGGGTATATGGATGGGAAGTGAGAAAGACAGTTAGCTGTGAGACTAGAATATAGGAAGATTGGCCATTAGGATTCTAGCCACACTTTATGTTTTCACTACTGAATGTTGGGACATGGCCTGTTGGGCATAGCCTCTGCTGATAGGGTTCATTCTGGAAGGGATCCTTCCAGAGCACAGATTTTGCTGAAGACGGACACCCCGTGTGACCAGACAAAACCTCAGCTAGCCAGTAGTTCTTCTCGGCTATGGCCTGCAGATTCTTGTGGGTTAGAGTTGCTTTAGGGTTTTCTTTTTGGTCCAGTGAACTTAGAATGAAAGGAAACTTTTTTTTTCCTGTTATAGTAGGTTTTTGTAGAGGGCCTTTGTGGGAATGTTGGGCACAGGGTTTGGTGGGGGAAGGGTAGGAAGCATGAATACCAAGCCCCAAAGGGGATGGTGTGGGTTGGGTAGGTAGGGGCTTGTCTGCATTATTGGTCCATGGCGCCCGTCCAGCCTGTGGCCTCTCTCACACAAAGCCATCGTTCTGATTAATGGCATCCGTGTCTTGGAGGCATGGATTGTATTAGGACTTGTTTAACAGTTCTTGCTATACATCCACTTCCCCTGGAAGTGCACCAAAATAGGACGAGAGGAAGAAAGGGAGCGAGAGAAAGAGGCTGCATTTGGACAGGGTAGAAAGGAAAGCTTTTTTTTCATAACTGCTTTCTGTGACTTTCTGTAGTCTTCGAGGCTTTATCTCCACAGCGCTCCTATGGGAGAGCTGGGGGGAAGTGAAGACAGACATCTTGGGAAAGAAGACAGGTTTCCCTGCCAAAACTGGGAGATGGTGCTGGCTCTCTTGCCTCTTTAGAAACTCCAAGAAATCTGCTGACATTTTAAAGGAAAAGAAAGTGGGGGGGGGGATGCGGGGCGGGGAGAGAGATGATTTATGATGACATCACATGTTGCCCAAGCAGATCCTGTGAGAGGGAAATGGCTTTTATAGAGAGCATGTTGCGATAAAGAAAGAGTGAGTCACTAGAGGAGCACCATTGATTGAAATGCCTTTAGTTATCTGCTCTATCTACTGCCTCCCCAGACCCAACCCCAGCCCTGGCAGCCTTAAGGGCCTTGCTGCACAGAGCCCAGAGGTTCAGGAGCCTGAGCCCGGCCCGAACTCAGAGCCTGCCCTGCTTTCTCTGTTCAACCTCTTCCTGATAACTTTGATTACATCTGGTGTTGCTCCTAGTCTTCTGTCACGTACATGTGTTTTACAGCCTGTGTGTATGTATGCACATGTGTGTGGGTGCATGTTGGGAATGGGTGTGCGTTGCGAGATGGGCAGTAGAGGAGGGGTTGGTGAGGGGAGCTAGAGGTGTCTTTGCTTGTCTTAGAGCTGCAGAATGATGCTGGACTTGTGTGGAAGGATGGGGCATGGCTACCATGCTTGTATTCTAAAGACTTTGTAGGTTGGTGTAGCTGATGGATCCAGCATGAGACAGGCTGTGGTATGTAATGTGCTAACCACTCACAGGACACCAACGCTAAATCTCAGTGACAGAAGGGTCCCGGAGGCTTGTCCTCAAGAGTCCTACCTTCCTGGTTCTCAGGCATTACTTCTGTTGCATGGCATGCTCTCTCATTTTTCTCAAGACTTGTGTGCCTTCTTGTTTTTTTCTCTGTGACACAGTCCGAAGACCAGGTCTGAAAACTTTTCAGGTGAAGGCCAAGTTATCAGAATGACTTCTGATTTGCTGGTATGTGTTTACATACCAATGAGGGTCAAAGCATAAAGCTGCAGGGCAAAACTGCTTCCAGAGAAGTTCTGGCTATTTGGAGGGACCTGAGTGTCCTGTAAAGACTGGGGTCTGTTTGAGGAACAGGCAGGTAGTTGTGCAGCTGTATTGGGTTGATGTCTTTCCTTCTCTTGGTTTGCGTGGCTTGGAGCTCACCTCTGTGGATCAGATCCACCTTTTAGGAGCCCTCAGATGTTCCCCTGGAACCATCAGGTCCCCAGAGGGTATAAGTTTGGGAATCTTATGAGAAGGGCTGGTATTTCCAGAGTCATGGTTAGGACATCCTTAGGCCTTGACTTTGGGGGACCAGGACAGGCATCATCAAGCTTATCCATGCTCTGTAAAGATCCTTTCGGAGAGGGCTTGATTAATGAGCCCCACCTGGCCTGTCCATGTCTTGTCTTCACATGTGGACTCAGGGGCTCACCCTGGGCCCTCTGCTTTGAGCAGAGAGGTTGACTTCATCCTGGAGAAATGGTCTGTCATGTTTATGTTCTTGGTGTCTGTTAGAGACAGTATCTCCTTTTAGTTCCTTAACCAACCATAGGGGATGCTGCTGGCAAGCCCCCCATAATCATATCTCTCTGGGTCTTTTTTTTTTTTCAGTTCTGATGCAGCAGTTAGAAAGTCATAGTCCCTGTGTTCAAGAAGCTGATCTTTTGGGTCCAAGAGAAGTCCTAATTCTGTCCATAAAGTTATGCTTCTCATACTGCACATACCCTGGTTGCTGGGGAGTTGAGCTTCAGGTAAGAGGCAGGTATTGCGAACGATCAGCAGCCATCCGAGGTCCATCTTGTCCCATTCCTTTCCCTGCCATGGACTAGGTAAACCATGCTAAGACCTCCCAGTGTCCAACGTGTGGAGTCAGCATCAGAACTTGGCTTGGCCTGCTTTGAGTCTCATGTTCCCTCTACCCAGCCCAGCTCTTGCTCAGCTAATGGTACCCATATTGTTGTGAGTTCTGCTGTTTTTCACTTAACATGTCAAAAGCATTTTTCTGTGTTTCTATAGTGTTCACGATAATCTTTTTAAATGACTACACGATTTCTCTCCCCGTGCTGATGTTCTCTAAATGTAAACCAGCCCCCGAAATATTGAATGTTTATTTCTCATTTCTTTGATGTTGGAATTGAGGGGAGAGTTCGGAGTTCCCCTTATGTCCCCCAAAAGGAGCAATTAGCCCGGCACAGATGGAGCCTTATGGGGGGCTCCAGGTTGTATGTGGATCCCTATGTCAGGAAGGTTCATGGGAGGAGAGAGTGGCTCATTGTCCTTGACTCTTGGTTTTGATTCAAGCCAGACTTCGTTGCTGGGTCCTTGACCCTCCTTCCTCAGGGAAAACCCAAATCATCGGACATCTGGTCCCTTCCATCCCATCCATTTACCCACCTTATTCCCCAGGCCCCAATCCATTCTCTGCCTGGTATGTCCCTCGCTTTTCTCTCTGCCAGTTTCTCTCTGCCAAATCTACCTTACCTTTTAAACCTCATCCCAACAACTTGGCCAATGTCAATTTCTTCTTGCACCAAACTACCCAAAACTGCCCCATTCGATCTCACAGCAATTTAGATGCTGCTAAGGGAATTTGGACTGCTCCAAACCCAGTGAGGAGAGAAGCAAAGGGGCTGACCACCGTCCATGCCCTTGTCCTGGTCCAGGCTGTCTTCCACTCTAGTCTGGTTTATTTCTTAGGACCCTTTGTGAAGCAATTCATTACCTTCCCCTCACAGTGAAGAAATTTGCTCCAAGTTGTCAGAAGCCGGGCAGGAGGTGCTGACTGTCACGTAAGTGGCAGTACTCTCAAGTGGCAGACCCCACTTCTCGAACATCCCCTTTATCTGTCGTGTTCACTGTCTGGTGCAGGACACAGAGGAGGTGCCCATTAAGTGCTTGTCGAGTTGCATGTTGGACGGTTTCCTTGGTGGGGGTGAGAGTTCCCCTGGTGCAGTGCTGAAATCAGGAGGGAAAAATGTAGCTGGCCCTGCATGCAGCCTGTGCTTTTCATTCCAAATGCTGAGCTCTGCAGTTTAGCAGGGGTCAGGCAATGACAAGAGGCGGAGAGGAGGAGAAACATCTTGAAGCTGCCTTCTGCTAGAGCAAAGCTCCACATCTGGTCCTTGTCCTTACCCTCTACTTTCTCTCTTCCACTGAGGTCCTAACAGCAGGCAGGATGAAGGTGTAGCCAGATGCGAGAGGGAGGTGATCGGCACTTGGCAGTTCCAGGCCCAGGGGCTGGGACCTGAGGTGGAGGTTGGAAGGAGCATCTTGAACTTGTTCAGGTCAGGTATGGCCAGGACAAGGTTTGGTCTCTGCAATCTTGAATTTTGCATCTTTTTTTTTTTTTTTTTTTTAAACCAGTGCTGAACAGAGACAACTGTTTTCCCCATCAGACTTTTAAAGGAAGCTTCTGGAAGCTCTGGAGGCTTGACAAGAGATAGGAGAGGATGTAAAGCCCAGTTGGGGGCCCACTCAGAAGTGAGACTGAAGCGGATGCTGAGCTGGCGCTTTTATGCAGAGGCTGGCACACACATTGTGATAGAGCTAGGCTGAAAGCCTTAGAAGCCACACGTGCCATGCAGTGGTAGAGGAGACAGCTGGCCAGCTAAAGGGATAATCGGGATAGGCATTTTACAGAGAGAGGTTACTGCATGTTACACAGGTAAGCATGTTTGGAAATGCTGGGTTTCTCAAGTTCCATGCTTCAATTTCAGAAGTTCTCAGAGCCCCACACTCACATTACCAGGCAGATTGAGTTTGGAGATAGGAGTTATGAATGCATCTGTAGGTGGTCTCTAGGCAAGGTCCTTGGATTCAAGTCTGAGCTTCTTGCATATTTCTGGCTACGAGACAAAGCTGCCTGTCGTTTCTGTGGCTCATTTTCCTCTTATGGGAGTCTGGCTCAAAGGATAAAATAGGTGGTTCTTGTAGGCGGCTCATGTCATGTCTAGCTTACGGTAACTGTTCAGCATGTGGTAGTGTCTATTGCCATTTGTGTCCTCATGAGCTGGGTCATCATCTCACTGGTGACCACCGAGACTTTGCCCTAAAGCACTGGTGTTCTGCATCCTGCTGAAATCAGCATCACCTGGGAGTTAGTTGGAAACACAAACTCCTGAGCTGTTGCCCTACCGAGCTTCCGATTCAGTAGAGGTGGGTTGGGGTCCAAGAGTCCTGGTCTCCACAGACATCAGTGTTCCTTGTCACATTATTTAGAGCACAGACGTGTATCACATGCCATTCATCCAGCCACCCAGACACCTCTCATGATCGTTGGATGCTTCTTTACCTAGGATCCCTTTGGAATCAGGCAGGTGGGGTGGGCTCATGGTTCCATGAGACTTGGGCTGGGAAACTTTTGCTCTGTAATCCAGCCTTGCTTGGTTGAGTACTTGTTGTGGTGTATGTGGACCACTGTAACAACATCTCATAGGCTAGGGGGCTTTATGTGGATCATTGAAACAACATCTCACAGGCTGGGTGGCTTGTATGTGGACCACTGTAACAACATCTCACAGGCTGGGTGGCTTGTATGTGGACCACTGTAACATCTCACAGGCTGGGTGGTTTGTAAATTTTTTTTCTCACCAGTTTGGAGACTGGAAAATTTAAGATCAAAATGTCATAGGTCATACCTGAAGTGGGCCCACTTCTTAGGTGCATGTCTTTTTACTCTCACGTGGTAGAAGGGGCAAAGGTGAGTCCCAGGTCTTCTCTTATGAGGGTACTAACCCATCTGGGAGGTTCCACTTCCTGATGGGGCAATGATGGGAATAAGGATTTTCACAAATGTATTTGAGGGATGGGGACAAAGGCATTCAGACTGTAGCTGGATCGGTCAAACTTGTGACCATAGCAGACTGTCTGGTAACTTTCGCACAGGGGTAAAGGGTCCACCATTTTTTATGGGGGGAGTGAACATATGTGCATGTGTGAGTGTAGGCACGCGTGTAGCATGGAGCATGCGCGAAGGTCAGAGGACAACTTTCAGGGGTCCGTGATCACTTTCTACCTTGCTCTGAGCATAGTCTCTTTGGTTGTTTCCTACTTCACCAAGTTCTCCAGGCTGGGTGGCCCCAAGCTTCTGGGTGGTTATCCTGTCTCCGCCTCCCATCTCACTACACGGGTGCTACAATTACAGCACACACTACCATGTCTGCTTGAACATTTCCCCAACTCACTGCCCCTTTATGAGGCAAAGTCTCATGTAGCCCAGGCTGACTTGCAGTTCACTACACAGCCAAAGATGACCTTGAAATTTGATTCTCCTACCATTATCCCTCAAATGCTAGGATTGCAGTCAGGTGCCACCGTGCTCAGCTTAGACAATAACATTGCATGTTGTAACTTGTCCTGTCTTCTGGGGGCTGGTTCCTTCCATTGGATTGTGAGATTCCTATGTACGTGTGACGTGGTAGTTGATGAACTTGGTAAACATGATCGAGGATGATCATCCCCTGTAGGAATTGTTCCTCCTCGTCTGCCATATCTTGACATTTGGCACCTGTGTATTCAATGGTGTACATCGCCTTGCAAGGACAATTTTACTGGACAGTGCTCTCTGTCCACCAGACTGCTCATCAAGGTGGAAATGAATTCTTTTGTATCTAGCCTAGTACCTGGCAAGCATTCTTAGCAGCAGCAGCAGCAGCAGCAGCAGCAGCAGCAGCAGCAACACCACCACCACCACCACCACCACCACCACCACCGCCGCCACCGCCACCACTAAAACCAACTCTTTTGAAGCCCTTTAAATGTCCCCTGGGTACATCAGAACACTTTATGGTCCCTTGGGCATAGCTCTCTATTTTCTTCTGCAAGGCCTATTCTCTTCTTCCTGTTTCCTATGTGATGTTTCTCCCTGAGAGCCATTCTGGGACCTCTCCCTGGAGATTGTTATGAGTCTGGAGGGGCTTTGGAGACAGTCAGAGCTATTGGTAGGAGCCAGTGGAAGGAAGGCCCAGTTGGATGCAGTGTAGTAGCTTAGGAAGCCAGAGTAGGTCTCTCAGCCTCAAGTTTTGCTACCCAGTATTAGGGAGCTGTTCCTGAGAGATAACTGGATCACCAAGTCCCCTACCTTAGTCAAGTTAAAAGAAGTTTTTTTTTTTTTTTTTCCTAAGGAAAGCCTCAAGAGCTGATCACAGAAGCTCATTGTTTCAGGTAATTCATGGTTTGGTATCTAGGCTCTTTTGAAGTACAAAGAGTCCAAAATATAAACCTTTCTCCTCACAATAGAATCCACTCTTGTTATTTAAATCCTAGGGTTTTACATTATAACACTCACCCATCAGGCTCAGAGAGAACTGGAACTTTTCTCTGACAATACACTTGTGGTATTCTTGCTGACTGAAAATTAGCTCTAATCAGGAGGTGTCACCCAATCCCATGCCCAGTAAAGGATGAAGCACAAAATAAAATGACCTAGTAAGTAGCTCCATCCCCCAAAGGCATTGCTTTTAAATGTTTTTATCCTGAAAGAAGATGTGGGTGTTAAAAGCGGTTTTCGGTTATGTTTTTCTGAGGTGGTCCAAGACCATGTTTGAAGAAGAGCCTTCCACCCTCTTCCTCCCAATACAGTTGACTCCTGCTTGAACTTAGATGGAAACATCTGGACATTGCCACATCTTCCCAGGAATCTCTGCTCTGTCCTATCATAGTGGATTTCAGGAGTCGTGGGGGTGGAGAGAGAGGCATGTGGTTCAAGTCTTTTGGGTTTCTGTTTGAAGACCACCGACATAAAGTGGCTACAATGGCATATGGGTGGCGAATTAATTAATAACAGTAGCAGCATCATTGCTTGTCAATATGGACCTCAAACAGAAACATCAATGCTTGTGTGGGCCCACGCATGGCTGGGGAATGTAGTATGATGAGTTCTCTGGAGAGAGCAGCAGAGGTGGACTCCTATCCCAGTTATGTGCAGACTCAGCCCATCCACTTCCTCCTCAAATTTGTTCTTGTCTCCTTTATCTTGGCTAATGGTGTCCCCATCCTCCCTACATCCTGACTTTCCATCTAAGTTCATACCCTTAAGTGTTGCTCTTCCCTCCTCCACTCCCACCCCCATTTCATCTTCCACCCTTGCCAAGAGAGCAGTTGGGGAGAGTCAAGGTCAGATCCAGGCTGCTTCCCTGCTCAGAACTAGTGACTGTAGAATCTGGGTCAACATCCTGGCCATTCAGGGACTTTCTAGCTTAGCTCAACTTTCCTTCTCTCTAGCCAACTGTGCTGACTCTGTCTTGTGGTTTTTCCCTTTCTGACACAGGGTCTCATGTAGCTCAGGCTGGCCTGAAACTTGCTATAAAGTAGAGAATGACCTTGAATTTCTGATCTTCCTTCCTCTACCTCCTAAGTGCTGGGATTATGACCATGTGCCATGATGCTTGGTTTATGCAATACTCAAGATCAAAGCCAGGGCCCTGTGCCTGCTAAGCAAGCCCTTTACCAGTCAAGCCCTTTACTATCCTCAGCTTTTTGCCTTGTGTTTTTCCAGCCTTTGGTCTTTGTATATCTCTTATAGTAGTTTGCCAGGGTTTCCAAGTACCACAGGTTGCATGGTTTAGGAACAATATTTATATTCTCGCAGCTCTATAGGCTCAACTTTTAAGGTATGGGCAGGGCTGCTGTCTCTGGGAGCCTCTCCTTGGCTTGCAGATGGCCATCTTCTTGTGTCCTCACATATGTTGTCCCTTGTGTGTCTGCCTGTGTTTCCAGCTCCTCTTCTGATGAGGCTAGCAGCCACACTAAACCAGGGCCAACCCCGATGCCCGTGTTAGCATAACTGCCTTTTTTTTTTTTTTTTTTGGTTTTTCGAGACAGAGTTTCCCTGTGTAGCTTTGCGCCTTTCCTGGAACTCACTTGGTAGCCCAGGCTGGCCTCGAACTCACAGAGATCTGCCTGGCTCTGCCTCCCGAGTGCTGGGATTAAAGGCGTGTGCCACCACCGCCCGGCTCATAACTGCCTTTTTAAAAGGCCTGTTTGTGAGTACAGTCGTGTTGGGATTAGGCAATTGGTATGGTAAAACATAAATTTTTGAGAGGATGTAGGGGAGACAATTAAGCCTGTAACACCTGTCCTCCAGGAAAAAGCCCCATTTCTACCACTGCTTGTCATATGTGTAGTTCAGGGTCTGATCTGAGTGATGCCTTCCCCCAACTAATGTTCTCCCTACTCTTGGGCAGGACTTCCTGGCACAGCTCTGAGTCCCGAGAGACTGCCACAGCAGCCACCTTCGAGTGCAGTTGCTGAGGACAGTGGTATAGAGGTTGTTTGGTCTTCTACGTATGGGGGACCGGAGTTCCGTGTAGCTCCTGGGGCCCTGCTGTCCCCACTGCCCACAGTTCTTCCTGCTTAAGCGTCACTCGGCGTGGACCAAGTCTGATCACCTGTATAATTCATGAGGGACGTCTTGTGTCACCCAGCCTGCTGCTCATTTGCAAGAATTATAGGCTTTGACAGAGTTGGCTGTGGGGCAGTCCTCCTTGTCATGGCTGCGGTAATTACTATTCCTTTTCTAATTACTTGTCTTATCCACATGGCCCCTTTCAGCTGCTGCAGCGAAGGCCCCCTGTCTTCTCGGGCACAGGCAGCCAGGTCTCAGCCACCGCTACGGCCCCAAGGTACGGTCCATGTTGAGACTGCCTTTCCCTCACACCTACCTTCCTCATTCTCTGGTTTCTGAGCCCACGTTCTGTTTAAGAAAAATGAATTGCAAGTCCTTGGATTTTAGATCACTGGCCTGAGTGTCAGAGGATGGGGGAGCTCGTCGCTCAGCCTGTCTGCAATGGCTGCCGCTCTGAGCTGCTGGCTGTGTTGGCTGTGGGTGTAGGCAGCTCTCTCTCAACGTCCTAACCTGCTGCAAGTCAGGTGGAGACAAATAGCAAAGGGAACATCATATTTAAGGGTCTGAATGTGCTGAGTGGATGCTTTGGAAACTAACCTCAGGCAAAGGTCCTTGGTTCAGGCCTGGTGACGGATGTGGCATTGTCTGCTGTTAATAACTAGGAGATGGAAGACCCAGCGAGGCCATATTTTTGCCTGTCAACAGGGAATCTCCAATTCTTCACCTTCTCAGTTTCAGCAGTTGATTTTGCCTGTGTTCTCCTCTGGGGCTGCTCCACCTTGTCCCCGATCACAGGGCTGTGTTTAACTGACTGAGTTAAAGAAGGCGTCTGTCTCAACTTAAGTGCTTATCGTTTCCCATTTCAAAGGCCATTCTTTAATAACTCTGGAGGAAGTTGACTGATTTTAATGAAATCCTTCCCATTATGAAGGGTATTATCATATACTTCAGGTTTTATTTAAATGTAGTCTGTCCCCTTGGAACAAAATGGCAATGGGTAAAAGTCTCTTAAGATCATTTTTCTCCAAAAACATATAATGGGGCTTAGTGGAAATTCATGCATTTTTATAAGGTATGAAGCCATCGTTTCACTTGTGTGCATCTTTGCATAAAAGAGGGATGTCACCAGGTAGCTGGATGTGGCACCCTGTGACCCGAGAGACTGACCTCAGACTGACTTCATTCTGGTGTTGTACTCCTTGACTGCTAGCCTGCCAGCACCTCCCTCCCAAGTCTGTCCTCTGTGCACCCCTTGCAGGTATGTGTGGTTCCTGGATCTGCGCCCTTGTTCACCCTTGCCCCCGTGGCTTTCCTTCTTTCTTCTCTTGGGTCCATGCTTTCAGAGACCTCTTTCAAGGCCGGGCCATTTCTGATTGACTTCAGTCCAGGACTCCAGGTTCATGGCGCTTACATTTTAGTTGGGATATGTGGGATGGGGTAGGGCAGGTCGGTATAACCAAGCCAAGAGTGAAATTATGTCATCTAGAGGGAAGCTGAGGCTGTCTCAGAACAGCTAAAAGGTTGACGTAGCCTGGGGAGGAAAGAAGAAGGAGATGCATTAAGAAGGCATCTCCAAGAATGAATGAATGAATGAATGAATTCATTCTTTCATTCACTTCTGGAACTGTTGTTAACCTGTAGCTGCTGTGCAGATTGCTGGAATTGAGTGGGGCTCTGCCCTCCAGAGTCTTTGTTTTAATGAGAGACAGCCAGGTAAAGTGCTGAGCTGAAGAGAACTTTAGGCAGAGGAAAGAGAACAGACATCATCCTCATCTTAGCTTGAATCACACACGAAAAAGGAAGTCAGATCACAGAGAGGCTCATGGGTCCCCCTTTAAGGACATAGGACCTCATCCTGAGCTCAAGACTTGATAGCATCCTTTAAGCAGGAGATCGATGCGGTCATGATGTTTTAAGGTCACTTTGTCGTGGAGATGATGGGGCAGGGATGCAGAGTTAGGCTCCTGGTCAGAGATGATGTGGAGGCTTCACTGGACCAGTGTGGTGTGAAAGGACAGTAGATGGGTTAGAATGATATTTTAAGGGCAGTTTGATGGCGTTGATGTCTAGAGGTGAGGGATAGATGCAAACATGGCAGATTCTGAGTTTCTTTGTTAAAACTATTGGGTGTATGATGTTAGCTATCTCTGAGATTGGAAGCTGGGGAGGAGCAGGCTTTCTGGGTTGCAGGGATGAAGGGCAGATAACTTAGAGACACATTGAATTTGAAATGCCCTTGAGACATCTAGGAAGACATGGCAAGAGGGAGCTAGACACAGAGCTAACTCTAAGGTTGAGAGGAGAGTGGCCTTCCTTTGGAAGCATGGACACAGTGAAGCACTAAAAGCCACTTTACTTTTGTGGGGATGGAGAGGGGCCAGCTTTGCTTGAGTCTTTGAGGGAGGTTAGGGTAATAAGAGATTGTAGGACAGGTCTAAGGCATTCTGGAATTAATTGAGAATAATCAGCCAGAGAGGGCAGTGGAGGAGAGTTTTAGCTTGCCAAAATCTGAGGAAAGAGAATAGTTTAATGGGGAGGGACTATTAGGAGGGTTTAGGTGTTTATCTCAAAGTTTTGGGATAAACATTGCTTTCGGCAGTAACATGGTAGGTAGTGACCTTGGCAGAAATGGTGGGATGGAATGACGGGCTTTTCAACATACAGCATCTCTGGAAGACATTGTCCTCTCTTCATCCCTGTCAGTGGCTGTTCTGGTCCAAGGCATCATCAACGCTTCCTGGAGTGAGTGGGTCAAATGGGGGACATTTTGGTCAATGCAGCTCTCTGGAAGACTTTCACTCCTTTCCGTCTTTATCAATGGCTGTCATAGTCTAAGACATCATTATCTCTTTTCTAGAGTCCTGCTGTAGCCCCCTCATTGGCTCATTCCTGTGTCTTCTGATGAGGCAAATCCAACCCACCTCTTCCTTGTGTTACCTGTTAGCAGCTTTTTGACGTGCTGATGTGCCTTCTTCACGTTGGGCAGAGGGCTCTGCTTGTTATCTTCTCTGGTCGTGTATCATCTCCTGGCTCTTCCCCGTCTTCCCACCTCTCTGCCCAGCTACTATAGTCCTTGCCAAATGCTTTAAACTGGTCATGTCGCTTTTGGTCTTGCAACTTCGCACACACTGCTTAGCGGTCACTTTGAAGTCCCCTGTCCGCTGGCTTTATTTTTGCTGATCTTTCAGATGTCAGTTCTAGCTGCACGTTCCTAGTGACAGTATTTCCTGATCTCCCCTCCATAGCCAGATCTCTTTGTTGTTCATAGAACGTCACCTGTCTCTCCTTGATGGCTGTGGCTAGTGAAATTGTGGTCTCAGTTCTGTTCTCTACCTCCATCTGTGCCCTTTGCCCCGTGGCTTCACCATTTCTCCCTTTGAATAGATTCCTCCGACCCACTGGTATTGGCACAGCCTCACGGTAGGCTCGGCACCGTGAAACGTAGGTGGCGGTCAGACAGAGTCATATGTGTACCTCTCTTGAGTGTGTACCATTGTCTGACACTGGCTTCACCATGAACTCGCGTGAACAGCTGGAGCCAGCCCCGCTGTCTGTTTTCTAGTGTCCGCCCAGCCCAGGCATGTTGCGGCGTGTGTAAGAATAAATGTTACTTAATTTCATTATTATTTAAAACATGTGTTTTTAAAATCTATATGGATTTATTTGTCAGTGTGGGTTTGTGTGTACTATTTGTGTGCGGGTGCCCGCAGAGGCCACAGGGTGTCAGGTAACTCTGGAACTGGAGTGATGTGGTTGTGAGGTACCTGCTGTAGGTGGTGGGCACTAAACCTAGGTCCTTTCCAGAGTGGTAAATGCTCTTAACCGTTGAGCCTTTTTTCCAGCCTTATGATTGCTGTTTTGAACCACTCAATTTTGATATAGTTAGTTAGGCAGACTTTTGGAAACAGCAGATACACTGGCTACCAGAGTTGCCACTTTGTATCTATTTATTATTTATTTCTGTTTTCTTGATGACATACTCAGTTCAGTGAGAGTATTTTTTTATTATTATTTTTGTGTGGTGTTTCATGTATCCCAAACTAACCTTGAACTTGCTATGTAGCTAAGGATGCTTTGACTTTCTGCTCTTCCTGCCTTTACCTCCTAAGTTGTAGGATTGCAGGTGTATACCCCTATTTCCAGTGTATGTGGTGATGGGGACTGAATCCAGGGCTTTGTGTGTGACAAGGCAAATACTGTACTCACTGAGCTACGTCCCAGCCCTGAGGATGGGTTCCAAGTCTGTTCCTATGTACCATATGTTTTCAAGAACCCTGCACAGTGCCTGACGCAGGGTAGGCATGCCACATATATTTGTGAAGTGATTGAGTGAACGCTGCATTTTAACTCAATGATGTAGGATATGTCCCTAATTTTCCACAATAGTCATAGGGGTTTATTAGTTTTGCCCCAGTGTTGAAGTGTCAGGATACAAAATGCATTCAATAGAATACTTTGCTAATTTGAAAGAAGTGATAAGTTTTAGAGGTTGCCTTTCTGTGACATATAAAGTCAATGTGATAAGATGTTGGTTCGTGCTAAAAGGTTCTAGAATGGTGTGGACTGTGGGGAAATCACCCCATCTGCAGTTGTATTTAACAAAACTCTCCCCCATGTGTATATATGTAAAAATGTTTTCATGTGTGTGGGAGCACATGCTTGTGTGTGGGGAGGTCTGAAGTTGATGCCCATAATTGCTCTCCAGTTCATTGCTTTAGATAGAGTAGTCGCACTGAACCTGAGCTTGCCAGTTCCTGATCCTGGGGATCTTGAGTGCTGGGACAGCTTCCTGGTTTTCATGTAGGTTCTGGGGGTCCAGAACTCTGGTCCTCATGCCAGCGTGGCATTTCTCCAGCCCTCTTTCTAGCTGTGTGTACGTGTGTGTGTGTGTGTGTGTGTGTGTGTGTGTGTGTGTGTGTGTGTATACATGGTGGCAGATGTGAGTCTGGGTGCACACATGCCATCTAATGCGTGTGGCAGTCAGATGGCAACCTGGATGTGGAGACAGCGTCTCTTGTGCTATTGCGTTACCAGCCTAGCTAGTGCATGAGTTCGTGAGTTCTTTTGCCTCTGCCTCATTTTAACCTCAGGAGCATGGCACTATAGACATGTGCTACCGAGTCTAGCGTGATGTGGGTGCCGGGGATCAGAACTCAGGTCCCTGTACTTGCACAATGAGTCCTTTACCCACTGAGCCGTCCCCCCACAGCTCCACCCGAAATCTCGAAGCAAGAGGAATGTCATCCAGCTCCTTGGGTAATAATCTCCTCATCTATTTAGATGCACCTGACTTCATTAGTCTCCACCGTTAACAACAGGAGCATTTTCACAGATCATTTCTATCTTAAAAACAGAGGTCAGGCGTTTAAGATCTGCTTTTGATTTCAGAGTCAGTTTTGGCCAATTTGACAAAAACATTCATGAAATTTGATATTTCCTTCTGACACGGGAATCCCTCTCTCTGGGTGTCTTCTAGGGAGTGAACACACAGTTTGGAGACAGAAGCCAGCCACAGCCTGCTCTTAACTGCCTCTGTGACCGTGGAGTGTGATGGGGCCTTCTGCATTTGCAGAGTAGAGCTGCCATCTGTGTGAGGATCCTCACAAAAGCTCTGCAAGGGAAAGAGCTTGAGAACTCCAGTCAACCAAGATTATTGATCGTTAAGTCTTAATTATTTTATCTTTCTTCCAAAACACTTGAGAAGTTTTATTGAGAATGATAAAATGTCGAGACGCTGGACTGTCATTTTGAAGTAAACTAGACAGCATCTTCTGGAACGTTCCTAGTTCCTCACTGTTCTTGCCATTTTTGAACAGACTAGGTTCCAGATCCCAGACAGTGAAGGGATCTGGTTCTTCATACTTTCCCCATGATTTTGACCCCACTCCCCATCACGGTTCTCAATTTTACACCTTTACCTTTTCAACAGTGGGGTGCAGTGTTTTAAACTGATTGATGCCTGTGAGAACTGGGTTATGATCTTCCTATTTGGGAAAAAGCATTAATTTTTAAACTAGCAACCTTATTAATATGTTTCCTAAAAGTTTTCCAGTTAATTCTTTGAGGGTTTTCTTTTAGGACATATAATCATGTTACCTGCAAAAATTATTCTCCTCTTTACTAATTTTCATGCTTCTTAATTCTTTACCTTCTCTGGTTCCTTTGACTAATAGTGGATGCGGGGTGTGTGTGTGTGTGTGTGTGTGTGTGTGTGTGTGTGTGTGTGTGTGTGTGATTTTATTTATTTTTACTGTGTTCTCTTTTCAAATTAGGAACTTTGGATATCTGAGGAGAGAAGCATATGGTTTCCCCCATTTCCCCTACTAATGTGATAAACTGTATTAGTTTCATAAGGTTGAACTACTTACAAATCCTGTTTGAAAAAGGCCTCCATGAGTGGTGTTATATTGCCATGACTAAGTCATGAAGACAGGGTTTATATTTATATTATTTTTGTGAAATAGGATATCATCTGTGTTCAGTGTGTCACCTAGATGCTGTTTGCTAATATTTTGTTTGGGTTTTTCATGAGCATGATTGGCTGGAGTTTTCTTTTTCTGTGCTCTGCTCATCCATATTTGTTTCCTGTTTCTTTATATACAGATTGTTTTCTGTCAGATCTGTGCATTGAAGGGCTAACCCCCAATATAACTGTAGTGGCAAAAATGGCTTTTAGGAATGAAATTAAGGTTAAATTAAGTTGAAAGGACCAATAGGGCCAATGTCCTTGTAAGAAGGACAAGAGGCCCAGAAAATCCTTCCTCTCCTCTCTTAGAATGCAAAGATTCTAAGAACTGACCATGTCTTTTCATGTGGGACACAGCAAGAAGGTAGTTATCTAAAAGCCTGGAGGAAACTAGTGCTCATGTTAACTTGAGCCTTCAGAACTGAGACAATAAATTTTTCTTATGCAGGTGACCTAGCAGTAACATTTGTTAAGGCTGCCTGGGCAGACCAATACAATGTTACATGGATGGTTGTTGAACTTAAAGCAGTTTGATTTATGTTCTCCATTCCAACTTTGCCACGATGCAAACATGGTCTGCACTACAGTAGAACCCATACTTTGGATTTTGATGTTAGTACCATGTGGCACGACACTGCCTTACGATGCTGGCTGTATGTCTTAGCACCAAGAAGTCACACAGCCTCAGGGGAACCAACTAATACTGTCCAGCACCTCAGATTGCCAAACTAGGGTGTTCAGTGGGCTAGGTAGATTTGATGCTTTCCCAGGTCCTGGTGCTTTCAACTTAGATGAAGTCATCGGGCACTAGACGCCAAAGAGCCTCTGTACTTACTTGCCAAGGTTCAGGGTGTTTCGTTACGTTTGGATCAAAGAGTATGGATGTCATTCATTCTCTATTTCTTGAAGCTATGGATAGTATTTATTTGTGGATCACACAGGGCCTGGGTTGTCTATTACCCCTAATAACTTTCTACCTTCTGCAATACATGACTTCTTTAGATTTTCATTCTTTTCTGGATTGGTTTTGGTTGTTCTAAATGCTACCCAGTTTCTAGAGGCTCTCAAATGTGTTAGAATGTGGTTGAGCAAAACTGTATTCTGGGGAGCTGAAAGATGGCTCAGTGGTTAAGGGCACTTGCTGCTCTTCCAGAGGGCTTGAGTTTGATTCCTAGCATTCATTCCTAGCATTGACTCTGTGGGCACCTGTACACATGTGGCATATACTCTCACACATACACATAAACGGAAAATAAAAATAAGTATTTAAAACTATGTGTTTTTTTTGTGGTTTCTGAGTTCTGTTTTTATGGTTATATTTACATCTTCGTGTGTGTGTGTGTGTGTGTGTGTGTGTGTGTGTGTGTGTGTGCGCTTTGTGACAGGGTTTTTCTTTGTAGTACAGGCTGTTACAAAGCTCACTTTATAGGCAAGCCCAGATTGACTTGGAACTCACAGCCAACCTCCTGCCTCGGCCTCCCAAGTGCAGGCGGCATTGCAGGTGTGAGCCACTATGCCTGCTTGCTCCCTTGTCTGGGTGGCATTTCCTGGCTTTCCCTTCGATCGCTGCTTTAGTAGCTGACGATCGTCTCAGTCGCTCCTGGATTTTCAGTGCTCTCCTCAGAGTGCTGTTTGTCTCGGCCAGTTCCTCCCTCTCATGTCCGTCCCATGTACAGCGACATGTCTACTTTAAATGCCTTCATCCATGGTGGCTTATCACTGTACAAACCGAGAGGCTGTGACTCCCTCTGAGCTCTGCTTTACTTGTGTCCTGTAGACTTTAGTGTGCCGTGTCTATGTGGTGAAGTTTTTTAGATCTTTCGGGATTTCTGACTTTAATTTTCTCTTTCTTTATATTTGTCAGAGAGAGGGTTTAAAATTTTCTGTGAAGTGTGATCAGAGAATGTAGCCTGAACTATCGCCACTCTTTTAGACAGTTAGGTGAGTGTATGACCTTGTATGTGGCCAGCCAAACTAGCAGAAACACATGAACTGTGGACCAATAGCTGAGGAGCTCCCCATGGAACTGGACTAGGCCCTCTGGATAAGTGAGACCGTCGTTTAGCTTGAACTGTTTAGGAGGCCCCCAGGCAGTGGGACCAGGACCTGTCCTTGGTGCATGAGCTGGCATTTTGGAATCTAAGGCCTATGCTGAGACACTTTGCTCAGCCTTGGTGCAGGGAGGAGGGGACTGGACTTGCCTCAACTGAATGTACCAGGCTGGGTTGACTCCCCAGGGGAGACCTTGCCTTGGAGGAGGTGGGAATGGGGGGTGGGTTGGAGGGAAAGCTGGAGGGTGGGAGGAGGGAGGACAGGGGAATCCGTGGCTGATATGTAAAATTAAATTAATTATAAAATAAAAATATTTATAAAAAAATTGGGGTCTCTGTTTTCAGCTGTAGCACTCAAAGTCAGATCTTCTGATGAACTGACATTAGGCTTCTTGTAAGGTTTTACAAACTTTGTAATTATTGTGTTAGTGTGGGTAAACATACATGGACACATAGGTACATTGGCATGCACGTGAAGGTCAGAGGACACTTCTGTGGAATTGCTTCTCCCTTCCACCTTTACGTGGGCTCCGGGGATCAAACACAGGCCATCAGGCTTCGAAGCAAATGCTTTTACCCACAGAGCCCTCTTACCATCTGTATTCCTTATTTTTGATTCACTAACTTAACATGGCATGAAGTCCACGGAGCCACTGTCATTTGTTATTATGCTAAGAACATCAGAGATTATGCAGAAGATAGAGATCCATCCTGGATTTATCAAGGAGGCAGTTTGACCTTGCTCCAGCAGTGCTGGGAGACAGGAGCTGAAAGACCAGACAGAGCGTCCGGAGTTCTGATAATGAAGGAAAACTATGTGCAGGCTTTTGAAGAGTAGGGAAGAGTTTGGAGGTCAGGAGTCAGTACTGGGGCATTTTTGAGCTAGGGGAATGTGTGCGAAGCTGGGCTTTGGGTGAGTCTGGCATGGAGGGGAGAGGGCACAGTCTCCTTTGCAGACATTGCCCTCTAAGATGTGCTGCAGGCTCTGAGTCAGGGTTGGAGAGTCTCCTGGGACTAGCCATCTCCACTTGTGACGGCGTGAGCATCCTTGTGGGGAGCATCACCAAGTGCCACCTGTCAATCTGGCAGCAGTGGGGGATAGCACACTATACTCTGCTCTCCATGCCACTCTGCTGGCGGGCTCTCAGTGCTGCGCTTTTACCAGAGAGCTGAAACGGGCACCCATCCCCATTTGATAGCATTAGGTCAGTGTTCTACCGTTAATCAGGGAGACGGAGGCATTTCTGTGGAAGAATTACAGTGTCTGATGCATACTTGCTATGTGGAGCTGTTTCATCAAGTGACCCCAGTAAATTACCAAATATCTAACACGGCTGATAAATCAAACAATGGGCTGTCAGGAGGAAGCGCAGGTATTTAAATAATTAAGGAGTTCTTTCTAGAGCCTCTTCACCCGATGGTATTCTAGACTTCAGATCAGTTTCTCTCATCCCACCTCCACGTAATATATAGTTATTTCAAATCAGCTTCACTTATTGGGCTCTGTATAGTAATGTAGCCATGTCAGCAGAAAATGGCCAGTGATGGGTTCACGTCAGAAGAGCGCTGGAGAGGTGCTTTCTGCCGGGAGATGGATGGGTCTGGAGCCAGAGCTTGAAGCTCTCTGAGTGTAATAGTTTCAGAGGAAAGGTATGTCTGAAAGAGGGGTGAGTGCCCCATCACTCAAAAGCTGGGATTTCACACACACGCGTGCCAGGGGTGGCCCGAGCCTTGGGTGCCTGCCTGCTCAGGCTCTGGGGAGAGTGTGCAGGTCTTTAATGGAATCTTGGTTGTGCTTTCTTCTTGCTGCTCCTCGCCTCTTACAGCTGGGACCGGGTGCTTAAAGCGGGATCGCAGACACCATAGAAGTAACTGGAATTATCATAGTAGGTTTGTGTGGCTATGCTCATGACGGTCCTGGAGGCAGCGTTGACTCCTGGGGGAGGGGGGCCCTCAGCACCTAAGCACATAGTGTCTGTGAGCTGTCTGAGCTCTGTAGAGTCGGGACAGGGTCTGAAAAAGCTGGGTCGTCCCTGTCCAGTGCGGGGCTCCGAGGACAGCTGTCCCGAGCGAATTGGTGGAGGTAGGGTACGGTGTACTCTGGTTGAAATCACTGCTGGTTTGAAGTGCAGGCTTGTGCTGAGTTTGATACAAGCCAGTTTCTCCGTTGGCAGGCACATGATCTATGGGGTGGCTGAGCTCACGTGTCAGTTGGTCCGATGCCTCTCTGGACCCGGAGTGTTGCAAAGAGCTTGGTGGGGAGAAGGAGGCTGACTTATGGTGTAGGATGGGGTACCCAAGCTCGGGAGGCTGGGCCTGCCGCACTGTGTACGCTCTACCTGCCTTATTGCTGCACCTTGTCTCTAAGTGGAGGTTCTTCAGAGGCTGCTCAGCAAAGCTCCCCTGTCAGCTAAAAGGCTTTTAGGACTTCACAATCACGCCTCAGTATCTTTTCCTTTTTCTTAAAGAGAGAGAGAGGAGAAAGAACTTTTCCCCTTTTCCTTCCCACCTTTTTTGAAATCGTTAGCCTTCATGTGAGGTGAAAGGGACTTCAAAACATTGGAAGAAAATAGCTTGGAAAGCTCGGGGTGTGCTCGGCTCCCGGCAGGTCTGAAGGCTTGATGAAGAGGCCTCTTTCGCACTGACAGGTGTTTGCGCGCAGCCTGTTGGTGAAGGCTTTTGATGACAAAGCCACTTAGTTTTCTTCAGCTCTCCTTTCCCTTTGTGCGGGGGAGTTAGGAAAACTCGAATAAAGTGACTAAAGAACAGCGCCAGAAAGTTGGCATTGCTGTTTTCTCCTTTTTTACCTCTCTCCTGCCCATTGGATTCTCTCTGTCTCTGTCTCTGTCTCTGTCTCTCTCTCTCCCTCTGTGTGTGTTTTGAGACCGGAGCTTAGTCTTAGGGATTCTTCCTCAAGAGCCATCCACCTTGTTTCTTTGAGACACCGGGATCCAGGGCTTGACAATTAGGCTCGCCTGCCTGGGCATAGCATCTGAATCCCCGTGATCCACCGTCTCCCCACCCCCAGTGCTGGGGTTCTAAGAATGCGCCATCACTCTTGGCTTTGTGTGGGTGCTGGGGCTCCGGCTCAGGTCCTCACGCTTGTGCAACAGACACCTTGCTGGCTGAGCCAGCTCCTGCCCGTTGGATTCTGAGACTCACTTTGCCAGGCATTAAGTTGGTCTGTGGTAGAGGTGAGGAAGCAGGTGACGTGCCACTGTCCCTGTGGTTTTGGGGTGCCTGGCTATTTAAATGTCTAGAGCTAGTAGCCAAATTTTCTTCAGGCCAAACAGAAATTTCGGTGAGCGGCAGAACATTAGTTGAAGGTGCATGTCGAACGGAGGGTCTCCCCTCATGCTGAAGGTAACTTCTTTGTTCCCTGGAACCATTCCCAAGGCCTCATCTTTAATACCCAGCTCTGCCAAGTACAAGATAACCAAGTGAGTGGTATCTAAAAGGCTGTAGGGAAACTCCTGCACTGGACTCCATGACTTGGTGTATAGAAATGTCCCTCTTTTTATTTCATAGTAATAACAGTAAAGTTGGAAGAAGGCTTAGAGTTTTCTGATAACGGCTCTATTAGTTGGATTTTGTAGCTGTTTGGGGAAACTGATGCTCTGAGTTGCAGTTGTTTACTTGGGGCTATCAAACATTAAATGTTTTATAAGGGAGGACACTGGGCTTGGCGTGTGGCTTGCACTTTTCTACCAGCTGAGAGGTAGGGTTGTGTGGCGCCTGCACCTGAAGTGGCCTCCAGGATTCTCACCTCTTGGCTTCTTACAATTCAGGGAAAGAACGAATCCTCCCATCCTACACTCCTCGGTTCCTCTCTCCACCCCTTGTTCCCACTGAGAATTGCTAGCTCAGCTGGAGCTACCATTTGTGTTCCAAGGGACCTGAGCTCAGAGATATCCTACTAAAAATGATACTTGTAAAAAAGCTGGGTGTGGGCTGGGCGGTGGTGGTGCACACCTATAATCCCAGCACTCGGGAGGCAGAGAGAGGCAGGCTGATCTCTGAGTTCAAAGCCAGCCTGGCCTACAGAGCGAGTTCTAGAACAGCCAGGGCTACACAGAGAAACCTTGTCACAAACAAACAAACAAACAAACAAACAAACAAACCCCTATCCCCCAAGAAAAATCTGGGTGTAGTAGTGTGTGCTTGTAATCCAAGTGCTGGGGAGGCAGAGACAGGTGGGTCCCTGAGTGCCAGCGAGTGTAGCTTAGCCTATTTGGTAAATTCTAAGCCAAATGAGAGACTCTGACTCAAAAAAAAAAAAAAGGTCTATGACACTAGAGGAAAGACATCTGAAAGTGTCTTGTAGTTATCACATGCACATGCACACATATATGTATACATGCTTAGCACAGGTGCACCTGTTTCCATGAACACACACACACACACACACACACACACACACACACACACACACTCTCACATACTCGAAGAGGAGAGGGATCCTTGTAGGGAAGCAAGTATCGGATGAAAGAAATGCATAAGTTACCCCGGGGCTGAGAGCACACTCATTCGGCAGATGGATGTAACAGCTGATCAGGATAGCAGCAACCTTTATTTGCTTTTACCATGTGCCAGGTACTGGTGCGAAATACTTAATAAGCGTTCTCATCTAACACTCACAACAATCCAGTGGGATATTAATAGCAACAGTGGTGGTAGAGGCAAGTAATAATAATTACAGCAATTACTGTGCCTGCTCTTCCTGGAGCATCTCACATGCATCTCACAGTGATCTGATGAGCAAAGTTCCATCTCTCGTCTCCCCACTTGCTAGAGGAAGAAACATAGGTTCCCAGATGTTAACAGAGCTTGTCTTAGGCGCTGGGAGGTGAGTCAGTCATCCGAGAGCAAAGGCGGGGCTTGTGTCTGCCTTTATGATCATGTGCACCTAGCTAAGCACTGGAATTCTGTAACGGGCCCTTCATAAGTGTATGAAATGAGAATCGTGGCCTGATAGGTATGTACACTTGAGCCATGCGTTTATGCTTACACAGTCAGCTGCTGAGTTCCTACTTTGCGGGTAAGCCTCTGGCTGTCAGTACTAGACTGTGGAATGTCTTTTAAAAAATGTTTATGTCATATTTAATTTTATTATCTTTTGATTCAGGCCCAGTAGCCCCAGCTGGATTCAGATTTGTTATGTAGCTGAGGATGATGTTGGACTTTTCATCCTCCTGCCTCGGCTTCCAAAGTGCTAGGATTACAGGCCGCTAGGGACGGAACCTAGGATATCAGGCATCCCAGACAAGCACTCAGCCATCTGATCTGTATCCCTAGCCCAGCACATCATCCTCATTATCTAGTACATTTCCACTTTTGCCTGGCCACTGGAAATCAAGCAATATGAACTCATTTAGTGTAATTCTTTGGGACGGTTAGAGTAGCCAGATGGCTTGAGAACCTTAGGACTGAATGAGCCCATGGAGATAGGCAATTAACTCCTCATTTTACACAAAAGGTGCTCATGCCCTAAAGGGAGACCTGGATTCGTGGAACCGAGGCCCTTGGTTGATGGTGCTTGGGCTGGAATGAGATTTTGGGATTTTTTTTTTTTTTGTTATTTTGAGACAGGGTTTCTCTGTGTAGTTTTTGGTGCCTGTCCTGGATCTTGCTCTGTAGACTAGGCTGGCCTCGAACTCATAGAGATCCACCTGGCTCTGCCTCCTGAGTGCTGGGATTAAAGGTATGTGCCACCGCCGCCCGACTTGGGACACCTTTCTCCTGGTCTGGTGAGGGTTTTTTTTTTTTTTTTGATGATCTCACTACTCAGGAATTAACCTATGAAACCAAAAGAAATTATTACTTTTTAGCATACACACATTTATTTTGTGTGTGCGCATATGGAAGGCAGAGGATGACTTTGGGTCCGTCATCTTTCTCATTTTTCACCGTGTGGGTTCTGGGGATTGCACTTGGGTTATTGTGTTTGGTAGCAAGTGCCCGTACCCAGCCCGAGCCTGGGCTTTAGTCGTCTGCTTTAGTGGTCCTGCTCATTCTCCATCGATGGAGTGGCTGAGCTGTGGTTGACCTCCGTAGGTCTGGTTTCCACACTGGCTGTGGAAGTGACTTCTCCTATGAGATCCCTTGTGTCAGGGGCATAGTAATGTGTCTTTGCTCTAACACAAAGAACATATTTGTTGACTTATTGGCCCACGGTAGCTAAGGAATTAAATTGACCTATCACGGGGGAAGCAGATCACGTTGGGTAGGGGAGAAGCAGGACTATTAATGGAAGTGCATTTTCTTTGAAGTTTGAGTTTGCTACTATTTTTAGAAGCCTTTTCTTTCCTGACTTGGAAGAGTCGTTCTTGGTCACAGGCCTGTTAGTCTGTAGCTTCTTGTCATTACATCAAGTGTGTCGCAGGGGTTCCCAATTGTCTTAAGATGTTTGCCACCGAGCTTCATATTGTAGGGAAAGTATTTGTCACCCAGACCCTCAGAATTGAATTTGCCTGAATTAATTATGACTTCCACACTGTCCCCATGGGCAGTCTTGTGCAGGAGTGGTGATCTTTCCTGATGTCTATCGAAAATCAATTCTGGCCCTTGGCGCTGGCTAGTTGCTCGAGTCGGGGAACTTGTCACCAGCTGGATGGTCTTCAGTTTCCATTTCTTTCTTTGTCCTTTGTTCTGCATTCCTGTCGCTGAACTGGTTTAAGCACTCACCAGGGCTGGGGGACATGCTTGGTGTGATGAACACAGAGATTCCGCCATAAAGAAAATCTCAGGGTCCCAAGTTGGGTGGTAAAAGGCCTGGCCTGTGGCTTTTCTGTGCATAGCTGGTATTGTTTATAGAGTGTTTGCCACCAGAAACACAGGCGCTTGCCCTTTGGCCCGAGTGACAGCATGTGGCAGATGTAGGGACTGGGTCTAGGCTGGTTTGGGAGTTTGCTGGTGTTTCTCCCAGAATTTCATTGCCTGTGCCTCAGAATACCGTTCTCCATTGTAATTTTAAGATATGAAACTTTCACCTCGTAAAACCTCATAAACACACCGAAGAGGCTAGGAGAAATATCTGCATCAACCATGGTAAGCCTAGAATGAATATCTTTACTATATAAATAATTATTCCAAAAAAATAAACAGCACCATCCTGTGGGGCCTGCCTACATTTTTAGTGCCTTGGGAGCAGCGCACACAGGACCCAACAGCAGTTAGAAACGTTAATCTATGTGCACTCAAAGCAAGGCCTGGAGCATCCCCCTTCTGCCCTGCTTACATCTGTCAGGAGGGCCTACAGGGCATTCTTCCCCTGCCATGTGACTACGGAGCCTCCGACTTTGCCATTCCAGCCAACTGACCCCTCTCCTGAACGTTTAATAGGGATAAGTTCACAAGTGAATTCACAATCCCCTTATCTGGGCTAAGAGCCCTGGGTAACAAGCTTGTAACAAAGCCAAGCTTGCATCTTGTCCTAATACTCTGACCCCACCTCACATCCCCCCCCCCCCCCTTCTAACCTCTCTACACCTCCCGGGCTTCTGCCTAAAGGCATCTGCCCCTCATGGAGCCCTCTCCTGCCTGCAGTATGTTAAATGCGGTGTGAGCCTTGTTTTTAAAGAAGTAGTTCCTGTTTCTGCCAGTGGCCACATTGAGCTGTTTATGGAAGAATGGTGTACATGAAGTGGGGAAATGTTTGGGAGTATGAGGAAAAAAAGTAAGGATTGGTTCTTCTGTTATTCCTTCCCTTTGAGCTTTATTCTCTTTTATGTAGTGTGACTTTGCCTATGAATCCGCCAGCAAAGCCACAGTCCTAAGTTTTGAAGATTAAGCGTCACAATTTGCTTTCTCTCTAATGCTTTTATTACTTTCCCATCTCTTTCTTCCCCTTGGTGTGGGCTGCAGTTAACATTATCTACATATGTCTATAAATACTGAAAATATTTTTGATACAATGTGCATTTAATCAACTTTTTGTTACTGTTACACCGTGTGTGGAGGGAAATAGTTTCTGTCTTAATGTTCTATTGAAGTGCCTTCGGAGTGATGATATCATAATCACTTTAATACATTTAAAAGCTTCAAGGCTTAGCATTTATTGAACAAAGCTCATTGAAGGAATATAACGGATGTCTTGAGGCTTTCCGCTGCTGTAAAAAAGGACAGTATTGTTCATGGCCTCGGTAAAAGAAAATCTGAATTTTTATTTTACTTTGCGCCACATTGCAATTATATTTCAAAAGCTCTTCAAGCGAATCTAACAAAGGGGCTGTTTTTATGAATTGTTATAATTGCAGATTTTAGGGCCGACTGCTGCGAGTTTAACATTAATAATGGACAAGCAATTTACAACTTTATCACTAAAATTCACCCTCTGAGAATGGAAGAGATGACTTCCATGCCCACTTGTCTTGGGACAAATCCTTCCAAATTGGGAAGTGAGTGGGAAACATTCTTATTACCGAGAATCTAATGGGTGGTTTTTTTTTTTTTTTTTTTTTTTGTGTGTGTGTGTGTGTGTGTGTGTGTGTGTCTCCTCGGAGGCATAGAGAAGGAGGAGAAGCAGGACAGTCAAATCCGTGGTTTGTGTGAGGCAAGGGCAGATGATGTGAGTGAAGCCACATGCCTCCCCTCCCCACCCATGGATCCTTGTGGATTGAAGAGGTTTCTGGCCAGAGAGTCCCTGGGCTGACACAAAGGCAGACCCCAGAGCCACCTTCTGAAGAGGGTGATAGAGAGGCTGGTAATATTGCAGATTGATGGGAGACAGTCATTTGCAGGTCTGGAGAGATGGCGCAGCGGTTAAGAGTGCCTACCGCTCTTGCAGAGGACCCGAACTCAGTACCCACATCAGGCAGCTCACAACTGCCTATAACTTCAGGCTCCATGGGGATCGGATACCCTCTTCTGCGCTCCTGCGCACCCCCCCACATATATGCATATAATTAAAAATAAAATCTTAAGAACATTGCATGTGTGTGCTCTTGCAGAGGACCCTAGTTCATTCCTCAGCACCCACCTTTGGCAGCTCAAAACTGCCAGTAATCCCAGCTCCTGGGGGATCTGGCACCTCTCGCCTCTGAGCGTACCTGCTTACATAGGTGCATACTCACATACAGGCATACACACATACGTATAATTTTTAAAAAGTAACCTTTAAAAAAAAATCAACCATTTCTACAGTTGCGATGGCAGGTCGCACCCTGTAAGCCTGGCATCTCCTAGAACTGGGGTCTCACCTCCACTCCTACTTCCCCGATGTTGCTCAACCCACAGGTGCCTGCCTGGCCTCATAAGGCCTTGCAAAAAAGTGTCTTTATCCCACTCAGAGATCACTGGGGAGAAAAGTGCCTGGGAAGACTGTCACCATTTCCTATTTGTTATCCCCAGGGTCTCATTAGCTAGCTCCTGGTCTTGCAAGAAGCTGACTGGCTTGCTTAAAGTGTCCTTGCTTAAAGCCTGCACGCATCTAACATTTCCTTCAGGGAGAGTAGGCATTGCCGAGTTCACGTACTGTGAAGCGGGGACTGCTGAGGCCTCGTTAAAGATGAAACTGCACTTCTTTCTAGAAGGTGCAATGCCCCCAGCAGGTGACTGTGACTGGGTAGCTTGGAAAGGATGGTCTTTTACTGCTCCTTTGAAACAAGGAGGTTTGGGGCTGTTTCTTCCAGAAACCCACTGAGAGGATTTAGATTTTTGACTGGTCTTCAAAGGCCTGTGTTCCCCAAGCTTCAGCCTGTGGTTCTGTCAAGGGTGGAGGATTCTTTAAGAGGTGGGACCTAGTAGAAGGAAGTTAGGTCATTGGGGGTGTGGCCTTTACTTGGCTGGGAGGACCCTGGACAGGACTCTTTCTTGCTCCGCCTCCGGAGTGCTGGGATTATAGACATGTGTCTTCATGCTTGGTTTTAAACTTTTTGTGTCATTATTAAGATGTCAGGGCAGAGCAGACCTTTCCAGAACATCAGCTTCTCAAATTACTGCCTTGGGATGCTTTTACTCAGGCTGCCTCACAGAGGAAAAGGTGACCAAAGAGCTGGCAGTGTGGCTCTTGGAAGCCTCTGAGCTGGCATTTTATGTTTCACAGGATCAAGACAGTCACTCCTCTCTAGTTTTCTGCAACCCCCCCCCCCCTGCCTACAGCCATACAGGTCCGAGGGCAATCCCCTTAGGTTCTCAAGCCCTGCAGTTTTGGAGGGCTGGAGGGCTTCCAACCTCATATAAATGTCTAGAATCCAGATGTGAAGGCCCGTGACAGCCCCTCTCGTGTCCAGACTCACTTGATAGTGCTCTCTGTAGCGATGAAGGCAGTGTTGTTGGGTAACTGTGCTCTATGGTCTTGGCTGTAAACCCAGGGGAGCATGCCTGCTTAGTCCAGGAACTCTGGGATGTAGGACTCTGCTTTCCATTGAGCACAAGGTGCTTTAAGGAAGGCTGTGGAGGGACGCGCTGTTGCCCTGTCCCTGCTTACTCCAAGCTCAATCATTCTCTGTCCTTTGCAAGAATAGAGCTTTCCAAATCAGGAACTGGGCCATGGAATTCAGCAAGTCTGCCAACCTTCAAACCAAAGAGCAGGCCCCGCAGACTGCAAGGCTTCTCTTTCTGGGTCATTTTGAACCCTTTAAGGGCCCCTGGAACAGAATATATGAGACCTGCAGGATTTTACAAAGCTCTAGGAGTCATGATAATGGTGCCTGGAGCCTTGCGTAGAAAAAGTGTGAAGAAAATGAATGTCCAGTGTATAGTAAGTTTTCAGAAGACCCATTCCTTTCATTTAATTCTTTGTACCAAGCGCTTAATATACAGTTTCACTTATTCGTTTTATCAAAAGCTTAAAAACAGTGGGGCTGGGGAGATGACTCAGTAGGCCAAGTGCTCGTTATGTACACCTGAGGATCTGAGTTTGCTCCCTGAGTGTCCACTCAGCAGGCATTGGCATGTATGCTGATGTACATCTGCAACGCCACACTGGTGGAGGCTGGGATAGGCGGATCCCCGGGTCTTGTTGGCCAGCCAATCTAGCTGAAATGGCCAGTTCCAAGTTTAGTGGGAGACCCTGTCTCAAAAAATAGGGTGGACAGGTAGTGGTGGCACACACCCTTAATCCCAGCACTCGGGAGGCAGAGGCAGGTGGATCTCTGTGAGTTCGAGGCCAGCCTGGTCTACAGAGTGAGTTCCAGGACAGCCAGGGCTGCTACACAGAGAAACCCTGTCTCAAAACAAAACAAAACCAACCAACCAAACAAACAAACAAATTCAGCTTTTGGGGCTAGAGAGATGAGCACTGGCTTGTCTTCCAGAGGATCCGGGTTCAATTCCCAGTACATACATGACAGCTCACAACTGTCTGTAACTCCAGTTCCGGGGGACCTGATACCCTCACACAAACAAATGTGCACATAAAAATAAAAAATAAATAAAATACTTAAAAAAATTTGATACTTAAAAAAAAAATAGGATGGGGAAGTGATTCAGGAAGACATTCTGATGTCGACTGCTGGCTTCCCAATGCACCGGAATGTGGAAGTACACTTGCACACACGTGTGTGTGTGCACACGCAAATCTTTAAACATTCTTGCTTATGGTATTTTGATTTTAGTTTTCTAAATAATGCTAATCTTTCCACACACAGCCTGAGATGATGTTCAGGCCCCCAGATGTCTAGCTTCTTAATTAGCCCTCTTTCCTTCTGCATGGGAGGCTATACCACTAAGAGATCCTTGACAACTCCAAAGAGACATTTTCCAAATGGAGGCATGACCTGACCTCCTTTTGGAAGTGCCATTCAGGAAGTCTTCTAGGGCCCTTCCTGGGCCGTGAGCCTCTGGGGCAGTTGTGAATCTAAGGAAATGCACGTCTTCCCACATAAGAGCTTTTCATTAGCTTCGTGGGGCCTGGGGGTCCACTTCCTGTCTCCCCTGTAGGAGTCCTAGGGTAAGAACCCCTGGCCTCGCCCCACCCGGGATGGAGAGATCGATGGGAAATGAGGAAGAGAAAAAGACAGAAGACTTGGAGGGGAGGGCAGCTGCAAGAATGGCCCCACCCAGAACTGGAAGGCAAGTATTGAGATAGTGTCAGGATGACAGACGTTACCACAAGTGTCTGCTGCATCCATGGTTCAAAGGAGAACATGGAAAGGGCTGGAGTTTTGTTCTGACATTCTCCGATGGGAAATTTCTAACCTGCAGAAAAACTGAAGGGATGGTGTAGTGGTCACAGTGAGATCCCACTGGCTTCCTCCATGGCCATTTTCACTCTGCTTCCTTGGCTTCCACCCCTGCTCATCCCCGGGCTCTCAGGGTTTTCAGTGCTGTACTCTCATGCTGTACTCAAATGTTATTATTTTTTGTGCATTGGTGCTTTGCCCACATGTGGATCTGGGTACCACATCTGTGCAGTGCCTACGGAGAGGTCAGGAAGAGGGTGTTGGATCCCCAGGAATTATAGTGACAGATGGTTGCGAGCCACCGTGTAGGTGCTGGGAATGGGTGATGGAACTTGAACCTGGGTGCTTTAGAAGAGCAGCCTGTGCTTTTAACTGTTGAACTATCTCTCCAGCCTAGTTATTTACTTATTTATATATTTGCTTTTTTGGGGGGGGTGTACATACCTTGTATGTACAGTTTTGGAGGGGGGCATTGATTGATAAGTGTAAGCAGCTGTGGAGTTCAACAGGAAATTTCCTTCAGTTTCCTCCCAGTTAATCCCTGCTCCCTTCCTTCCAGGGGCTACCTGTTTTTTCCACCATAGCTTAGTTGGGACAATCTCAGGACTTTATCTACTGTGGGTCGTTGGGTTTGTGTTTCTCACTGATGGGAGGTCTTCTCGCCTGTGGCTTGTTTCTTTTTCCTGTTGAGTTTTTCCAGTAATACATGGACTTTGAAGTTCCTTTCCTGTTGTGTCTCAGCAGAGTCACTTCTAGATTTTAGTTAGGTTGCTGTATGCATCTTCACACAAGCCTTTGTGAATGAATATATTTGCACTTCTCTTGAGTAAGTACCCGGAGGTGGCGTTTCTGAGTTACTTGTGTGTTTTGTTTTCGGAGAATTTGCTAGATCTTTCCCCAAAGTGACCTTTCCATTTTCTAGTCTACTAGCTGGGGCTGAGCATTCTCTTTGGTCTGGATCCTCACCAACATTTGATATTGTCAGTCTTTTTAAACATGGCCATTACTCGTGGGTGTGTAAGGGTGCCCCATTGGATTTGCCTGTAGCCTGGGGCTCCAATATGGCCTTCCCTGGGTCCCTAAATTCTCTGAGTTTAGTGGCATCATCTGTATTCTTGGGGGAGAATGTGTGTGAGTCGCTAGTGAAATATTATGGGACTATAAAACTTTCTGGAACTTTCTTCCATCCCTTTAAGCCCTGCAGGACACCAGAACCTATGAGAGTACTCTGGGTCTGAAAGATATCCATGCTCTCTCTGTGGTGATGCGGCTCTGGCATGGATGCTAGGGGCTGGCAGCTATCAAGGCGGGTGCTCAAGTCCTTTTTGAGATACGTACGTGTGCGCATGCGCTTGCGTGCACGTGCGTGCAGTGGTCTCCCTGGCGCTCACAGTCCTGGGTGAGTCAGCAGCTGAGTTTCACGTCCAGCCTCGTGTCACCACATTATCAGGGATGTGAGGAAACTGGATGGAGTTCAGAGAGGAGCAGCAAGCACGATTAAAGGGCTTGGAGGGATTAAGGGATTGATTTATGAGGAAAGATGAAAAGAACTTAATGGGCTGTGCTTGGCTAAGTGGGTACATGAAAACAGCCTGCAAATATCTGAAGGGGATAAACACCGGAGAGGGAGAGGAATTAGCACAGGGTGAGGAAACTGATCCAGGAATAATGGGGGAATTAACAGGAGGGAAGGTGGCGCTGGCCCAGCTTTAGCAAGGGTGTGGCCCATGTGAAGAAGCTCCTTCCCCTGGAGAGGCCTGGGGAAGATGAACCACAGGAGGTGCTGTGGCTTCTCCAGCTGCAGCAGGAGGGTGGGAGAGGCGTGGCCGAGCGCGAGCTGGGTGTGGGACCTGGTAGGGGATTGCTGATGTGTCGGCCCAGGCTAGAACCTGGAGGTGAGCAAGGTATGCACTATGGGATCTAGATGTTTCCTCAAACCTTTCTTCCTCCTGGATTGCGGAACTGGCAGATTTGGGTTGTTTGTGTTTCTGCTTCCCACCTTGCTTGAAAGGTGACTTCTCTGTTTCACGAGTCTTTCCAGCTTCCCAGTTATCTTCCTATCATGTCCCCAACCCCCTCATTTCTAACAGGAAGCCATCCATAACCTGACCGCGGAATTTCTCCCTCACAGCCTGTGTTTTCTGGAGTTGTAGCCTTGGGGTACCATGTGTAGATTGAGAAGAGCGTGGAAAGGCATGAGGTAGAGTCTGGCTGCACTTTTCTAGGGTGGGTGAAGGGAGATCTTCATGCCTCTTTTCTTTTCTTCAAAATGGAGACGACTGTACTTTGCTTTACAAAGCTGTGTTTGAGGTTACGTAAAATAACACGTACACAGTGCTCACGATAGTGTCTGGTAACAAAGACATGCTGCTGTGGTTGAAGCTACAGTCAGGACAACCCTGAGCATCACCATCCTGGGACCGAGATCTGGTGGCAGGCCCTCCTGAGCAGGACTCAGGAGAGAGAAGTCATCTATGACACATGTGACCGGGTTCTGGTGCTTATAACGGTGTTGGGCAGTGTGGGAGGAGTCCAACCCTCACTTGGAGAAGGTGGTAGAAGGGACCCCTGCTTGTCTTCAGAGGTACCAGAGAAGCCTTTGGATACATTCAAAGGCTGGAGACCAAAAGCCCGTGCTTGGCTGGAAGACATACCAAGAAACAGGGTTTTCCCCCATTATGGTCTCCAGCCCAGTTCAGCAAAAGATAATTGAGCGGAGTCAGGCTTTCTTACCCACTCCCACCTTCCTTGGTTGTTAAAAAAAAAAAAGCCAAGAGGGGAGTAGCTGGACAGTGGCTCAGAGGGTAAAGCATTTGTCTTGAAAGCATGAGGGCCTGCGTTTGATGCTGAGAACCCCAGGGAAAAAGCTGCATGTGGAGGTGTAGCTATCACCAGGGCTATAGGGCTTTTTGGTTTGAGGATGTGATATGTGGAGTCGTAACAAAAAATACGTCCAAGCTGAGTGGCTTGTGAGTAGGGTGAGGGCTGGACACTGTTCAGACTGGCCCTCCATGACCCCTTAGCAGAGTGTACAAGTGACTTCCAGGCCTCTGTGGAATACAAACACACTTGGGCCTTTCGTGATAGCAGCTAAAGCGGATTGTGGGTGCCTTTGCTAAATGTGTTACACGGGCTGGCTAGTCACAGCCCTGGGATGTTACACGGGGTTACTGCCCTTCTGGTGCACAGGAGGGCACTGAGGCTGGGAGGTTGAGCCTGGGTTTCATAGCTGAGGAGAGACAGGCGATCTTTTTAAGTTCTTTCAGCTCTGAAAGAGTCAGCTAGCTTCTTCAGCAGCTTCTCAGGGGACACAGCAGATGCCTGGGAAATGCTGGGCTATGTGGATGGTCCTGTTCATTTGGGTGGCCTTCTTCTCTACATGTGGAAATGAGACTCCATTACACACCAGCCAGACAGATTCTCCTGTTTATTTTTGGGTCAAGACCCAGACTTTCCTATGACAGGTGCCCGTCCTTCTTGACCCTTCTCTAGGAACACAAGCCTAGGCTTCTACCCAGATGATGTGTGCCTTCTGGGGTAGGGAGGGGCTTTAGACATTCACAACTTCTGGTACTATTCTGTTAAAAATACTTTGTTTTTTCTTTTCTACATATCAGCCCAGCAGGAGTCAGTCTATGGCTTAGTCTTTTGAGAACATTCCATAATGATCTAGAAGAAACTGAACAATTCATCCTTTGAAAGAAGTCTTTTTAATTGGTGGTCTCAGACAAGGGAGCTGGTGACAGCTTGTCCCATTGATTGGAATTTCTGTTTATCCCTCACAAATTTACCCCCACTTGCTTTCCCATCTTGGTAAATGTGTGTGAGTTTAAAAATTTCCCCCTTTTCTTGTTAGTCACTGGCCTAGTAATTCCATAAAAGGAGTGGGCTCCCTGTGTCCTGTTTATTTCAAGGGAGGCCGGAAGCAGTATGGATGTGAGATGGGCAGGTCATGCATAGCTCAGGGCCCATGTGTAGATGTCTGCCCATGACCATTCCACACTGAGTACTTTCTTTGGTGAGTTTTTTTTCAACCTTTCTTTTCTTATTTCAAGGCTTTATTCAGTAATCTGATGGAAAGAATGCACACCAGATACCAGCACTCACCAATCTACTATACAATACACACACACACACACACACACACACACATATCGTATAACTGAACCAGGCCCATGCAGCTGGTGGTGGAATCTGAATGTCCTCTTCGTCAGGGAAGTCTGGCTGCTTTTGAATGACAGACCCCAGGTCTCCTGAACCCACTGACTGCTGTCTCAGAGCTGATCCCAGAAGGAGATGGCTAAAGAGTGTGGGGTTTCTGTGACCTCTTCTCCCCTTTCTTCTCAGAGTCCTTTTCTTCTTCTAGCGGATGGGAGTAGAGGCTCTCTACTGTCTTAGCCCAGACGTCGAGTACCGCTCGGAAGAGTCTGCTTCCGTTGGGAAGACTCAGTTACGTGGCCTGAAGTGTTGGGGTAGGAAAGTCACCTGTTTGTCCAGAATGACGAGGGGACTCAAAGGTGGCCCATGGTGTCTGCAGTACTCCTTTTGGGTGTTGCTGTGCAGCTGTTGGTCTGGGAAATAAGTCAGAGCCAATTACGTGGGCAACTCATATTTTAATCTAATCTGACCTGCGTTCATGGCCAGTGGTATGGGCCTCCGTTTATTCTTCTGCAGAAGAACAAAGCCACGGTGTTTCTTTGGGAAGAACTAGGTGCAAGGACCTGGCTGGGGAATGGTTGCTGTCAAGTCTAATCCGCAGCTGGTCCCGGAACCGATGGCGGTGAGACCTGCTTGGTACGAGTGTTGGCCTAACTGTCCCTTTCTTGTTGCTTTTGAAGGGCTCAGAGGCTTCCCCAGGTCTTCTGGGTACACTCTCCCTCTTCCTAGCCTAGTCGATACAGCTTTGCCCCTTTTTAGTCTTAAGAGTCCCCACGTGGAAGCCACCTCCCTTTTCCCATGAGGCCTCCATGCCCCTATGCATCCCACATCATCCGTGGCCTATGCTGACCTCTGGCCCCCCAGATGTACATGTGTACATGTGCATGTATCCCTCCCACCCCACACAGCTATACACACACGAACAGGCCCCTTCCCCCCCCCCCCCCCCCCCCGAGAAGTACAGAGGCCAGAATGGGGCTACTTCCTTTAGGGAATGCACGTTTGGGGTGATGTCGCCCACTTTGGTTCGTAGCCACCACTGTTGGCTGTCCTTGAAAACACAAGTTGGCTCTTGAGCAGGAAGCCAGCTGCCAGGACACATTACCTGAGCTGTTTTAGAGCTCACTGCTCACACTAGAGGTGGCCGTGGCTGCACATGCTGTGTGTAGTGGGTAGAAGAGCTAGTGAGCATGGAAAAAGACAGGCTATTGGGAATGTGAATGAAACAGGCCCTCAGATGCAGAACCTTGGGGAACGTTGCCGCAGCCCCACGGCTCAGCCTAACTGTTACTTTTTATTTGCTTGTGAATCTGGTGTGTTCTGTTGCCACTCCAGCTAATGACATGCTAGTGTTATAAACTGTGACTCTGGGTTCCTAGGAGCCTCAGTCTCTGTCACCTTACTATCTGGGTTTAGCGTAGGCTTGTTGGTGTGTCAACTTCCTGCTTGCCTTACAGTGGCTATACATCAGATCCCTGGCGGTGACACCAGTTCTCCTGGGATTGTTTTCCTGTCACAGAAGCCTTACTGGGCTGTGTGCAGCCATGGCTGCCTGGTAGGGAAGTTGCGTCTGTTGGAGAAGACACTGGAGGGGTGGAGCTGACCGAGCACTCAACAATTAGTCACAAGGGCCTTTGCTTCACTTGTAGAGATGGGCGAAGCCAGGGAAGAAAGGGACAGTAATGAAGTAAAAACTGTCAAAACTGTGAGGACCAGACATTCACTCATTCTGGGCTAGTTTATTTATGAGTCGTGTATTTGTTGACCATATCCACAAGCCATGCATTGTGCTAGGTGCTGGAGATCACATAAAGAGCAGTACTGTCCCTAGCATCACCCAGTCTCCAGTCCAGAGGGCTGCTGGTAATCAAATAAATGTGCGGTTCGACTTCAGAGTCATTATCTTGAGAGAAAAGTGCACTTGGCTATTTAATAAATATAAATATTAAAAGCCAGTATCACAGGTGTAAGTGAGTCGTTAGGGACAGGGAGAGGTGGCTTCTCTAAGCACGTGGTACTTGAAGAAAGACCTTTTATCACTTTGCCTGTTGCTGTGATAAAATGCCCTGACTACAGCAACCCAAGGAATGAAGGGCTTGTTTTGGTTCACACTCGGAGTCCAACATGGTAGGGAAGATGTGGAGTCCTCACATGGAAGCCACCTCCTCTGTCCCATGAGGCCTCCATGCCCCTATGCACCCCACATCATCTGTGGCCTATGTTGACCTCTGGCTTCCAGAGGTACATGTGCATGCATCTCCCCCATTTCCTACAGCTACACACACATGAACATGCCCCTTCCCTCCAACAGGAGCGTGAGGCGTCTGGTCACATTGCATCCCCAGTCAGGAAGCAGGGAGAGTTGAATGCTTATGTTTAGCTAGCTTTCTCCTTTTTAATTCACCCCAGAAGCCTAATCTATGGGATTGTGCCACCTACATTCAGGGTGGATTTTCCATGAATCTAATTTAGATATTCCTTTACAGACATCTAATCTAGATAATTTCTCACAAGCATGATCATGGATAATTCTGTTTCAAAACCTGAAAGACAAATAGGACTTAGCTACATAACAAAGGAAGGAAAAATAGTCTAGGCAATAGGAACAGCATGTGCAAAGGTCCTGGGGTGGGAGAAAGCATAGTAGGAATCAAAGACCATTAGAAGGGTGCGTGTAATGTACTGTAGGGGAGCCAGGTACAGTCAGACTCAACTAAACCTTACACGATATGTTAAAGATTTTTGTTGTTACCTTCAGAACAATGAGAAGCTCTTGGGCATTTTAATCTGTGGGCTGAACAGGATTTGGCCTAGAAAGAGAATTACTCTGGCTAGTGTAAACGATAGATCAGAAGAGGTCAGGATAGGTGTTGGGGGATCACATGCTTGGCTACTACAGAGAAACAGAACAGGGAGGAACAAAACGCTAATTAACATCAGATGAGTCTGGTGTGATTATGTGGAGAGGAGAGAAGGAAGGAGCCAGGATGATTCCACATGACTTGGAAACTAGGTACACGAAGGCCGATTTAGGGCCTGTGCAGGGTTGGCTAGTAAACAAGACTCGAAAATGGCTATTGGAGGAGAACAAGAGTGCCTTCCTCCACTATGGCCAAGGAGACCTGCCCTGGGGCTGCTGGGAACTTCTGTGGTACCTACTCCCACAAGCTTTCCCTTTTATGGCTTGGCCATCTCTAGACTACTGTTCTTACCAGCCTGGTTACAGCCGGCTCACCACTGCATCCACATTATAGGTTCTGCCCTTCGAAGTCACCACCTATCCTACCTGCCCGAGGTCTTGGTGGCATGACCAGCCATAGCTGCTGATAGCTTACACTCTTTACCGTAGGCTTCAGATAAGAGGTGGGAACACTGGAGCAGAGCCAGGCGGCAGCAGAGCAGCGTGAATGTGGAGGGCCCGTGTCCGTGCAGTTAGGAATACCCTCTGCTTCTCCATCCTGGGTGAACTCCTTCAACTTTTCTCAGTGGCTCCTTTATTTTACCACTTCACTGGGCTTGCTACATTATTCCTGCCACCCATATTCTTCCTGCCAGAGAAGAATTCTCGCTCCTCACCCATATCCTATGCTTGGGATGTGCTTTGTTGTCCAGGGGCCCATGTGCTGAGAGCTGGGTCCAGTGTGCATGATGCTAAGAGGTGGGAGGGCCTTTAAGCTGCAGAGACTAGGGCTGCAGAGAGGGCTCAGTAGGTGAATGTCTGCCATCCAAGCATCTGTTTGCCAGTTTAGGCCACAAGAACCCGTGTGAAGCCGGATATGAGACCCTGTAATCTTATCACTCCTGCAGTGAGATGGGAGGTGGGGACAGGATGGATGTGGGAACAGCCATCCTGAGTGAGGAAACCCAGACCCAGAGATACAGACATCTCATGTTTCCTCTCATATTTAAGCTTTAGATATGTGTTTTTGTTTGGAGTAGACCTTTTTCGTTATAATGTAGTCTGCTTCAGGTATTTTGTCATAGTAACAGAAAATAGGCCAATACACCTGCTTCAAGAAGCCAGCGGAATCTAACCCTTTCCATTAACCAGTCTGATCCCCCCCCCCACTCCACCTTCTTTGGGTGACTTTTGTCATTCATTATTTCTTTTACCACACGGTGTGACGACAGTCGTTCTAACATTGGTGGCTTGTCTTTTCTGTTTAACACTCATGCTGAATATTTTGACTTTCCAAGCCAGGTCTCAGCTCAGTTAACATGGCTATCAAGAGTTTACCATGGCTGAGACACATTTCTCCCCGGCCCCCCGACCCCTGGACTCTCTTGTGTATCCCCCTAACATGTAAACACAGTGCCTTTAAGACTTCTTCTTTCTCACAGCTGGAGATATCTCAGTGAACTTAGTGATTGGGTGACCCTTGAGACCTTTTGGAGCCATTTCCAGAGCAGAAGGCAATGAACTGAAGTGAGCAGAGTCAGCCAAGAGAAGCCTCAGTTTCCTCATCCTCTGGCTGAACTCCCTGTGCCCGCAAGTGTTGCCAGTCTTGATTCTGTGATTACGAGAGGCTGGGCAGCACCGCACAGGGCCGTCAGTATAGCACAGAGATCTGCATGGTGGGCCTGGAAATGGGGACAGAGGAGAGACATGGATTGATAACCTACCTTCAGTGCTTTAGAGCCTTCCCGAGAGGCCCAGGAACGGCTGCAAAGAGCAACCCGGAAGTATTCCATCTGCTTGGTGATAAGGCAACCACACCCCCCCAACTGGGTTGGTCGTCACCTCTCTGGAGACATGGACCATCCTTTACACGTCCCATGCGTTGCTGGCACAGTTCAGCTCCGTATTGATCCCTTGGCCAGTGCCTTGTGACTTTGATATGCCACTTTGGTGACTGGCTGTGGCATCGCGTAGGTTCCTGGATGTTGTGGGGTATGTAAGTGGGCATGCTGTCTGTTTTCTGGCAGGGTGGTGGTGTGTGAGGTTCCCTGGGAGACAGTGAAAGTGTTTTAGAAATCTGAGCTAGGGGTGATGGCAGCCGAGGGTGGTGGGGTCAGGAGCTTGCTGTCCCCCAGGGAGCCCCCTCCCAGCTCTGGTGTGCAGCTGTGACGGGGTGCTGTATAAACTGAGGATGTGGGAGGGTCTCGCCTGCTTTCTCAAACCCAGATGCTCGCTCAGGTGCGAAGGGCACTGTTTGCTCAGCTGTGTGCAAGCGTAGTGTGCTGCCCTTGTTCCCCACCCCTAACCCTGGGGACACCTGATGCACAGGGAACGGTTGTCCCCTGGGTGGATGGTGTGTTGTTAGTCTTTCCGCCACACAAACAACCAACGTAGCAGGTTGGTACCACTTGTAGGCACTTGGCTGGTTGGAATTTTGACAAGATGGCAGCCTATCCTGTTTGCGGGGGGTGGGGGTGGAGGGTGGGGGGGTTGGGGGGACCTTACTACTCAGGGATGCCCCACTGAGGGCAGAAGCTGGTGATAGGCTGACTTGAAGCCCCACAGCAGCTTCTGTCCTGTCACACCCCAGAGGCCTTTTCTAAATAGTGTGTTCACTGAGGCCCCTGAGGTGCCAATGAGGCCTAGGGCAAGGGAACGAGAGAAGGGGCCTCTGTCAAAACCCCAGTGAGGTTTTTCACTTAAGGGGTCATGCTGAAGTCACCCAGAGGGGACCCCACTTGGGTAAATAAGCAAGGGGGTGAAAGGTTGGGAAACGTGGAATGCGTTTCCTACTGGCTGAGACGTCTCCGGGCCTGTTCCTAGCCATAGTTCTCTGCGCCCCGCCCCAGCCTTCTTAATGACTTATTTGTACTGGAAAGCAAGCTATTAATCACAAACAAAATAGCTATGCAACTTCCAAACACACAGAGAGCAGTTCTGGGGACTGTGGAAAACCCAAACCCTTGGCAGAGAGTTTGAAAACGCCCTCCTTTTATATGTATTTGAGAAATGCCACCATTTCTCCTCAGGCGCTGAAGGTTCCCTTTAATTAGCAGTGAAGTTCCCATTTCGCCTTTCTTCCCGAGGCATCTATAAAGCAGCGGCCTAGTAAAAGGCAGGTACACAGCTCTCAATTGAGCCCTATTGATGTGCTAGTATAGTTTTAATTGTGTTGAGATTTCCTTGCCAAAGTGACACATGCAGAGGCATTTTAAAAAACATATAAGGTTCGTAACTCTTTCCCTGTCTCCAGCTCTTGAATTATGAATGTGTCTTCCGCTGCCTAGTCAGTTCTTCCGAATCTGTAAAATTATTTTAATAACCTGTGTGGGGGTAATGTTAATCTGTTTGCACAGTAGTGTGAATTTATTAGCATCCCTACCCCACTTCAGGGAGCTAGCTTGGTCCTTTTGATGCAAGCCTTGGGTTGCAAGATGAGGCAAATTATGGAATAGTCCCCTCTCTCTCTCTCTCTCTCTCTCTCTCTCTCTCTCTCTCTCTCATATTTCCTTTCCTTTCCCTTCCTTCTCCATTTCACCAATAGCAATCATTCTATTCCACAGAGTATGTGATAAATCAGCCGCCGAGGACTGAGATTTGCCATAACATGACATGACCTATCAGCTTGTCAGGCCTGAGTTGACTCGCAGCCTTTTGGGCTGTGTATTTCTTCAAAGTCCAGAGCCAGGTTCTTCGTCAGCTCTAACTAATTTCAGAGTGGAGGGGAAACTTGACTGGAGTGCTGTTTGGGATCTGCTTTTTAATCCTGGTCTGTTTAATGTTTGCTTTTGACAGTCCGGGCCAGACATCATTTTAATGGTATGTGTGGTGATAAAGCCAATAAACTGTCAAGATGATTGATAATCTAAGCATTATAGCAATATGACTTCCCTGTTCTCCTCTGTGCTTTAGATGATGGCTTCCAAATTGAATTCCTACGGAGTGTGTTGTGTGTGCCTGGTGCAGGCTCCCTAGAAGCCTTTGAAGGGGTAGCCGTGCTCCACAGCAGACTTTTAGCCCTCAATTACCCACACGGATAGATTTGCATACGTGTTGGTACCCTCTAATTTGGGAAACATCAAGAATTTATGGCCCTGCCCTCCTAACAGTCCCCCAGCAATTTATAGGCCCTGGTGCAACTTTTTATTATGTCTTTATGGTGTTTTTTCACCTGGCACGCATCTTGGATTCCATGTGGTTGACTCTGTTATCTGTGGTTGAAAGACATCACAGATAACGAAGTCCACCGTATTAGAGGCAGGCTTCTGGGCTGCTCCCTCCGCTCTTTGTTTCTTTCTATTTTTTCCCCCTTTGATTTAGCAGACATGTTTAAGCATCTGGTCTTCATCTCATTAATCAGACGTGACCAGGTGTTTGAGAGTGGTGACGGTGGGAGTGCTTAGCCACTCTTTGTTGGCCCTTGTGGGCCACCGTTGCTAGACCTCCATCTCCTCTCTTTGTGGCCTAGTGTTGGTTTGGATCAGAAATTTGCAAGGCCAGAGACGCTAGGCTGTGTGTGTGTGTGTGTGTGTGTGTGTGTGTGTGTGTGTGTGTGTAACACACTTATACAATTTTTATCAGAAGAAAAGCATAAGCCAATTGCGCCCACATGGGTATGTTGTTTTGTGTGTAGTGTGGTGTGTGAATTTTATTTAGTGTCTACTGTTCAGACGATGTCTAGGAAGAACATTGGGTCATAAGAGTATTTCTCTGAGCTTCCTAGGCTATTAGCAGCCCAGTTCAGCACCTCTGATATCTGTTGGCATGGTGGTTTCTGGGCATTTCTTTCAGGTCCTGTGTGCTTTACAGATGACAGGCCCAGAGAGGTGGCATGTCTTGACTGCTGGCAGATTTGGGATTAATCATGCCCATGTGTCTTTGTCCAAAGCCACCATCCTCTCAATTTATTTCCTTCTTGCTATCTAATAGGCTTTTCCTTTTGATCAAGGGGCACTGAGCAAGTCATTTCCGTTTTCTGCCTCAGTTTCTCCATCTGAGTGAAGGAATTGATTTTTCTAGCCCCTAACACACTCTCTGTCTGTCTGTCTGTCTGTCTGTCTCTCTCTCTCTGTCTCTCTGTCTCTCTGTCTCTCTCTCTCTCTGTGTATGTGTGTGTGTGTATGTATGTGCCTGCACACATGTGCACATGTGCATACGTTTGAGTGGGTAACTTGCCCATGTGTGCAAGTGTAGAGGCCAGAGGTGGATATCAGGAATCTTCCCCCATTCCTTTTGAAGCTAAGGTCTCTCAGTGAACCTAAGCTTTGTTGGTCTGGCTAGCCAGCCTGGTAGGGAACCCTGGGGTCCATCTGTCTTCCCTGCATCACTCCTCACTCATGTTGTGTAAATTCAAGCTTTTACATGGATGTTGGGGCTTGAACTCAGATCCTTATGCTCTCATACCAAGTAGCTTATCTCCTGAGTCATCTCCCTAGCCCCTGAGCTCTTGACCCCTGTGCTCATCACTTAGCATTTATAGGGCCTACAGCCCATCTAGAGGCTAGTCTGTTGGAAGCATAGGGAAGACTGGCCACAGGCTCCCCAACTGTGGGACTCTGGAGGTCATTTGCTGTTTGACTCTGGTCTTTCCTTGGCAACATGGAGACGAGGTTGTCCTGAGTTCAACTGAGAACTGAAAATACCTGGCAGAGTACCCAGCATAGAAGACTCTCTCAATAAATATTTGTATGACAGGATGTTAATTTCAGAGTGTCGCTGCACTTAAAAAAGTCTTCATGTTTTAAATGTGCCATTCTTTGGATCCCTTGTTTGCCTACCCCCTTTTGCTCGCTCACTCACTCACTCACTCACTCGAGTATGCGATGCTTACTTTGTTCAGTAAGGGACCATGGGCAGAAAATGCAGAATGGGAGAGGCCAGTCTTAGGTACTGAATTTCAAAAGTCTGGACTCTTGGTACAGGGGAAAAGATGGAGAAGAAAGCACAGTGGTAGAAGAACTAATTGACCCTGAACTAGGCAAAGAGTCCTGGGACCGGGACGAGGAAGCTGGGGTGGGCAGAAGCACGGACGCCTGTGAGGACCTAGTAAAGGTCCATGCATCTCTCACACTGCACACTGGGGTCTGGGCAGCTTGCCTCTGTCAGGCCGGGTGTTGAGCTTGGAGAAGAGTTCTGTGAAATGTTGACTTCTGGACAGGAAAAGGCTGTTTCAGTTACACACACATAGCAGCTGTGGCTATCTGCACAAGACACACACACACACACACACATGTGCACACACAAAATACACACACAATACACACACATACACACATACACACACATACATAATACACACACATACACAATACACACACACACACACATACACACACATACATACACATACACAATACACACACATGTGCACACACAAAATACACACACAATACACACATACACACATACACAATACACACACATACACACACATACACAATACACACACATGTGCACACACAAAATATACACACAATACACACACGTGCACACATACACACACATACACACATATACAATACACACACATACACAATACACACACATACACAATACACACACATACACACACATACACACAATATACACACATACACACACATACACATACACACACACACATACACACACGGCATGAAAGTAGAGGGGGACTAGCTGGAAAGAAGGGGGGTCAGCAGGAGTGAGTGTAGAAGAGGGTAGTGGGAGGTGAATATGACTATGATATGTATAGAAAATATACATATAGGAAATTGTCAAAGATAAAGATTGAAAAATGAAAAAAAAAAAAAGAATGAATCCAGGGAGAAGGTGAATTACCCAGGAAGTCCACATACATGAGGGCGTAGTAGAGGCTTCTGGGAGGAGGAAGCAGGCTTTGGGTTGGGTTCCAAGAGGTACTGGGGTCTGGTTAGATGATGCCCACCAGCTTTAAGCTGAAATTCCCAGGATCCATTGACTAGTCCTTTTAGATTCTGAACCTGACCTTGATTTCTTGGCAACTGAATACATGGTGGCATGTGACAGTATATGAGGAGCTAGAGAAGGGAGGGGCAGAGACACTGAGCACAGAGGTAGAGGAAGCCAGTGGGCAGAGGTGAGCACCCCTCGGAAGGCTGAACAAGTCCCCGAGGCTGGGGGTGGGTCCTCCTTTTTTTTTATAAATTGAAATTTTTATAAAAAAAACACATTTATTTATTTATTTATTTATTTATTTATTTATTTATTTATTTATTTATTTATTTATGTGTGTGTGTACACACGCACTCGTGTACACGCGGGCATGTGTGCACCATAGCGTTTGTGTGGAAGTGGAGAACAAGTTGAGGAATTGATTCTCTCTTGGCTTCTGGGGAGCAAACTCTGATCATCTGACTTGGTGGTAAGTGCCTTTACCCTTTGAGCCATCTTGTCAACCTGGGTTCCTCCCCTACCAAAGTAGCCAAACATACCCTCCAAGGCCACATGCTGCTTGGAGTTTGCACCAGCCTTACACCTCAGCGTCATGCCTGGAGAGGTACAGGGTGGCTGATACGGTAACATAGCACCCCCTGCCCCAAGTCCTGTGTCCACATGGACACCTCCTCAGGTGCCTTCTTGCTGGTCAAAAATGAGACTGAAGAGCAGCAAGGAAGCCAGAATTCCCACAGCCTCTTCACCTCTCATAGAACTGAAGCTTGGTAGGTTGTTTTGTCAGGATTATGTGAGGGATGGGAAGGATTATGTCCCTCAGGAGCTCCCAGCTCTTACCTATCACAGGCAGAACCTGTGCACTGGGAAGGCGGGGACTCCTGTGTCTATTTGCATATGCAGTGTGAGTGTCTCGTCCCAGAAGGATGGCCACTGTCCATCCACACGGGTTCCTACTGTCCCTCAACATTCGTAGAGGAAAGCTGTCATTCATGTCACTTGACCTAGGAACCAGAAGAGAACATTTCATGCAAGTTAGGTGGCTCAAGGTACTAAGGACGGCTGTCCTTTTCTTGGAGACCCTTCATGTGAGATATTCAGCCTTTTTAAGCGCTGGATTGTCTGGGGATATGCAGCTCAGTGGTAGAGCTTGTGCTTAGCATGCCTGAGTGTGAGTCCCGGTACCAAACGACAATAGCAAAGTAAACTTCCTAACGGAACCCACTAGGTCAGTGGTTCTCAGTCTGTGGGTCGTGACCCCAAGGGTTGCATATCAGATATCTACATTATGAGTCATAACAGTAACAAAATCACAGTTATGAAGTAGCAACCAAATAGCTTTATGCTTGGGGGTCACCACAACATGAGGAACTGTATTAAAGGGTCACAGCATCAGGAAGGTTGAGAACCACTGCCCAGGTCATGAGCACTCCGTGGGAGAGAATGGGATCTTGTGGTTTGTGAGAAGAGAAAGACCTGGAATTTCTGCAAGAGAAAATCCTGGTCTATTTGTCCTGATGCCGTCATTCCTTGTACGCTGCTCAGCTCTTGCACGTCCTCCAGCAGGCACTGGATCCTGTCTGCTGCGGTGATTGAGAAGCGCCCGCTTCTGGGGGGTTTTCACATCACATGGGTTGTAGGGCTCTGATGCCCTTCATCATTTCCAGTAGGGTTACCTGGCAGAGAGATCGCCTTTGTCCCATCCCTTTCGTGTCTACCTGTTGGGGCAGTGCATCAGCACCGTTGACTTAACAGAGTGACAGCCTCCATTTGCCAACCGACCATAGCATGGTTGGTGTGCCATAGCATGGCTGGTGTGCCATGGTGGCTGCCTCTGATAGGTGGGTGTAGAACCTAGGTGCCTGCAATGATGCAGAGGGGAAGGGCCCAGGATAGGCAGCTCCTGGCTTCTTCTTGATTTCACATGAGCCATTACTCTTCCCTGCCACAGCCGACAGAAGGTGGCTCTGTGTGGAGTATTACTTTGACCGTTTTGCTTCAGGGAAAGCATTAGTAATTTATAAATAAAATACACATAAACTAGGAGCCATCAAATATGGCTTTATTGACAACAAAGGCGCTGTTAATGCCGAAACTGGCTGCTCTGAAATCGAGTTAGTTTTGTGGCTGATTTATGTGCTGTTTGTTTTAGGAGGGTTTGGGAGTGGGTCGTGGTGGTGCTTGGGAACTGGCAGCTGAGCAGGGGCAGAGCTGTTTGGGGTCTGAGTTCTCCAAGGAGTAAAGTAGGAGAAGGAAGAAGAAGAGAAGGAGGAAGAGTAGGAAGATGGCGAGGGGGAGGGAGGAAAGAAGCAGAGGAGGAAGAAGGGGGAAAGAGAAGTGGAGGAGGAGGAAGCAGGAAACAGAGGAGCAAGGGGTGGGGAGGGGGAAGGGAGAGAAGAAGCAGGGGAGGAGAGAGGGGAGAAAGGGAGGTAGAGGAGGGAAGGGGGGGGGGAGGGAGATGGAGGGGAAGGCGGGCCCTCAGCAGCTGCAGGAATGATGAGCATCTCTCCGAGCTTGATGGCTGTGTATTTAAGCAAGAGTGTGTTGCCAGGAAATTGAGAAAGTAAGCGTGTGTGTGCTTTATGTCAAGCATAGCTCATTTGAAGTATACCTGTGTGGACATGAGGGCTTGCAGAAAACCGTTATTTATTTCTCTTGAATTTGCCCTCCTTGTTAAACAAAATTTGACAGATGGTTTGCAGCAAGAGTAATGAGGCCATTATATTGCCAGGTTTTATCTCTAGCTTATCAGTTGTTGTGTGGGAAAGGGGGTTGTCTTCGTTTGGGGGAGCCTCGTTCCCTCCCTGTGGAGAGAATCAAACTCATTTAGTTGGAAAATTAAGAAAATTGAAAGTTCATTTTCTGAGCCTTACCACAAGGTGTAGTTGGTTATTAAAACCTTTCACTGGGCCCATCTGACTGGAAGACATCATGCAGTGTTCTGATGGATGTGAAAGGTTTTCTTTTCTTTTTTTCCCCCGTTCCACTGTGAGTAACTTCAGAGTTGGGTTTGTCTAGGTATGTCCCTTCCTGTTTAGGTTCCCTTATGTCCCCACCTCTCTCTTCTCTCCGTGTCTCCCATGTATGTGCTTTCTTATTTGCACAGACACCACATTTTGTGGGTTGGGGCTGTGGCTCGGTAGGTAGAGCATTTGCTACAAAAATGTGAGGACCAGTTTGAATCCCCAGAACTCCCATGTCTATCTGTATCTCAGTGCTTCTATGAGGGATGGGGGGTAGAGAAGAGGGAATCCATAGAAGCCCCTAGGCCAGCTAACCTGACAAAACCTGACGGTGGTGAATGACAAGAGACTCTGGAAGGCAAGGTCTGACACTGGAGGTTGTCCTCTGACCTCTGTCCTCTGACCTCTATACCTACCAAGATGGCCAAGCACATGACTTCTCTCTCTCTCTCTCTCTCTCTCTCTCTCTCTCTCTCTCTCTCTCTCTCTCTCTCTCTCACACACACACACACACACACACACACACACACACACACATGCATACAAGTGCACACACACACACACACCACACACACACAGACATATATATGCATACATCTCTCACACAAGTGCATGCACACACTCATTTACACCACATATACATATATGCACACAACCCCCTCACAGAAACACACACCTACCTTTAAAAAGAGCACGTTTTTACTTGAAGTCACAAATGCCACCCCTCACCTTCTCAGAGTACCATCTTGCATGCCAGGGGCTGGCTGGTAGGTTGCAGGAATGCTGCCTGGGTTAGTGTCTCATCAACACTAGAACAAAGTCCCTTATACCCCGTGTTCACAACAATGGATGTGCCATCTTACAGCTCTACAGGCCAGAAGCCTGAAACTGGTCCCATGGGCTAATTCCAAGGTGTCAACAGGACTGGGCTGTGGGCCCTCTTAGGCTTCAGGGAATAGGTTTCTTTGCTTCATCTGGTTTTTAGAAATGATTATGTTCCTTGGATCTTGGTCTTGAGTCTCTCTAATCTTTGTTTCCATTTTCACACCTCCTCATCTGCCCCCATCTTTCTGTCTCCCTTTTACAAAGGGGCTTTGGGATTCCTTTGGGATAGTCTCTATATCTCAAGGTCCTTAATTTCCTCACATCAGCAGCATCCCATGTGCCTGTTAGGACACAGCCACGGGGTCCAGGGCTTTGAAAGAGGTTGGTATTCTGCTTACAGCCATTGGGAGGACACATGATTGTAATGGTATGTGTCTCTTGGTATTTTCCTCAGAACCTTCTTGGATTTCTAAATTCATCCCAAGTATTGTTGGAATCAGAATGATTCATTCTCTATCTCTGTCTCTGTCTCTCTCTCTGTTACTTTATTTAGAACATAACCTTTGCAGCCTATCTTTATTTTTATTTTTATTATTTTTATTTTTTTATTTTTTTTTTTTGAGCTGAGGATCAAACCTAGGGCCTTGTGCTTGCTAAGCAAGCGCTCTACCACTGAGCTAAATCCCCAACCTGAAGCCTATCTTTATTCTAGTCTACGGTGAATTGATTAAAAGCTTTATCAGGTGCAAGTGTTCTTGGTTTCTAAGGAATTGTTCTATGACTTTTCTTAACATTGTTTTACTTTAAACAGAACAAAACCCAACCCAATAAAACCCATACCAGGTCTAGTGGAATGTGCAGAAGCATCATGGGATCCAGGTTGTGCTGAGTCCCACAGCAAGAGCTTGACTCAAGCCCACATACCAGGGAGGTAGCTTAGTGGCAGAGCATTTGCCTAGCATATGTAAGGCCCTGGGTTCGGTTCCCTGCATCACAAATAAAACAAGTAAACAACCCATCAAACACCCAAATGGACTATTTCGGGTATAGGAAAGACCTAAGTTCTCATTTGGAGAGGCTGTTATGATGTTCCTTATAGTGTCTATTCTATATCTACATGAGAATGCTGGGGGTGTGTCTCAGTGATAGAGCTCTTGCCTAGCGTAGGTGGGGCCCTGAGCCCTAGGACTGCCACACACAGAAAATTATGGGTCCTGTCTTAGTCGCTCTTCTATTGCTGTGAAGAGACACCATGACTAAGGCAACTGTTATGAGAAAGCATTTAATTGGGGGCTGGCTTACAGTTTCAGAGGTTTAGTTCATTATCGTCACGGCAGGGAGCATGGTGGTGTGCAGGCAGATGCTGGAGCAGCATCCTGATCTGTAGGCAGAGAGAGAGAGAGAGACTCTGGGCTTGGCACAGGGTTTTGAAACCTAAAATCCCCCCCCCCCCCCCGACACACTTCCTCTATACTTCCTAATCCTAATCCTTTCAAAGAGTTCTATCCTTTCAAAGAGTTCCACTCCCCGGTGACTAAGCATTCACATATATGAGCCTGTGGGGGCCACTCTTACTCAAACCACCAGGGGTCCAGAGTAACTAGGCCTGCGAGGGTCCTAGAAATGTGACTTGGCCTCTCTGATGACACTAGGATTTCTCTTCTAGGTAGCACACAAAAACAGGGTGTCCGTCAACTGATGAATTAGACAATGTGGAATGGGTTGTGTCTGAAGTGCTCAGGAAGTGTTTTGTATTTCAGATTGTAGAGTATTTGCATATGCATAAGGAACTGTGTTTGGAAGTAGAATTCATAAGAATTTACTTATTATTAATTTATTTATTATAAATAAATAAATAAATTCAGATTCATTTGTCTAAATAAAAAGCCCATTTGTTTCCTGTACATCATATGCCTACAGCCTGAAAAATCATTGTATACAGTATTCTTTTTTAATGAGCCTTTATTTTAACTATGACCCATCGTGAAGCCAGGTGTAGAAATCTCTACTTGCATCATGTTGGCTCTCGAGAGTGCTTCAGATCTTTAGATAGGGACACACAGGCTAAAAGATTGCTAATGAGAACATAGCATCTGCTCTGGGGCCAACTGTGCTCTATACCATGGACATGCTTGAACCTGGGATAGCATATGTGGACAGGATCTAGAATTACCTTGGAGATAAATCTCTGGGCATGACTGTGAGGGAGTTTCTAGATGAAAGTTAACTGAGGTAGGAAGACCCAGCCTAAATGTGGGCAGTACTATTCCATGGTGTGGGGTCTGAGGCTGCATGCCAAGGAGAAAGACATTTAAGTGAGCATTCTCCCCTCTGTGCTTCCTGGGTCCCCACACCATGTGACCATCTGCTTCTGTTCCTGCCCGTATGTCTCCCCTGCCAATGTGGGCTCCCCCACCACGGTGGACTCTGTTCCCTGAAACTGTAAACCAAAATAAACTTTTCTTGCCTTAAGCTATTTGGTCAAGCATTTTGTTGAATCAACAAGAAATCCGATACAGATCCTCAATCTTTATTACGAACCGGGGAAGTGAGGGCTACAGCTGTCCCCTTCAGGGGACAGGGACGCTGAATTGAGGCCTAGCCAGTCAGGTGAGGGCCCACCACTGCACGTAACAGTTTGGCTTCAGAGTCTGTGTGTAGATAGTCGTGGGGGGGGGGGGACGACACTTAGAGAGTATCTGGTGTAGGGACAGCAAATTCAAAATTCCTGTACAGAGAATTTGGAAGAATAAAGCAGTTTCATGTAAAATAATCGGGGGCAGTGTGGGTTTAAAAACAAAACAGCAACAGAACACAAAGAAACCAACAATAAAAAGTGCTGTGTCAGCCCAGCAAGATCTGGGCCTGGAGGTATGTCCAGCAACACAGTCCTTACCTAACATGTGAGGCCCTGGGTTCAGTCCCCATATAACAAAAATAAAACTGAAGAAACAGACACTAAAGGACACCTGGGGACATTGGCATGGCCCACGAGGTGACAACCTCTAATTTAGTTCAGCCTCTTTATTTTATTTATTTGTTTATTATCTAAGACAGGCTTTTCATTTTATAGCCTAGCCTGGCCTTGAACTAGCAACAATCCTCCTGTATCAGCCTTCTGAGTACTGAGATAATAGGAATGAACCACTATTCCTGGGAAACTTATTTTGTGTTTTCATTTGAGACAAGGACTCATTCTGTATCCTGGGCTGGTCTATGGTGGACCTCCTACCTCTGCTTCCTGAGTTCTGGGACTATAGGTGTGAGCCACTATGGTGGGCAGCCCTCCTCATTTTGAAGAGAAAGAAACAGGCACGAAGAAGTGAGGCCGAGTGTCCTGGTTCTCACCTTGTGAGTGGCTGAGGAGATGGGCCAACATGAATCCCCAGTCGCAGGCCCTCTTTAACTGTTAACCAGACCTTCCTTAGAGCTCTGGGTGGGGCCAGAGTAGTCCAGGGCCAATGTGTCAAGACTGAGCAGAGGAATCATTTACTAAACAGAAACTGAACTGAAACTGAACTGAACTTAAACTACAAAGGGTGTGTGCGTGTGTGTGTGTGTGTGTGTGTGTGTGTGTGTGTGTGTGTTTAAAGGGACACATGAGAAGGGTGGAGAGGAAGCCAAAGCATTCTGGGAAATCAGGACCCAAACAAGCTGTTCCCCTCAGCAGAAACTGACTGTGGGCTGAGTGCTGGTGCCTGGGTGCAGTACCCGGTAGAGAGAACCACCAAAGGTGACGAGAAGACCTGGATCTGAACCTGGCTTTGCCTCTGCCCAGCAGCGCAGCCTGGGGCAGCCATTGCCCATCTTTGAACTTGAGTTTTCTGGCTTGATTTGGAGTGTGTGCGTATTCCTGCCCTCCTTTCTCCTGAGGGTGCTGGGAAAGAAATGGGAACTGTCGGTAACACGGTTTCACCAACTGTGGACTGTGCCTGTACAGAAGCTGTTGCTTACTGTCTCTGGGTGGAAATCCTGTCAGAGCCAGGTACAGAAGCGTGTGTGCACATGTGCTCTCCTGACGAAGTCTGTGTCGCCTTGAGGACATCTTGCTTCAAGTCTTCCCATAATTACACAGGAGTGTATCTGGGGGTTGGTGCTATGCGGGTTGAACACCCCATAATTATGGAAGGAGTAAGGGAGCTGGTATGATGGGTGCCCAGTTCTGCTGCCCAGGGGCCTCTGTGTGATCTGTTGTCACACTGCTTTTCACTTTGATGAAGCAGGGGGGCTCAACTGCAGCAGCCGGAAGTGTGCATTGACTTGTCATTGTACAAGCCGGGTACGGGGACCTTCTCCCGAGTCTGCTTGTGGCAGGGAATAGCTGAAGTGACCATGGAGTTTGTTGTCCGAATTGGACATGTCTGAAATGGAAAAAAGAAAGGAATTGCAGTAAGTATGCTGGGCATAGCCTGGGATTGTTCCCGGAGACTGGGTCATGTGACTGCTCTAGCCATAACTTCTGGACACCTGTGTCCAGCTCCAGCCTAAGACAGGCTTTGTGATGGGTAGAGTTAGCTTCTAGATCTTCATTCCCAAGGAGGCTCAGGAGACTAGTTGGCCCCTTGTACTTGTCGAGGACTTCACTGAGCTGTGGAGCTTGGCCTATTTCCCTTACCATTTTTCTCTCAGCATCCTTCCATCTGCCTTTCCAGAAGGCATCTTTCTCTCTCCCTTTAGTGTCTGGCCACCTAGCAGCCTCCGTCCCAGTTGATAATTTGCATACACAATGAGCTTCTGCAAACATGGAGTTGGGAGTCTGGGGAGATATCTAAGTCAGTGAAGTGCTGGCCACAAAGGCACGAGGACTTGAGTTCGGATCCCTTGCTCTCACATACGTGCTGGATGAGGAGAATGGGAAAAACTGGCATCCAGAGCTTGCTGGCCAGCCAGTCTCACCAATCAGCGAGCTGTGGCTCCATCGAGGGATCATTTCTCAAAAGATAAGTTGGAAAACCATAAAGGAAGACACTGGAGTTGACGTTTGGCATTTATAAGCATGAATGTACACATATGTACAAGCGCATCTCTCTCTCTCTCTCTCTCTCTCTCTCTCTCTCTCTCTCTCTTTCTCTCTCTCTCTCTCTCTCTCACACACACACACACACACAGAAGGGGAGGGAGGAAGGGAAGAGGGGGAGGGAGAGGGAGGGGGAGAGAGAGAGGAGAGAGGGAGGAGAGAGAGAGAGAGAGAGAGAGAGAGAGAGAGAGAGAGGAGAGAGAGAGAGAGAGAGAGAGAGAGAGAGAGAGAGAGAGAGAGAGAGAGCGAGCAGTGGTTGGAACACCGAAGGCCCAGCAGCCCACAGCTCTGTGTTGGCTGCCTGTCATCTACAGTATGGAGGTGACGTGACCAGCTTTATGACTTCGCTATGCAGAGCCAACCAAGGAGTTTATAGAAAGCGACTCACAACTAATGAGGGGTTAATATAGATACAAACGATTATTCATAGGATTATAGAGGCACCAATATAGATACAAATGATTATTCATAGGATTATAGAGGCACCATAGACAAAACGACCTCAAGGACACACTTACAATGGAGAAGTTGCTAGCCTTGGGGAGAGACATTTTGGGAAACATCTTTTTGGGGAGCCTTCAGCTTGCATCTTTTTGGCAAGTTATTTATTTAAAGAGTTGATTTTGGGGTACAGTGGATTGTAGAGACACACAAGATTGAATCTTTTCTCTACTTATTTACCTGATCTTTGTAGCATGAATTGTTAGAAGGGCTTATTAATAAAAACAAACCCGAAGCTAGGTATTGGGGTGAACGTTGAAAGATCAGGGAAACAGAACAAGCCACATCCAACCTCACCTCGCCAATTTCTCAGCTGATCTTATTTCCACAAATCCTCAGACTGGAAGCCTCTGTATCCTCATCCAAATAGATCTCAGCTGAACTGCCACTAAAAGCCTAAAAAGCCTAAAAGCTCAAAAGAGCCTCTAATTCCTGGTCCTCACACCTTATATACCTTTCTGCTTCCTGCCATCACTTCCTGGGATTAAAGGCGTGTGTCACCATGCCTAGCTGTTTCCAGTGAGGCTTTGAACTCACAGAGATCCAGATGGATCTCTGCCTCTGGAATGTTAGGATTAAAGGCGTGTGTGCCACCATTTTCTGGCCTCTATGTCTATCTAGCAGCTGTTCTGTTCTATGACCCGGATAAGTTTATTAGGGTGTACAATATATTGAGGGACACAATATCACCACAGACCTTGAGGAAGACTTCAACTCCTCTGAGTCTTGGGGTTACTGGTCTCTTCAGCGGGCACCAGTGTTTGAGAGAATATTTATGAAACTCTAACTACGGTGCCTGATATACACAGGCTGTTGAAACATTGTGCCTCCCGTCTTTTCTGTTTCTCTGCCAAGGTCGTGTGGGCAGAAAAAGAGTAAGTTAGTGAGGAAGGCCTTCAAGGAGCTGTTTGTGTAGATGGCTTTTCCTGTGGAACTGCAGCCCTGTTGTCTACAGATGAAGAGTGGCAAGTTTGCTCTGAGGGATTTACAATGGAGAATGTGGGAGTTCAAACATGGTAGATAAATAAATAGGAAACTAGACTCTGGGCATGGTGGTGCATGCCAGTTAACCCTGGTACAGCAGGGGATTACTGGGCGTTTGAAGCCAGCCTAGATGGCAAGTGTCAGGCTGCCAGTATGTAGCCACTATGTAGCTCCAATCTGTATCTCAGGGCTAGCTTTGAACTCACTATGTAGCCCCAGCTGGCTTTAAATTCACAGCCATCCCCCTGCCTCAGCCTCCTGAGGAGTGGCATTACAGGCGTGTACACCATGCCTGTTTGTAGCTTGGATTTGGATGAGGACTCTACCTTTTCTTCAGTCCACTGGTAATTCTTCAGACTGAGTAAAGACTGAGGCTGGGGACTAGTCACAGAGATTCTCCCATCTTCCATTTACTTGAGAAAGGAAGAGCATTTTAGGCCATTGGTGGCATCTGGTTACTAATCTGTGAATGTTCCTTGTTCCCTAAAAGTAGAGGTAGTTAGAAGGACAAACCTCCTGAAGGGGGATCCTTTTGAGGATCCTTTGTGTAGAGGTTTGGGCAGGGGTGGAGCTCAGGGTCTCATGCCCACAGCCTGAAAGTTTGCAGATGACCAGAGTGTGAAGCTATGATCTGGGTCCTTGATCTAGAGATGAATATGAAAATGGTCCAGTGGTTAGGAATGAATCTGGCATGCATGGTACTTGATGGCTTGACTAATTTAAAAGCTTACATTTACTTGGTGAGACTGGGATTGAGGTAATTGCATTTTGAAGCCTTTATAAAAGGGAAAATTGGCCTTTTGCCATATGACCCCAGGCCCCCCTCCTGCACCCCCCCTGTAATATAAGTTACTATAAACTTGTCCAGCTGGTCTCCCAATCCTGGCCTAAATGTATTTGTGTTTTCTTGTGTTTATCTCACTTTTGACCCAACTTGCTGGAATAATCTTCCCTTTTACGGCCTGTCTTACCCAGCTGTGTTTATTCCAAAGCCTTTTATAATTTCCACAGCTATATCCATTTCTTTTGATGTTCATGTCATACACTGCCTGAAAGTTTCTGACCACAGCTATTCATTGCAGTGTGCTTGTCTTTTCTTTTCTATGCTACTGTACATAATATGATATATGCAAAATGATATATATATCATATGTATTTATGAATTTTGAATCCTAACTGCATACTAAGCTCCTTGATGGTGAATTTTTTGCTTTCCAGTGCTTTGCATTTTCATCATCCTTGAGAAATATTGGTTGATTTCATGGTTTAAACAATATGCAGATAGACTTTGGAGTAAGAGTGGGGGATAGAGTCCCGTTGCCCTGAAGCCCAGGAGTGAAAGATTATAAGGTGGTCATTTGATGAACGTAAGAATGGAGCACGGTACAGGGGCTGGAGAGACGGCTCAGCAGTAAGGAGCATTTGCCTCTCGGAAGAGGATCTGGGTTTGGTGCCCAGCACCCATACGGCAGTTCATAACTGCCTGCAACCCCAGGTCCAGGGCATCCAAGGTCTGTCCTCCAGAGGCACCTGTACTTACATGCATGTATTCATGCACAGACACACATAACTATAATTAAAAATAATTAAAAATAATTTAAAATGGGGGGTCTGATAGCATGATCCTGAGCGTTTATCTCCACCTCTTAGTGCATTTTATATTTCCTCAGTTGTCTGCAGTGATCATATGCTTCCTTCTTAGTTTGAAAGATAACCAGAAAAATGTCTTGACTGATGGGAAAGATGGATGAGAATTCCTGGTCTGTCTCCATGGAGTGTTACTCATTGCAACTTTCCCTAGGGAGGAGGGGTCTCTTAACAACACTGCAGCATCACAGGAATTCAAAGAGAAATGGCTGGAGCACCTTGGGTCAGTTGACAAGTGACAGGATGTCTGTGAATTCTTCCCAGAAGGCAGGGACCTGGGTTTTGCACCCCTGACCCTGGTGTTGACTCATCTCTGGTGGCTTGTAGCTGTGAAAGGCTCTCCCCCATTCCCACCCTCGTTCCTGTGCCAAGTTGTGTACTTAGCCTCTGTAGAGCCATGCCTCATAAATCAGCCTTCCTTCCTTCTCTGAGGTGGGAACAGCTTCCTGCGTTCCCTCACACAGACCCTTGGTTTCAGGTAATATCCCACTGAGGCTGGGAAGTGATGCAAGGCCAAGGCCACCTCATCCTAATATTCCTGAGCAGATCCTCAGGATGGACTTTGGGGATGGATTCTGTAGTACAGGACCTCAGGGAGTCCTTAGGCCTTAGTTGCCTCACCATGGGTGATCACTGGGATTTTTTGGAGATAAATAGTTCAGTAGTCACAATCTCTGGCAGACTCTATGCTTTATCAAACGAGATGGAGCTGAAAGCATGCATTATCTGTGGTCATCCAACAGTCACATAAGTGAGGCATGCTGTCTGCATCACACCAAGAGGACCAAAGCTTGGCAAAGTCCCCTTATCCTTGGATACAACCATGAGTACCTGTGTATGTCAGTCTGGGGATCACAGGGAAGGACAGATACCTGCTGGCCCTGACTTCATGGAGCTTGGTTATGGGACAAACACACAAATCCACAGGAAGACGTAACACCACAAGTGAAGTTCTGGGTGGGAAGAAGTGCAGGGGCAGAGAATATCGTCAGGGGGCCAGGAAAACTTGTCACAATTGGAGTTTAGTCCCAAAGGAGGGTCAGTGACATCCAAGAGAGGGGAGGACAGCTGAGCAGGTGTGACAGTGCCAGCTAAAGCTTCCCTCCTCCTTTCCCAGACTCTTGGTGAAGGTGCCGTGTAGAGGGTGTAAACATGATAGCCAGTCTCGTCTCAACCCACGGTGCCCCCTTCATTGCCATACAGGGAGTTGAATGAGAGGCTAAGAATAGAGTGATTGCCGGTCTGTTGTGTCCGAAGCACGGTTCTCAGCACTACAGGGGTCAAGACAAGGTCACGGTTGAACTGTTTTCTGTGTCTTTACACCCAGAACTCTTCACTGTGTGATACTCTTGGATTTTCTGAGAGTCCTAGAGCCCCCTTGTGTGCATCCAGCTTTAAAGCTGGTTTGAAAAACAGGACACACAGTACCTGTCCTTAGAGGACTCACAGGCCAGGGAGGCCACCTGGACTTGACCTTGTGGCACAAGGCAGCGATGAACGCTTCCAAAAGAGAATAAACACCCCTTTGTGTCCTTGGAGCAGCTGCTGGTCCAGTCATAGTCCTCATTGTCTTCCTTAGAGTCTCTGGCTTGTCTGACCTCCTACCAGAGTCTAGACACTAGAGCCAGACCTTGACGATCCTGGGGAAGGGTGATGAGATGTTCTTGGTGGCCTGATTCCATCCCAGCAGAGGCTTGGTCTCCTTTCTTTCCTTCTGTGTTGAACACTGCAGATTTGTCCTGCCCTTTGGGTCTCCTCAGCTGAGTCCTCAGGAGTTGTCGGTTTTGAGCCTGAGTTACTGATGCAGTAAGGACAGAGGAGCAGATTTGGGGGTGGCGGCTCTTTCTGCTGACATTGAGTATGGAGGCTGCCCACATGTACTCTCACTTGCTTTGCTCTGTGTGCAGTTCAGCTCTAAGCACTTTGGACCTTGAGAGGAGAGATGCTGTATTTCCCTAATAGGGCTCATTCCTCTGAAGATGCAGACGAGCTATCCAAAACCCACAGCCAGGGTCACTGCTGACATCTCAATACTTAGCAAGTACACAAGAAGAACACGTGGGTAGTCATTTCAAAAGTCTATCCTCACAGTGACGTTTTGTGGAAATAGAAAAATGACCTGAAAATAATGTAGGAAATCCCGGCTTCTTTTAATTGTTGAGAAAAGGGTTGGCTAAGAGTAGTGGGAGTTTGATGAGCTCTCCCTGCCTCCCGTGCTCACTGGGAGGGTTGGGTGCAATTAGGGCAGGAGTGGAGAAGCAGAGGCAAGAGGACACAGTAAAAGCAGTAATCAACTGTACTTCCTCAGAGGACACGACATTTGGAGTGGACTGAAAAGAGAGTCATAGAATAAAAAGACAAATGCTACCATAAAAATGTATGTCTGATAAAAAGTAGGATTCTTCTTTTTAAAAAGATGCATGTATGTATGTATGAGTGTTTGCCTGTACATATGTATGTGCATCACATGTGTGACTGGCGCCTGTAGAGGTCAAAAGAGGGTATCAGATCGCTTGGGAACTGGGAAAGTCACAGACAGTTGTGAACGGCCAGGTGGGTGCTCTGAACCCCAGTCCTCTGGAAGAGCAGCAAGTGCTCTTCACCACCGAGCTACCACTCCAACCTCTAAAATTATGGTTCTTCACTTCACATGAATAGATAGTCCAACTTAAAGTGGATTTAAGAATCCAGAAAGCTGTGATGATGTCCTGAGGACTCATGTTTAGCATCAACTGGTGCCCATCGAATAACCAATACAGCAAAAATACAGCCTGCTGCATGGGTCCTTCCCAGAGTACCTGGTATATGAGGATGAGCATTGGAAGTAGCCCTCATGGAACTGCTTATAACACAGACTCAGTTCACTAGCTGACTTTGGGTATTGCTGTGTGAACAGTGAGGCCATTAGTACCCCATGGGACCTCCTAAGCTCTACTGCCATGTAGTATATTAAAACAGTGAAAAAAACTGAATTGAATGACATTTAAGATGGTCTCTAGCCACCCCAGCTCTTGAAAAATTTATCGGCTTTCCTTGCAGCATTGTGGATGTATATTTTTGGCAGGGAGGAATTCTGAGTTTACGAGTCAGGTTCATGAGTAAGAGTGGAAGATGACAGGGGCTTCTGATCTTTAGGTTTTTAAGTTAAGGACTGCTCTCCAAAATGTATGTTAGTGCTTGGTGGGCAAATTGACTTAGAGCATCATGTTGGGTCACGCACGTACCTAGACTGGAGTAGCATCTGAAATTATGATGTATCTGTCTTCTTCTTCCCAACTCTTGATAGCTGATGGACAAAAAGATGCTCATAAAACCTTCACTCAAAGCACAGAGCGGCTGAATAATTCAAGATTGACTTTATATATTTATTTAAGAATTTTGAACCTGAAAATAGGACTCTTAAGAAGTGAGCTGATGTCTCTCTCCCTGCCCCCTTTAGCTTGTTAGGCTCTTAGATAATGGGGGAGGGCAGGGCAGATTTGAGGGCAAGTTGTGTTAACATGAGGTCAAAATATATCCCAGAGTGTTTTCTTTTCCCCAAAACTTCAGAAAAACAACAAAAAGCTAAGAACCTCAAATAAATAACATGATTCTGTTCACCTTGTGAGGACTTGGTCAAGTGTATGAGAGGAAAACATCTAACTTTGTTACCAAATCGTTACATTTTTGACAAAATATTCTTTCATTTCTTAATTATAGACTTATTGTCATGTAATTAAAGTGTTCATTGCTGTGTATATGAAGGATGTGAGTGTGGAACATGTGCCATGGCGCGTGTGTGTATATCATTACAACTTGGTGGAGTAGGTTCTCTCCTTTCACCCTTAAGTGAGTTCTGAAGATCAACCTCAGATCATGGGGCTTGTATGGTGTCCTAGTTAGCATTAACTGTCAACATGACACAGCTCAGGATCATGTGAAAGAGGAATCCCAGTTGAGAAGTTGTCATTCTCTGTGGGCATGTCTGTGAGGGATCCTTTTAGTTGTTAATTGATGGGGAAGGGTCCAGATCACTGTAGACTGTCCTTCTCCAGCTCACTATAGACTGTCCTTCCCCAGCTCACTGTAGACTGTGTCCTTCCCCAGCTCACTGTAGACTGTGTCCTTCCCCAGCTCACTGTAGACTGTCCTTCTCCAGCTCACTGTAGACTGTGTCCTTCCCCAGCTCACTGTAGACTGTCCTTCCCCAGCTCACTGTAGACTGTCCTTCCCCAGCTCACTGTAGACTGTATCCTTCCCCAGCTCACTGTAGACTGTGTCCTTCCCCAGCTCACTGTAGACTGTGTCCTTCCCCAGCTCACTGTAGACTGTCCTTCCCCAGCTCACTGTAGACTGTCCTTCCCCAGCTCACTGTAGACTGTCCTTCTCCAGCTCACTATAGACTGTCCTTCCCCAGCTCACTGTAGACTGTGTCCTTCCCCAGCTCACTGTAGACTGTATCCTTCCTCAGCTCACTGTAGACTGTCCTTCCCCAGCTCACTGTAGACTGTGTCCTTCTCCAGCTCACTGTAGACTGTGTCCTTCCCCAGCTCACTGTAGACTGTCCTTCCCCAGCTCACTGTAGACTGTATCCTTCCCCAGCTCACTGTAGACTGTGTCCTTCTCCAGCTCACTGTAGACTGTATCCTTCCCCAGCTCACTGTAGACTGTCCTTCCCCAGCTCACTGTAGACTGTCCTTCTCCAGATCACTGTAGACTGTCCTTCTCCAGATCACTGTAGACTGTATCCTTCCCCAGCTCACTGTAGACTGTGTCCTTCCCCAGCTCACTGTAGACTGTCCTTCCCCAGCTCACTGTAGACTGTGTCCTTCCCCAGCTCACTGTAGACTGTCCTTCCCCAGCTCACTGTAGACTGTGTCCTTCTCCAGCTCACTGTAGACTGTCCTTCCCCAGCTCACTGTAGACTGTCCTTCCCCAGCTCACTGTAGACTGTGTCCTTCCCCAGCTCACTGTAGACTGTGTCCTTCCCCAGCTCACTGTAGACTGTGTCCTTCCCCAGCTCACTGTAGACTGTATCCTTCCCCAGCTCACTGTAGACTGTCCTTCCCCAGCTCACTGTAGACTGTGTCCTTCCCCAGCTCACTGTAGACTGTGTCCTTCCCCAGCTCACTGTAGACTGTATCCTTCCCCAGCTCACTGTAGACTGTGTCCTTCCCCAGCTCACTGTAGACTGTGTCCTTCCCCAGCTCACTGTAGCAGCATCCTTCCCTGAACAGGTGGTTGTGGGCTGTATAGAGAAGCTAGCTGAGTATTAGCCTAAGCAAGCCAGCAAACAGGACTCCTCCATAGTTTCTGTTTCACTCTCCTGACCTGACTTCCCTCAGTGATGGATAGTGACCTAGAAGTGATGGTCCGTGACCTGGAAGTGAGGTCAAATGAATCCCCTTTTCTCCTAAGTTGCTTTTGTTTGTAGAGTTTTCTCACAGCAAAAGAATGAAAACTAGAGTCCACAGCAAGAGCTTTGAGCTGCAGAATCATCTTCCAGCCCCTGTCATGTGATTGTTTGTTCTTTTTTCCTTTGGCCTAATTTTAGTGTGCCTTCTCATCATTGTTGAACACGTTCACAGGGAGTTTTCTTGACACCTTAGCAGCCTTAAATATTTAGAAAAGCTTTTTGTTTTTTGTTTTCCTAAGAAAAAGATTTTGTTTTTGAGGCAGGGTCTCATGTAATCCAGGATGGCTTCAGATTCATTATGTAGCCAAGGATGACCTTGAACTTTTGGTTCTCTTGCCTTTACCTCCCCAGTGCCCAGCTTCCAGGTGTGAGTCACCATCTCCTGTTCATGCGGTGGTAGAGATTGAACCCAAGACTTCATGTACTCTGTGTAAATACTACCAAATGAGCTACATCCCTAGCCCCTCTTTCCATTCTATTCTTTTCTTTTAATCTTTTGAGACAGACTTTCCCAAGGTACCCCAGCCTAGCCTTGACACCGTCCTGTTTAGCTTCTCAGCTTTTCAAGTCTGAGGCATGCACACCAGCTGAGTCTTTTAATTTCCTCCTGAGATTTCTGGTTCGGGTTTTTGTCTTTTCCTTTAGATGCCTTCGCTCTTTTTCCTCATGGCCCTTTTTTGGGGGGAAGTGCATTGTCTTCAATATCCTATTGATGTATTATTCAAGTTGTGGATCTCTCCATCAAAGGCAAAACCCGAAATTTAGTAGCTTAGTTACTATTCTATTGCTGTGAAGACACACCCAGACCAAGGCAACTCTTATAAAAGAAAATATTTAATTGGGGGCTCCCTTCCAGTTTCAGAGGCTGAATCCATTATCATCGTGGTGGGAAGCATGGATGATACTAAAAAAGTAGTTGAGAGTTGAATCCTGATCCGGGAGGTAGGTAGGGGAGGGGGGAAGAGACAGACAGAGAGACAGAGAGGAGAGAGACAGAGAGAGGCAGACTGACTGGGCCTGGCATGGGCTTTTGAAACTTCAAAGCCCACCCCCAATGACACACTTCCTTCTAATCCTTTCAAAGAGTTCTACGAGGAGTCCTACTGGCGATTAGTTGACCAAGCATTCACATATGGGAGCCTATATGGGCCATTCTTATTCAAACCACCACATTCAGATACTTCTTTCCCTTATTCTCTTTACTAGCTCAGTATTTTTGTCCCTAGTGAATTTTCGGCAGAGAAGATGAACTAAATTGTGCAAATAAATCAGACCAAAGAACCCTACGTTCATTTTTTGAAGAACTTATAATAATGCTTGAAGTCGATCATTCAAGGGTTTCTATAATGAAACCCTAGAAGAAACTGGGTATGGTCCTAGAAAAGTCAAGTTAAAGTGCACCAGCATTTGGGGCAAGTTGAAGTGGACACATGTTTCCAGTTGGAATCGATCCCCCTCAGGTCTCTGCCGCTTCCTGCTCTTGGCCCCCACACCTTTCTGTGCCTCCATGAGGAGGCACTGTGGATGGTGGGAAGCATGCCAGCTTCAGGGGCTGAGGTGAGAGCTGTTGGGTACCTGCCACTGTGTGGAGCAAGACTCTGAGTTCTTTACATCCTGTGACACTAGAGGTCGGATGGAATGCTGCTTTGCTAAGTTTCGGCGATGGAGGATAAAGGCTCTGTCGGCCTTCCTTAGGAGACTTAGTGGCTTGTCACTGTGCTTGGTACATGACGTAGTTACTCTGTCCCTTTCTCCAGCCTGAATTAGTTCAGGTCCCCCTTAGAGCGGCCTACTGCACTTGCTTTGTTCCATCTTTCCACATCTTAACTATCCTTCGTCCTTATGAGGGCAGTTTAGATGCCTTAGGCCTTTTCTGGAACTTCTGTTCTATCTGTGGTCTGTTCTACAGTGCCCAACTCAGGTATGCATTGACTTCCTTGCTGGACTTTTGTTGTAGCATTTGGATTTTTTTTAAAGTTTCTATTGATTTATTTATTATTTGGGGGCACATGTATGTGTTTGGGTGTTTGCATACAACATAGGGGGTTACATGATGACATTTTCAAACACGCCTATCACCTTGGGGGGTATTTACATGCATGACTGTGTGACACTCTGTCTTGGGTCCTGGGAGTCAAGAGCCCGTTGTCTGGCATGTATGCCAGACTGTCTGTGTGCTCTCGATGTTGTGCTAGTTTGCCCCATGGTTGATAACATTTTCCATCCTTTAGCCAGCCCAGGCTGTACGCTTTGAAAGCCCTAACATGCGTGTGTCCCAATGGTCCTCAGATAGCACCCACATGCCTCCCTGGGGTCCATTCTGCCCCCTTCCCTCTGTTCTTGTTGAGCCAAGGTTTGACCGTGATCACGCCTCTGTGAGGCGTGTGTCTGTGTTCCTGCTTTGCCGCCCCTATGAGGTGGGAAAATGGCGGGGATGGCAGCGCCATGAAACCTTGAGACACATGAAACCTTAAGCTTTAGCCAGCCCACTGGATGTAAATCAGGCACCAATGAGATTTCTATGCCAAAGAGATTCTATGCTCAGTTATCCCTTCCTTTCCCAGAAGTCCCTTTGTTCACCAAGTTTGATAGAGCAGACTAAGTGAACTCTGATTTCACTGGTGAATAAATTGTCAGAGAGGAAGAGAGACAGTGGAGCTGTCCTTCACTGCCTTCTTGAAGCCAAGCCTGGCACCCTGCCCTTGCCCTATTCCATCTCACATGGTAGGTTCTGGAAAGCAATGCATAACTGGGAGGGGCTGCAATTCCCTAGTGGATCTCCTGCCTGCAATCAAAAGATGGAAACTGCCTGGCGCATTTTTGTAAAAACCCTTTACCATGGACTGTTGATGCTACGGGGGTGGGATGCCACAGTCACTGGGGACAAAGGTAGACTACCCCAGATGGACCCCAGTAGTCTTCCTTGGCTTTGACATACAATTTGGGTCAGACAACCGGGCCTGCATGTTTCCAGGCAGCAGGTCTTCGGGAGAGGCTGGCAGAGGGACTCTGTTTGTTACCTAAGCTGGGGTTTGATCCTCAGACCTTCGGGGTGAAAGGCTAATACTTTAATTTGCCTGTTTAATAAACATCCCCAGGCGATGATGACCTTCTTGTAGCCTCCCGTGATACATGTGCGACAGGACCCACAGCTCCACTGTGTGGCTTGGAGTTCAGCGCCTGGGATTGCACACACCAGTGTGGACTCGGCAGGGTGCCAACCCCACATGAGATGCTAGTGAGCCTTGCTGTGTGCAGGTGAATGAGAGCCTCTCAGGGGATTTTCTTATAAATGGAATTTTTTTTTCTCTTAAATGAAAAAATAATTTTATGGGTTTGAAACTAAAACTCCCCTCCAGCCCCCCACAAAGAACATGTGTCTGACCATGTATGGAATCCTTCCTGGAGTTCTCCCCTTCCCCAAAGGTCTTACTCTAACGGTCATCTTTATTTTCCTGGTGGCAGCTTCTTTTTCAGCCAGGCATGGAAAGTAGAGATGGAGACGCGCCACGGCTGCATGGGAGACCCACACTGAAAGTTTTTTTTTTTTTGTTTTATGTAAATAGAGATTGATGGAACATTTTACACAGAGTACGGGCTTTTGACAAAAAGTATTGATGGTTGCTTTCAGTAAGTGTTACTTGAGATGACAGAATGTTGCGTTTTAAGATGAATTACGGGAGAAACTCCCTCTTTGGGAATGTCATACATTTTATTTCATCTCTTGTTTTATGAGAGAATGACTGAAGTCATGAATACCGTAGATGGAACCATTTCCTCGGCACATTGTAAGTCCCGCTTTGGTGCACTCCTATTTTAAATACAAAGTTATGGGGGAAATATTTATACTGGCAAATGATACTGATAAAAATGCCTAACCGTTTCAGGAGCAGAATGCAACTTCCCATGTGGCTTCCTGGTGGGCTGTGGCAGGGGTGGGGGTGTGACTTGTGGGAAGCCTCCGAAGGTGGTGAGGACTGTGGATGTGCTTTTTGGAAAGAGCACAGATATTTGGTTCAGTTAAATGGTCAGTGATGATCTTGCCCCTCTGGCTATTTCCATTTCAAATAAATGCGCCATTTGCATGCATCCAATGTAGAGTTATTTGGTCTTGATGCAAGAGCTGTTTAGAAGTGAAGATGTGTGGCGAATTTGGCTTTGGGCCTTAATTTTCTTTATTAATTTCAGGATAATTAGCTTAATGGCACCCAGTGTTTTAATGGATATTAATATGATCACAATATACTTATTGAACACCTGTAATCTTTCCCAGTACTTGGGCATACAGCACTGATTTTCTTGTAGCTTCCATCCTAGTGAGAAAGAGGGGGCGGGGACCCAGACAATGGGATTTCAGGTAGTCACACAGGAAAATTAAGGAAAGCATAAGGGGTTAGAGTCTCAGAGAAGCTGGTATGAGAAAGACTTTAGGTGGAGATGTCAAGGGACACTGTTCGGAGGCAGAGAGCTCAGATGTGAGATGCTTGAGCTGGGCAAAGGGTTGGGAGCTTGGTAGAAGGAACCAAAATGTACAGAGCAGGTGCACAGACCCTGGCATCAGAATGAGCTTGGCATATTGCAGGGTATGCAGGAAGGCCAGTATAGCTGTGAGGTGGGGGTGAGGTGTTCAAGTTTGGGGGGTTGGTATAAGCGGCGTACAGGAGGATACCTAAAGAGGAATATGGATCTGTAATTTGTCCCATGTGTGCTCATAGGAGTCTTGTTTGCAATACTGTCTTCCATCTACCTAGTACCAAGCCAAATTGACATTTCTATTTTTCCCCTTGCTGGTTCCCGTAGAAACATCTTGGTCCCCTCTTGGCATTCCTGTGCCACTATTTGCTGGATGCCAAGATTGATGATGCCCTTGTCATCAGAGGGAATTGAACACTTCTTCCTTCAGAATGGCTCCCCAGCCACATTGTTCTCATGGACTGTCAATATCACTCTTTGTGTCTCCCCACACTCGATATTAGCTATATAGAGCTGTATATATTTTGGATGGAAGCAAATATCACTCATATTTGATCTCATTGTGTTTAGCACAGGGCTTGGAACCCAACACGTTTTTTAATATACTTGTTGGTTAAATAAGTGAGACATTCTCCTCCCTGGCTGCTCATTCTGAGTTGTAAAAATCGGGATGAATTCAGAGTCAACCAGCGCCTCGTTTTTATAGAAGGTGCTTAAAATAAACTTAAAATAATAAAGGTGATTTTGGATTGACTTTAAGCCACTGAAGGGTTTTGGTAAACAGTTGGTTTAAATGGTTGGTGTAAGAATGGGAAGTCATCCTCAGGCCTTAGGAGCCCAGGCTTGGCTACCTTCAAACCCAAGGGGATTGGAAGGGCCTTGAGTCCAGCTAGGTGGCGAGCCTGGATCTTCCCTGTTTGTGAGCCTTTGTCCCTGGACCTCACCAGGAACTTTGTCCCCTATAAATTTGGAGCTGATTTAGAACTAGCTAGCTGTTTTTCTCCCCACTGAATTGATGTGCTGTTCAGCCTAAGCTCAAATATGAAATATATTAAAAGCAAACTAAAAGCAGGTCAGTGTTTTGCCTCTAATGCTATGGGGATATTTGATTTTAAATCATCTTTTAGTACATCACAAATCTCCCCCATGATGCTCTCCCCCTCCTTCCTCCCCTGCCCCATTTTCTTTCTCCACCTCTTTTTAGCAGTCTCTCTCTCTCTCTCTCTCTCTCTCTCTCTCTCTCTCTCTCTCTCTCTCTCTCTCTCTCTCAGCGCAAAAGGCCATTTCTCAAGTCCTGATTTATTCTGAAATTTACATGGAGAAAATGGCTCCAGATCCCACACAAGTGAAACTTTATTTTTTAATCTGGGCCACAGTAGGGAGCCCTGAGAAATGCATTTTCCTCCAGGGTCGGAGGAGGAATACATAGTGTTTGTTTAAAGCATCAGGTATTGAGAAATGCAACAACAGGGTGAAAAGTTTGACCTCAACTGCCAGATCCGATCTGCTAGGGGGTAATTGAGTTGCCATGTTTTCTCCCTCTTCAGTTTAAATCAAGTTTTGCTATAGCCCATTTAAGTGTCAAATTGGGAGCTAAACTTGACAACTTCAGGGTGCAGACTTGCTTTTGATCAGAATTTACATGCAAATCATTTTTTTGTCTTGAACTGTCAGCTCCTGTTTCTGATACTCTGAGGGGGACATGTCTGTCCCCAGCTTCCCTCTCTCCCCACGCCCCCACCCCAAGCCAGAGGCGATGTTGGCTAATGTTATTAATCAACATGTGGAAGAAAAATTATCTTGATAAATAAGGTGGTTAAACTATATTTTCCCTTTTTGTGCGTCTCTTGTTGCAGCTGGGCATTTAATCTCCCTTTACCTCGAAGGAAATCAAACAATTATCCAGCACTCGATGTCAAAAGGAAGCTAGTGAATGAAGGTGGAGGGTCACCAGTGTATTGGGGGAATGGACTTAAGCCACCAAATCCCGACAAAGGGTGCTGACAGTCTGTATTTTCTTGGGCATTAAACAAAGTCTTTGGTAAGTTTGAAGAATCTTGCCTTGCATGACTAAACTCATTGAGAGGGTTAGAGAGAAAGCTGCCTCAGAAGTCTTAAGCCTCAAAGTTTTTTTTTTTTTTTTGATTTTGCCCTAAACCCTTGGGACCCTTAGAAACACTTGAGCATGTGCTGATCCATCATTCAGCCAGACAAAGGGTGTTTGCACTTTCCGAGAGTTAATAACGACAGTAGCAAGTCTTTCTGGTTTCCAGTCATTCTGTCCCGGCATTCTTCATCACCTACCTTCCCCAGTCGTTTGATTGTGAGTTACACCCTTCCTGCCTCAATTCTTCTGGACAGCTGGGCTGCAGGAAGCAAGAAAATTCAAGGACTCAAACAACACCAGTAACAACAGCAAAACCCACCCAAAGACAAATGTAGAAAAAATAAATTTCTAGAGTGTAGCATAGAGGAAGAGAGCTGACTGTGGAGACTTAGAATTATCCACTGCAGAGCCAGAATGTTGAGTGTAATAATCAGAGATTTTTTTTGTTTCTAGTTGGCCTGAAATTCCGTTCCATCAGTGCCCCCCCACCCCCCTACCCCCCCACCCCCCGCCCGTGGGGTGAGAACATCAAACATGTTTTCTTGCCAAGATGACAGCCAGCATTGTGTCAGATGGGAGACACATGTAAGCCTGACTTGAGAAGTCAAAAACATTTCAAGATTGGGTCGGTGTGATGGGACACGGTCCCATGGCAGGTCCTTCTGGAACCTCCTGGGCCAGACCCCTTTCAGCCTCTGTCCAGCCCTGCCTGCCTTGTGCACTGTGAAATTTTAATTGAATTGTTAATGACACCGAGGAGTGACACAACACACGAGGATCTTCCAAGACTCAGTCAGGAGGAGCCCTTTTTCTCACTGTTACAAAACAGAAGACACTGGGAACTGACAAGTCCAAGCGGCGAGGCCAGGGTCGTAATTGATAGCAGGTTGTCCAGAGCCAAGGCCCTTCTCTGGTAATTGCAAGCAGAGGCGCCTCTCTGATCTCACCAGAGGTGCTGGCCAGGCCAGAGCGACCCGGCTTTGACGGATGGCCTTCCTGAGGTAATGACTTCGGCATGTTCTTCCTCTCACACGAGGCTGTGTCCCTCCCACTGGAGAGAATGAGCCGAGCATTTTGCTGCCTCTTAAACAGGCCCCTGTTAAAATAACTCTATTCTATTATATAAGCCCTATAGTGCCAGGGGCTAAATTTATATGGTTATAAACAAGAGATATTACTTTGGAATACCACAATACTGTGTTTTGCTCTTTCTTGAGGATTTCAAATGGTGTTTTCAAAATAATGGATTTTACTTCATGAAGAGAAGAATGAGGGGTGTGTAGGAGGAGGAAAGCAGGAACTCATTTCTGAGCCCAGCCTTCATCCTCGTTTGAAATTCCTCTGTGTACCTTCTCTAATTCACTTGCCCGGCATTTATTTGTATTTGTGTTTGTTTTGCTGGCTGCATTTGACTCTCTTTGGGAGCATCAGAAATATTATTTACTCCAGGATCCTGAAATAAGATAGATGTTTTATTTCATGGTTTTTACACTCCTCAAAGGTTTCCTTTTATTCCCCTCCCCTTTCCATTTCTGGACATTGATATATTTCAGAACTTTTATGTGGCTTCCCTCCCTCCCTCCCTCCACCTCCCCTCTCTTCCCCCATCCCTCTTCCTGGAATGTAATTTTGTCTGTGAAATATGACGGTAGGCTCAAGTGTCCCTGATGATCTATGGTACTTCTGGATTTTCACTCTGTTGGTGACAGAAACTGACTAATTCTGATATAGGGACCCTGGATGCCTCTTCTCACTCTGCCTGGTGCTTTCTGGTGTATTTAAAGTTTGGGTCTCTCATAATATGGTTTCATACCAAGAACCAACCTCAAAAGAAGGCCAAGGAGGTCCCCCAAAATGCAATGTTGGATTCTTAATTCTCAGGTTCTTGGTGTGTGTGTGTGTGCGCGCGCGCACTCATAGATGGATAAGCTTTGATGGGGAACCTGAGAGGCTGGGTTCAGAAATTAGAATAACACCACTTTGATTTCTACAAAATAAATACAGTTGTAGAAATACTGCCTACAGCTTGTAAACTAAATAAGTAGGCATTTAATTAAAATATATCCTGAGTATCTTACATTCTCATTGTTGGGACACCAGGGGAATGGCTACAGGAAAGATTTGGCTGTGGTTATTTCCACTTTAGCTCCACCTCTCAAAGCTTATTATTGTTGATTGGAAGTCTATTACCCAGTCTATTACTCTTTTGTGTGTGTTAATGTATGCACATGTATGTGTGATGCATGTTCTTAGGCATGCGTGCGCACGCAGGCGGACACCAGAGGTTGAAGTCAAGTGTCTACTTCAGTTGCTTCAACATCTTATTTTTTTTAAGACAGAAGCTCTCACTGAACCTAGAGCACACTGATTAGACTCGCCTGGCTGGTGAACAAGCCCCAGGCATCCTCCTGTCTCTGCCTCACCAGTGCCGAGGTTACAGATGTGTGTTGCTGTGCCAGCCTTCTGACATGGGCTCTGGACAGATGTGTGTCACTGTGCCAGCCTTCTGACATGGGCTCTGGACAGATGTGTGTCACTGTGCCAGCCTTCTGATATGGGCTCTGGACAGATGTGTCACTGTGCCAGCCTTCTGACATGGGCTCTGGACAGATGTGTCACTGTGCCAGCCTTCTGACATGGGCTCTGGACAGATGTGTGTCACTGTGCCAGCCTTCTGACATGGGCTCTGGACAGATGTGTTGCTGTGCCAGCCTTCTGACATGGGCTCTGGACAGATGTGTGTCACTGTGCCAGCCTTCTGACATGGGCTCTGGACAGATGTGTGTACTGTGCCAGCCTTCTGACATGGGCTCTGGACAGATGTGTGTCACTGTGCCAGCCTTCTGACATGGGCTCTGGACAGATGTGTCACTGTGCCAGCCTTCTCACATGGGCTCTGGACAGATATGTCACTGTGCCAGCCTTCTGACATGGGCTCTGGACAGATGTGTGTCACTGTGCCAGCCTTCTGACATGGGTTCTGGACAGATGTGTTGCTGTGCCAGCCTTCTGACATGGGCTCTGGACAGATGTGTTGCTGTGCCAGCCTTCTGACATGGGCTCTGGACAGATGTGTGTCACTGTGCCAGCCTTCTCACATGGGTTCTGGACAGATGTGTCACTGTGCCAGCCTTCTCACATGGGTTCTGGACAGATGTGTCACTGTGCCAGCCTTCTGACATGGGCTCTGGACAGATGTGTCACTGTGCCAGCCTTCTGACATGGGCTCTGGAGATCAAACACAGCTCCTTGGGCTTGCTTGACAAGCACTTCACTGAGCCACCTTCCCAGCCCCTAAAGTTGATATTTTCACAAAAATGGAGATTGAAAAGAGGTCCCCAGGCCATCTCACAACTGCAAAGAGACTGTGTATTTGCAGGTAAAATAGACTTTGGTGAACTAGCCCGAGACCCTGGCCATGGTAGGATTGGTTCTACTAGGAAATATCTGCACACACTGAATTGGAGCTATAGGATGTGAAGATGTTTTCTGGCTTACGATTTGGAAAAGGAGGGATGCCTCTTCATGTGATCTTAGCAATAGAAGGGTTGGTTGTCCTTAACTCAGCTGGAGTAGCCAGACACGTGTCTAAACCCTTTCTCCTGCCCTGCCATGGCGTTCCTTTCTTGTGGGTGTGCTAGTAAGTCAGACAATTTAAAGTAGAGATGCATGGTAGGGTTATTGTTCTATCAATTATTAATTAATTCAGTTATCTGGTTCCACATTTGTCTTTACCCCTTGTGTAGGTACTAGTAGGTGTTTCCCCCCATCTGCCTGTTTTTTTCTGCATTGTCAGAGTGCATGGATTTGCAGCAGAAGTTCTCAGTGAAGAGGGACATTCTCCTCACCACCTGGGGACATTCATGTCATTATAACCTGGGGCAGGGCAGCTGTTATTGGCAGCTAGCGGCTAGAGTCTGGGAATGGTGTATTTCATCCTATAGTCTCCAGCATGGCTCCTGTGACATTGATCATGCTCATATGTCAATATTTTTTTTCGCACAATGATATGTCAAAATGCAATCTCAGAAAAAAAATCCATGAATAAAGTCCAAAACGATGACCTGCCAGTCAGCATGTGTGACTGAGAGCTCGGAGCTGGCATGGGGGCCATGGACAGGAAAGGGTCTGAGAAATGTGTGGCTTCCTGGTTGTGAACACAGGCTTTTCACACACACACACACACACACACACACACACACACACACACACACACACACACATACACTCTCTCTCTTTCGGATGTGGCATGCTGTGTGACTTTGAGCGTCCTACTTAACTCTGAGAAACCTCAGTTTCCTTCTCTGCCAGGCAGCACTGATGGCAGTGCCAATCTCATGAGCCAGAGACAAAAGGATATTCATTTATATAAATAAAATAACGAAAAAGACAAAGCCAATAATCCTGACACATGCTTGAACTTAGGTAATGAGTGAGCCACGGTTGCTGCCCTAAGGTGGTAACGTAAGAGCCTCTGGGAGGGGTTGACTTGCCCAAGCCTTCCATTTCACCTGTGGAGGGGGCTGTTGTTAACCTCAAGTGAGGCCAGCCTGGAAGAAACAAAGTTGAGATTAGAACTCAGGTCTCCTGACTCCAAGTCCTGGAGTCACAGGACTTGGAGTCAAATCTACAACTCCAGTCCAGTGGGAGAGCAAAGTTGAACATGTTTGAAACGGGAAAAGATTTGGTAACAAAATTCCAATCTGAGAGCTCTGGATTCTGGAAGGACTGGTTTGGGAATTATCTTTTGTGGCCATACACAGTCTGTGGGGAAGAATAGGGCTAAGGTCTCAGAGGAAGGTTTGGGCTAGAGCTGCCTTTGTGCTGCGATGCGTTATCATCTTAAGGTGGAAGCCGGAATCTTTCATGAAGTTTTTTTAAAGACTCTAGACGCCCAGAGGAGGAATGAGAGAACATTTATTGAGTGCTGACCAGTGCTGGGCATGGTGCCAGGTGACTCCACACATGTTTTCAGGTTTGAGTGCTGTTTCTGCGCTCTGGCAGTTCAGGCTTCTTCATTTCTAAGGTGGTGGATGAGAGACCTGAGTGATGTAGCCTAGCACACCCTGCTGCCTTCAAAGGCCATGGCTTAAAACTTGATATTCTGTTTTAGAATTTGATTTTTTTTTCTCTGAAGAGGATTGAACACAGGACCTCATGCATGCTGGTTAAGTACTCTAGCACTGGACTACATCCCCCATGTTAAAATTATTTAGTCATATATTCATCCATTCACTTATTATTTGGATGTAGAATCTTACTATGTAGTCCAGGCTGAACTAAAATGCACAATCCTTCTGCCTCTGCCTCCTGAAAGCTAAGATTACAGGTGTGTGCTACATAACCAACTCAAAGGCCATGCTTTTAAAGACTACTTAATGCAGGAAAAAAATCCATAAATTATTTATAAGTTTAGAAAAATAGGTTGTGAAATAGTGGACATATATGTCCAGTGGACATACTTGTATAGAAAAAGGACGAGTGACTGTCAGGATGTCAGTGGCCATTTCTAGTATTTGGGTCAAGGAGGATTTTAGTTTTGATCTGTGTTTTCCCAAGTTTCTATTTTACAAGTAATTATAATAAAAGTTGTTTTTGTAAATGATGGCATTGACATGATCAGTATGCATTTATTAATAAGTTGCTTAGGATCAGGAAATATATAGCCAGGCCTGAGCAATGTGAGGATGGAGGGTCTTCCTGGAGGAAACTACTGTTGTTTAGTAGTCCTGGAGAGAAATCATATACCCATGGAGAGTTGATTAATAATCATGATCATTACTGATAGTTATTATTATACTGTTACATGGCTTTGAGGTTATGAGAGAGAATCTCTGTTTTTTTTTAATATAACATACAGGACTATCTGTGTGATTTATATGAATTATATCATTGAATTCTCCCAACAGACATTTCTTGGCATTAGATAAATCTTCCCATTTCACAGATGGAAGAGTTTAGGTTTAGAGAGGTTAGGAAGTGACAGAGCCAGGCTCCACTCCAAAGTTCACACCTTTAACCATCAGTTAATACTGCCTCCCGGAAGACCCTGTGTGGCTGGTAAAGCCCCTAGCACCAGTTGCCCATGAGGACTGCAAGAGTGATTTGTTGAAAAGGGGCGGGCCATTTCAACCCACGCACAAGAAGTCAGCAGGAGGGCTGGGAGTCTCATTCCATCCTCAGCGTGGTGAAAATAAATGAGGTTCTCACTCACCTTCAACCAGGATATGATATCATGCTGGACACAAGAATGCACAAAACTGCTAACACATGGACCGCTTCTGGGGCTACGTCAGACACAGAGAGGGAGGAGGACACCATGTCCAAGTCGGAGAAACATCTTGGAAGCTGATTTTCTTTGCTCGTCTCTATGTGCTCTGTCTGGGTGACCTTGCGAAGGTTTGCAGTCCTGACTTGGGTGGATGGGGCTGTCACGGACCACACCTCTCCCTGACCCAGCTGAACCATCCAGTTCACGGCGTGCCCAGGGACTATGGTGGCCACACCGTGGCCATGACCACAGTGACTGCAGAGAGTACTGTGGATGAGTGCATGCTTTGTCTTTATCAGGGGCGTCACGTGGCACTTCCTGATCGCACCAACAGCTCTCCACCCCATCTGAGTTTCCAGACTAAATACCAGCGCTCAAGCCACATGTGTTTATAGTATATAATAAATCTCCATTTGCCATAATGGTTTAAATTTAAAAGAAAAAGAGAGGCGAACTGTTACGTTAAAAAAAAGAAGAATTTGGGGGGCTGTTATAAATTAACTCTATTGGAGTTTCAGGTCAAGCCCAATTTATTAGAGGGGATAAAAAAGAGAGAAACCTGGTGTGTGATCACAATTGTGATTTATCCCTACCTTGAGTGGGCCCTCCTTTGGACCTTCGCTTGAACCACAGCTGGCTTGGTTTATGTAGGACCTGCTGGGAGCTGAGGTTGTAATGAAAAACAGTTATTCTTTCAAATTATTCACAAGAAGAGGGCTCATTCTATCAAGTGCTCTCCTAATTTGATTGTAAGGCTTTGGTATTTATTTTTTCTACATTAATCATGCCGTACCTTTGAGGAAAGTGTAAACAAAGTGCTAAAAGACAGAATTTAAAAGAAAAAAAAGGCTCAAAGGACAAATGTTTTCCTAGAGGTGGCCTGTCAGAGCCCTTAGTGGGTAATTAGAAAGTTATTTTGGGCTTGGTTGCAAAACCATGAACTTTTCCAGAAGCTCTTCTTCAGGGCAGCATGGCATTTAATATTTTTGAAGATTAACCTTTAGCAATGAAAAGACTGTCCAGTATTGACTCGTCTTAGCTGGAACCAGGCAGGGCTGACAGTAAGAGTATCTTGCCTGTAGCAAGGTCCTCCATGTGCCCTGGATCTTCTCCCAGCACTTCAAGCCTGGGGACTTGCTTTCGTACCTCGGTGGACCAGGAAATCAAGGGTCCAGCTTCAGCTTTCTTGCCTGCAGGGTAGAGTTCTTCTGACCTGGACAGCCTGCACTATCTTAGACAGGGAAGGACAATGGTGATAGGCAGTTCCTATCATCATTCTCAACAAAGGTTCCTAGAACTTCCTCCTGAACAGTCCTTGTCTTAGAGAGAGGACATCTCGGAACCAGATGGGTGGTGGCCTATAAGCAGCAGTGGATTTCCACACACCTTCATGCTACTGAAATCTGTAATCTAAGGCAGCAGTGGATTTCCACACACCTTCATGCTATTGAAATCTGTAATCTAAGGCAGCAGTGGATTTCCACACACCTATGCTATTGAAATCTGTAATATTTCTTGTCTCTTTGAATTTTGGCCTAGTAAAAGAGACCTAAGTAAGTATGTAAGAAGCATGTACTTGGTAGTGAAGGTGCATTGGTGACTTGGAGTTGAGTGACATTCCATTTGAAGTCACAGGGGAGTGATAGCACTTCAAAAAGACTTATGTAGGAAGGTAAATCAAGGCCTGTGCTGACCTAACCACATTAAGACTTGTTTATTAATATTATTATTTACTACAATATTTTTCCTTTCTTAGGTGATAGTGTTTTAATTATTTAACATTTATTGTTTTTAATTGCTTACCTGATCTTTATTTAACTTTTGAAAATTTTATTTTACAATATAATTTAATTCTACATATCAACCACTGATTCCCTTGTTCTCCCCCCTCCCACCCCCCTCCCCTTCCCCCCAGCCCACCCCCCATTCCCATCTCCTCCAGGGCAAAGACTCCCCTAAGGATTGAGATCAACCTGGTAGAGTCAGTCCAGGCAAGTCCAGTCCCCTCCTCCCAGGCTGAGCCAAGTGTCCCTGTATAAGCCCCAGGTTTCAAACAGCCAACTCATGCACTGAGCACAGGACCCGGTGCCACTGCCTGGATGCCTCCCAAACAGATCAGGCCAATCAACTGTCTCATCTATTCAGAGGGCCTGATCCAACTGGGGGCCCCTCAGCCATTGGTTCATAGTTCATGTGTTTCCATTCGCTTGCTTATTTGTCCCTGTGCTTTATCCAACCTTTATTTAACATTCATTTAGTGCGTGTGTGTGTGTGTGTGTGTGTGTGTGTGTGTGTGTGTGTGTGTGTGTTGGTGGGGGAGGGGTCCAGATGCACCCTGCCACAACTTGAGTGTGGAGGTTAGAGAACATCCCCAGGAACTCAGTTCTCTCCCTTCTACCATGTGGGTTCTAAGGATCAGACTCAGGTCATCGGTTTTCACAAGCACCATCTCACCGCCCTGTTTTTATTTTAAAAGTTATATTTAGCGAGGTGTAATTTATGTACATTTAATTCCCCTTTTCAGTGAGTAAGTTGATGAGTTTTAACAAGTGCGGGTGGCCATGCAGTCACCAGCACTAAAAAGATAGAGCCCTCCCCAAATTCCTCTGGTGCCCTGTTAGTCAGTCTCCCTTCTCCATCCCCACCCAGTTCATGGCACAGAGCGACCTAAGTCCTGTTGCGATATAGCTTCTCCTTTTCCAGAATGTCATAAAAGTGAATCCAGATCGTAACATAATGTTGTTGAGACTCCTCTGTATTCTTTGTTCTTTTTTAAACTAGTTTATTTTTATTTTCTGTGTACGAGTGTTTGCCTATATATATATACATATATATATGTATATATATATACATATATATATACACACACCATGTGTGTGACTGATGCCCTTGGAGGCCAGAGGAGGGTGGCATATTCCCTGGAACTGGAGTTATGGATGGTTGTGAGATGCCATGTAGATACTGGGAACTGAACCCAGGTTCTCTGCAAGAGCACCCAGTGCTCTTAACCTCTGAGCCATCTTTCCAGCCCCACTTTTTCCGCCTTCGTTTATTGATGGGTAGTTTTCTATTGCATGGATATACCACAACTATTGACATATTCATTGTTTAATAAATGTTTGGATTGTTTATAGTTTTTCAAAATTAAGACTAAAATAGTTAAAAAAAATTTGCTTAGAAAATATTCTATTTTTTTTGAGTGTTCCATGGGCTCTGGGGAAAGAGTAGATTCTGTTACTGTTAATTAGACTCTTCCATAAATGCCAATTTTGTTAAATTATTTAATATTTTCTATATTTTTGCTGACTTTGCCTACTTTATGTATATGTCTATGCATATATATGTATATATGACCAAAAAAGGACTATTGAGGTTTGTGTATACTTTTAGTTAGACTAGATTTTTCACTATCTTAGAACTTGGTTATCAGATGCACACATCTTTATTATATTTCCTTGATCAATCAACAGAAATTGTGTTCGTCCCTCAACAAATTTCTTGTTTAAAGCTCACTTTGTATTGTATTGAAGAGATTCAAGTCTATGTGAAGCAAAGTTGAGGTTTATTTTTAAAAGGGTTTAATATAGATTTAAACATGGGAGGGAGGGAGGGAAGGAGGGAGGGAGGGAGAGAGAGAGAGAGATTTAAAAGGGCATGAGCTGCTTCTGTGAGCCACCTAAAGTCTCTGTTTAATGTTTGTGTGCTACATCTTTCTGTCCTTTTCTTTTTAACATTTCTACATTTATATTTATAGTATTACTTTTAGAAATCACGTAGTTGGGTTTCTCTCATACTTAATCTTATGACTTTGCTTTTCTAATTAGAAAATTTAGGCCATTTACATTTAACATATTTATTAATTTTTTTGTTTGGAATCTACTATTTTCTAAGTGTCTCAGTTACTCTTGGTTTCTATTTCTGTTTTTAATCATATGGATATATTCATGATTCCACTTAATTTACACACTGGTCCTTACTTTTTGATGTCAGCTATGTTTTGCTTTAATGAGAGAAAATATTTCTTTTTTAAAAAAATTTATTTTAGCAGTGAAGTTCAGTATATTTAGCAAATTTATATTTTAACCTATTCACAAACTAAGTACACATTGCAGAACCATTTATAGTTTAAGAGTATCAGATGAGGACAGAAGGATTGTCACATTGCTCATGTTTTTACTATTTCTAGAGTTCTGTATTTATGTACACCCAACTGACTTTCTGGCATCAGATTCTTTACTGGGGTTTCCCCTAACACTTTTATAGTACAGATGTGCCAGCAATGAATTAATTCTTCTCCATCTTTTTTTTACTTTTGGAAGATTCTTTCTGTCTGTGCAGAGTTCCACGTAGACAGTTTGCCCGGTGCTTTTTTGGTATCATTTCATTTTCTTCTGCTTTGCACTCATTATCATGAGAAGTCCACTATCACTCTTAACTTTGCTCTGTGTATGTTTTTTTCTTTATTTTTTGATTTTCAGTAATTCTACCCTCTGGTTACTCAGTTGAGGTTTTCTGAGGTTCTTTGAACTATTGCTTGATGTCTTTTATTAGTTTTAGGAAGTTCTTAATTTTTTTCTTTAAAAATTTTTCATGTGATACACCCAGATCCTCCCAACCTACCCACCCAACTTCATGTTCTCTCTCTCTCTCTCTCTCTCTCTCTCTCTCTCTCTCTCTCTCCAAAGAAAAAGACCAAAACAAAAAACAAAAAATGGAAATAAAAACTCCCAAGAAATTAGTAAGACAAAAAAAGCCAAACAAAATGAAACAAAAAGCATACACACACACTCATTCACATACACACACTCATATATACAATACACTCACACACACCACACTCACACTTACACACTCATACTTACAAACTCACACACAGTCTCACACACTCACACACACACTCATACTCACACACTCACACACACATAAATACTCATACACACTTACACACTCACACCACACAATGTGTGTGGGGTTCATTCTGTTTTTCCACACATTTTTCCTGCTTCTTGTCCTCTTCAATCTTTTGCATTCAAATACATGGTATACTTATTTGACTTTATTTTGTAGCTCTTGGATACCCTGTTTTATTTTTTCTCCCTTGTTTGGGTCATTTCCATTCATCCATCTTCAAGTGCATAAACCTTTCATTCTGTCATTTAGTTTTCTGGTAAGTCTTTTGAAGGATTCTTGCCTCGTGTTAGTGTACTTACCTTTGGACAGAAGAACCAGTTTCTCTTAGAATTCAGAAGACTATGACAGGAGGACAGCCAATTCGAGTTCAGCTTGGCTTAAATGGAACGATATGTCTCTAGGAAAAGATGGTGATTTTCAGCAGAGAAACAATGGGTATTGTAGGCCTAAAAATTAAATTATGAACAATATCAAAAAGCTCACTGAATCAGCCTATGGTATAGTGGAGATGACAAAGAGTGAGCGAGAAGCATTAGAGTCATTCCTGAGAGCCGAGGAAAACAAGAAAAATAACTATATACGGAGGCATAGGGAGGGGAGCTGAGGGTTGGCATCAGAAGCACGTCTATGTTCTAATACAAATGACAACACCAGGATTCCATAAAGAGAGGTGACAGAGTGGAGGGACAGACTGAAGAAATAATGGTACATAATGCCTCCCACTTGGAAAATGACACACCTTTATTGATTCAAAAGTTCAGTGACCATGAAAGCAGAATTAATTTAAAGAAATTGACAGGCTGGGGATATAGGGTGGTGGTCTAGCATGCATAGGACTCTGGGCTCAATCTCTGGAACACACACACACACACACACACACACACACACACACACACGCACACACACGCACACACGCACACACACACAGTGGGGGAAGGGAGGGAGGGAGAGAGAGAGAGAGAGACCAAATGCGTGCACTAGGGAATAGCTTGGCCAGTAAAGTGCTTGTTGACCAGTGTGAGGGCCTCAATTTATCCCTAACACCCATGTGAAAGGCTAGTTCTGTTGCAGGCTTATAATCCCAGATCTGGAAAAGGAGAGATAGGGGGATCACTAGGCCTTACTGGTCAACCATCATAGCTGAAAAATGACTACTCCCAAGTCTCATTGAGACCCCATGTCAAAAACAAGGTGGCCAACTCCCGAGGGATGACTCTTGAGGCTGACCTCTAGCTTCCACATACATGATACCACATGTATTACCCCCTCCACTAAGAAAACAGCACCTAGGCACAGCTTAGCTAAATCTCTAAAAAAAAGAAAAATGTTGAAATACTTAGAAGGGGGAGCATGCATTGCTTACAGAGGATTAGCCTGGATACCCAAGGCCCCATCTGAACCCTTCAAGGCCAGCCAGAAGGTAGTGGGGCAGCATCTTGATAAGGCTTATAGGAAAAAAAAAAAAAAAAACCACACCCGAACCAACTCCAGGTGAGTCCAGAATTCTCTGTCCAGCCAAGGTACCCTTCAAGAGAAAAGGTGAAATAAAGACATTTCCTCTGGGAAGAAAACTAATTAATCATTTGCAGAGCTGCATGCCAAGCAAGGGTAGAGGAGGTCTTTAGGCTAGAGAATGGGAAGTCGCCCTCAGAAACAATGAAGAGCACAGGATGGCAGAAATATAAGGGGAAATATGATTTTCCCTAATTTCTCTAGAACATTATCTGTTTAACTCCCTAACTTTGACATATAGAGAGCATGTACATATGGTATGCATGATAGATATAAAGGCTGGGTATGGGGTAAAAGAGCATTTGTTATGCTATTTCACTTCTTATCCTTTGTTGCTCTTCCTTTTACATGGGGTGGTATATTAACGTGAAGCAGATCAGTCAAGCTGTGATTATGTGTTATAAACCCAAGTTCCTAAAATGCAACACGAGATACAGCGAAAAAGCCAACAGATAGTTTAAAACGAAATCCTAAGAACACTGCCCCCAGTTTCTCCAAGAGAAGGTGAGAGAGGTGGGCAAAGGTAAACAGGCTATAAAAGGCCAGCCAAAGGCAGGTGGAAACTGCCAGATTACAGCCACGGTAATCATTACATGAAGGGTTAACACACTGGACGTCTGGTTGAAACGGACCAGGACGCCTGGCCGTGTGGTGCTCAGGTCGTGTCTGGTGAAGGAGGGGTGTGCATAGAGGGGGTGCCACTCATACTCCTAGCCTTCTCCTCCGGAGGAAGGACTGGGAAACACCATCATCCAACTTGGAAAAAAGTAGATGATAGACAGGAGGAAGATTTCTTGTCCTTTCCCCTCCTTGCCTGATTTGTCTGGCCTCTGCCAAAAGGTTTTTAAAGCCCTTGTTGGAAAATTAGGCTGAGTGGAGCATTTGGAACTCAGGTATGACCAGGAAGGGGCCATAGAGGGTTGACCTGTGACAGAGGGTGCTATTTGTAGCTACTTTGCCAGGAGAGCAAATCTCTTTCTGTGTTTCTGCACAGATTTGCACTGGGTAGTGTAAAGCAAACCCACAGAGTGTCCACTGACTCAAGTCCTGCATTTGGTGACTGCATGGTCTTCAGCCGTGTGCCTCGCTACTGCCTTAGATCTTTGCTTGCGTGTATTCACGCATGTTCTTGTGGGGGGATGCATCTGTATAGGCATGCATGAGCCTGTGGAAGCCAGAGGACAGCCTTGGGTGTCATCTCTCAGGTGCTCCCCATCTTCTCTGTTGAGATAAGATTTCTCATTGGCCTGGAGCTCACCAAGCAGGCTAGGCTGGCTGACCACCACACCCCAGGAATCTGACTGTTTCCAGAGCCCTTGAGCTGAGATTAAGCATATGCTCCACCATGCCCAGACTTTTATTTTTGTGGTGCGTGTGTGTTTGTGTGTGTGTGTGTGTGTGTGTGTGTGTGTGTGTGTGTGTGTGTGTGTTCTGGAGATGAACCCAAGTCCTCATGCTTGCAAGACAAGCACTTTATCAGCTGAGCCGTCTTGCTAACCCTGCTCGCTCCCTTTTGAAAGGAGATGAACTAGAATTTCAAAATATACACCCAATTTCCGGGGAAAGTCACAGAATTTCTTTGGATCTTGTAAATAAGATGAGTTCCTTGGGTACCTGTGGAGAGTTTGTACCTGCAAGCCTTACAGACTGGGGATCTGTTTCCATGGAGCTTTATAGGCCAGCCTTTTGCTGACCTGTAAGGGGCTCCCCAGATTGTCACGTCCTGTGATTTCCACCAGCTTAAAATGTTGCCTACCACTGTTTGCCTGGGGCTTTGGCTGAGGATCCCCGTGAGATTCTTCCCTCTGCTTCTGGACTGGGTGCTAGTCAGGGAGAGCATATTGGTTAATCACTTACTTAACTTGTTCTTGCTGGCCCAGCCAGGAGCATTTCCATTCTGTCAGCAGAGGACAAGTGCTAATCAGAGAGGCGTGGAGGAGTTGGGGAATCATGCAGCTTGGGTATGAAAGTGCATTGTGGGAGCAGCACACTAGTCTAGAAGTATCTTAACACAGGGCAATGGGGCAGTAGGGGGGAGTGTCCCAGAACTAAATAGGGTCACAAAGAGGTGCGCTCATTTCCCCTACTGATTAACTTCATTTTGAAGCCCTACACTTCAAACTTTAAGTCTGTCTGGGGTCACCTAGGATGAATGACAGAGGGATTGAAATTGTGTGCCAAATTCCCTTATCAAGCTAACTGGTGCTCTCAGGACGAGTATCTAGGACAGAGAACTTTGCAAAAACCAGAATGGTTTCCTCTTCCCTCTGATTCGTAATTTCCACACACTTGAATCTCTATAGCCTGGCCCGTTGATCTTTCTCCTACTTTACTAAGCTACGGAAGGGACATTCCTACCCACGGCCTCCATGTGCCCCCTTCAGCCCCCTTGCCTTGGTCACTATGTGGCTTACCCGCCAGTAGCTCCCTATCATTTGGGAGTCTTTACAGTGTGGACCTTATCCCAGACAGACTGTCTGATTCCGAATCTTCACTTTGGACAGATTCCTGAGCAATTTGTGGCACTTTCTCGAAGGCCTCACACGCCTCTGCAAGGCGACTTTGACTTCTCTCACCTAGATTTATCTAAATCTCATTTATACTCCACTGGTCATTCCCTACCCCACCCACACTGGGTCAGTTTCTGCCTCCTTTTCCTCTTACCAGCTATAAAATACAGAAATGGCCTCAGTTGTCTCCTGACCCCCTTTCTCTTTTCCCAAGGCCCAGTCCCACAGTTCTGGTTAGCTTCTGGATTGTTCCACATTGGCCCGAGTTCTGGGATCTCGAGTGTTCTGTCCAAACCACTGTATCTTTTCTACTTCCGAGGGCCTCCACCCTGCTGGTGTTCCTTAGTGCATAACAAGCGGCCATCTTTGACTCCCCCCTCGTTTCCTCCTCGGTCTCATCAGCCACCAGATTCTATCTCGCTATTGTCCCACGTTGTCATTTACTACATCAGGGCATTTGATCACCTTTCCTGGACCAGATGTTTATAATTCTATCCACTGTCTGCGCCTGCGTCTCTAATCTTCCATTGTTGTTTTCTTTCATGTTCTCATCGTCGCATCCTTCCTGTGTTCCAAAGCACTCCTTGTTTCTCCCTGTGCCCTGAGGTAAGTCTCATCTCCTCGGAGCAGGCTTCAAGGCTCCTCCCGTTCAAGTACCAGGCCTTGCCTCTAGCTGTCGACATCCTATTCTCTGTAGTAATTGTTGCTTAGCCAAACTCAAAGTCTCTTGTCTTGGTTCTCCCCTCCTAACTAAAGATGGCCTTTTGGTGAGAGCCTAATCCATATTGTTACAGTGATGGATGGTGAACCGGCCATTGTTATGAGCCAGTCTGGGTTCAGATAGACCAATCCTTGGTCTTCTGTGGTTTTCTTTTCCTTTCATTGACTGGATTATATCCAAGTTTCTTTTTTCATCACTCTGACAGAATATTTGACAGAAGCATTCACAGTCCCAGATGTTCTGTCTATATAAGACTCCTCGATCCTGTCTGAAATGTCAAGACGAGCTTTTATTTCTATCAGCATTCTCTTCTAAACTCCTGCCAGAATGGCCTACTTATCTCTATCTCCAACATTCTAGGACTTCTCTAGCCCATAACTTCAAAGTCTTTTGTCTGCTTGCTGCAGATCATTTCCCAAGGCCTACAAACCACATGGCCTATATTTTGGTGGAGCAGGCAGCAGAGAGCTAGCTGTAAGTGGAGCAAGGCTATAAACCTCAAGTCTCACCCTAAGTGGCCTGTGCCAGCTATCCAGGCTCTGTGTCTCCAAGGTTTCATAGACTCCCCAGAGAATACCAGCCAGGACTAAGTCTTCAAACACATGAGCCTATAGGGAACATTCCACATTCAAATCAGAACATTAGGGAAATAACTGTTAAGCCAAAAAAAAAAATAAAATAAAATAAAAAATAAAGTTCAGAAAAGCACTCAGTTTGATTTGTGCCAAAACAACATAGCAAATGATAGTACCTACATGGAACTAGTCATTTTCATGTGGTTGCCCATAGACCGTGGTTTCGTACCTGATTCTGGGCAAAAATTTCTCGCTACTGACTTATGTGAAGACAGATAAGACGTGTTAGCTTCAGCTCTCAGCTTGAGGCAAATCCAGAGTCACCTGGGAACAGGAAACATCAACTAAAGAATTGCCTCAATCAGATTGGCTTCTAACATGTCTATGGGGGAGTTTTCTTCATTATTAATTGATGTAGGAAGGCCCAGCCCACTTGGGCAGCACCATTCCCTAGGCAGGTGGGCCTGGGCTGTATATGAAAAGTAGCTGAATGTGAAGCAAGGGAGCAAGCCAGAAAACAGTATTCCTCCAGGATGTCTGCTTCAGTTCCTGCCACCAGATTACTGCCTTGAGTTTCTGAGCCTTTGGCTTCTCAAGACTTTCCTCTGTGATGAACTGTTACCTGAATGTATGAAATAAACCTTTTCACCCCCAAGTTGCTTTTGGACGTGGTGTTTATCACAGTACCAGAAAGCAAATGAGAACAGCGTGTATATCATCATACTTATGAGAGACAAGAGTTTGGAAGGACAGAAGGTTCAAATATGAAGTCATGTGTTTTCTTTGTTAAGTTCCCATTATTTCATCAGCTAGATTCTGTTGGCCAAGATGGGAGAGCTAGAATTTAGCAACATGGCACTTCAATCCAGGCTCCTAACCAATTGTGGAATTACCAGAACACAGGCGATTCTGGGTGAGAAAGGCTTTGATTTTTATTTGGCGACAAAACATGTTGTTACATGAAATGTGCATATTTAATACACTCTTTTGAGTTTTGTAGGTTCAGTAACACAAGCACATTATCTTGAGAGAGGAGGAAAGCCTTACCTAGGATACTGTGTTTTGCTCTAGGCTCTGTTTTAAGTTGGAAGAAGAGAGATTGTAATGTTTTTAGGGGGAGCATGGCAAGAATCCCTGGCCAGGGTGTGGTTAAGCATGGAGACCTCAGCAGTCATTTCCAGGGGGCTTTAAAGTCTTGCAGAGGTGGATTTCTGCCACACTGTAGTCTCTGTGAAGGTATTTGGCAATGCTTTGTGCATAGTGTGTGTTAGTAGATACTGTTGGTGATTATTGTTAGTATAATGTTAGTTTTGCCTCCTGGTCTAGAGCATAATTTCCTTGAGGGCACATTCCATAGACTATGTTTACTTGTTACATATCATCCCAGCATCTTGCATAGGGTTCGATTTTTCAGTGCGTATTTAGTAAATACAGGTTGAGTTCATAAAATGAAATGTTGAACACCCATACTTACTCTGCAGATGCCCCTTCCTTGTTGAATGAAAACGAGAGAAACATGTAGTCAGAAGGAACCCTGACTGGGGGAGTCAGCAGCACACATCTTTAGGTCTGCCTCTTCCACAGCTTGAGCATCAGGCAAGTGAGAACATACATCCAGGAGCTGAGGTTGGGGAAGACGTGGGATGGAACATGGCAAGGGTATTGAAATTTAGGGCCAGGCCTCTGAATGCAGCAGCTGAGTTCTCCCAGCTTCTCAGTATTGGTTATGGTCGTTAAATGCTTGAAAACGACACAATTAAGAGCCTTAATCACTTGCAAGTTTGAGTTTCTTTCAATTGGCACACAGGCAGAACAACGTCCATCTTTTGCTTCCTGGGAGATTGGAGCCCGAGACCTAATAACTCACTCGTGTCTATACAGCTGTTATGTGCTATTCACTGGCAGGTGTGACTGATTCCACGGCTGACACCACCTCCGAGATGAATGTGGACTTCTAAAGCTCTTGTCCATGGGTGTCTGTGAGAAAGCATTGTTGGGAGGGTACTGAGCGCCTCTTTGTTGTTACTGGTGGGGCTGAAACCACTTGAACAACTTGGATTAATGTTGGCACTCTTTCCCCAGGGCACATCTGTTCTCCACGGGGCCTCTCCTGGCATATGCCCACAATTCTTGGTGCTCTTTCTCTGTATTGTCTTGGCTCTCGGCAGTGGGCAGGCATATTTCTGAAGGCTCTGAAAGCACATTTGTCTGAAATGTGCTAACGTAGTGGTGGGGATTGGTCAAGGCTGAAAGAGTGAGGGCAGGAGCGATGTGCCGCCATGTCAGAAGAAAACACTTGGTTTTCTAGACGAGAAGGAAATGGCCACTACATTTAAAAAAATCTGGTATTACTAGTTAATCTACTTCGAAAGTTAAAAATGACATACCATTTAATTATATTTATATTTGTTTTTAAAAAGAGAGAATAAGACAGAGAAAAAGGAAGCCCCACATTTTATTGATATGCCTATTTGGGTTATTTTCTCCTGTCAGTTCAGCAATCAACAGTAGTAAAGACTCAAATATAAAATTTTCATAGTTTACAGTAGTACAAAAGACGTGGAGCATAAGTCCTTAAAACACTTTCCATTTTAATCTCACTTAGCAGACACTACACATTAAGCTATTACTTACCTAGCTAAAGGAGGTGGAAAGGGATCCCAGTTAGTGGAGTGCCTGCAGACAAGGCTCACTCTTGCTTTTGAAGTCTTTGCTCAGCCAAAGGGATCTGGCTAAGCACTAAGGAGATCAAGGTGAAAGGATTATCAGAGGCCGTTGAGACGAGGCTGGTCAGCTAGCCTTGTGCTTTTGTCTTTACAGATTGGATCTCTTTTGATGATGGTAATGTTTTCAGTGAAGATATGGCTGATGTTCCTTATGCTGATGGAGGGAGGCTTCATGGGTAATTCAAAGTGAGATGGCCCACTAGAGGGGTCTGTTTAGTTTTTGGACCATATAAGTAGGAGTTGAGGTGATAGGAGTGGAGAATAGAGAAGGCTGAGGTGTTCCATTTTGACCCTACATCATGGAACTCTGGTCTCCTGGCTTGCCTTGTGTATGTGTTGCTGAGGATGGATCCCCAGACCTTATGAATGGTAGGCAAGTGCTCCACCACTGAACTATATCCTTAGCTCTTCTTGAGTTACTTTAAAAATGGATAGAATTAAAAAAATAATCTATTTATTTATTTATTTATTTATTTATTTATTTATTTATTTATTTATTTATTTATTTAGTTGTTGTGTGTATGTGGAAGTCAGAGGATAACTTAGAAGCGTCGGTTCTCTCCTTCTAGCCTGTAGGTCTCAGGGATTGAACTCGGGTCATGGGGTGTGGTGTCACACACTTTTACCCACTGAGCTAACTCAGCAGTCCAGTATTTCTTGACTTTGTGTTGATTGAGTAAGATGTGCTAGGAAGATCAGGGAGTGGAGAAACAAATCATCCACTTGTTTGCTACATCTAAATAATGGTAGGGGAAATTATGGACACAATGTCTTTATCTCAACTATGCTAACTGTATCCAATGGTGGGAGTTTTAATTGTAGGCTACCTGGATGAACTACAGAGAGCTCAAGAACAACCAAAATAAATGTGAACTTGGGGCCTGTGGCTCACCACACAGCTGATGTCTGATGAATGGGTATATCTGTATTTTTGTTCGTAGGACAATGTGTTAGCAGCCTCTTATCTCATTCATAAGCTTCCTCTTATCTCATTCCCAGGATGGTGCCACTGACTTGTATGAAGTCTCATTTGTAAAATGTGGGAGTCACATTAAATACTCTCCAAGAAGTCTCTTTGACTCTAACATTCCATTATCATAACTTTAATTTCCCATTGTAGAAATGAAAGTATTTAAGTTACTTCAGCCAGTCATTTCCACAACCTCCCTGTGACCTGATAATGTTGAAATAATTTGGAAATGCTAGTTAGGGAAATGTGTATGTTTTTGACATTTCAGCTAATCTGGGAGTGACTACACAGCAGAGAGAGAGAGAGAGAGAGAGAGAGAGAGAGAGAGAGAGAGACAGAGAGACCAAGAGAGAGAGACAGAGAGACAGAGACAGAGAGACAGAGAGACAGAGAGAGACAGAGAGACTGAGAGAGAGAGACCGAGAGAGACAGAGGCAGAGGAACACACAGAGAAAGAGAGAGAGACAGAGAAATAGAGACAGACAGACAGACAGACACGCATACAGAGATAGAGGGAGAGAGAGAGAGACTGGCTACTGCGCAGGAAGCTCGGAGTTAGCATTCTCGGGGATCACCTTGGAGGCAGCTGGTTGCTTTTGCCTTTGTTGTTTGGTTATTGGATGAGTGAAGCAGAGCTACAGAGATCAGCGAACATGCTGTGGGCTTCGTCTGAAGCAGTTGAACTTGTGCGGAGCATAAGATTAATGGGAGGTCCAGGACTCCCAGTGTTGCGGTCTGCCACACTGTGGAGAGATGGCTGTGTTGTCATATAGTCACCACTGTGTGGCGAGTGCTGAGCAGATGACGGTGGAGGAAAGTTCTATTTGTGGTCTTTCCAGTGACTACGTCTTTTCTTGTTTGCTGAAGAAGCTGTGCTTTCTGTCTGAGTGTCTCCCTCTCTTCAGATCACATAGCTTTGGGGATTCGGCCTGTGATGTTCTAAAACCAGTATTAAGGTCCTGTTCCCCTGTCTGTGACTGACTCAGACATGGCCTGTGGCCCGGGGCTAGTGAACACAAGGGAAAGCCTACCAAAGGGAATCAGGGCAAAGTTCCTTAAGAAGAGGGCAAGTGAGAGATGGATCCTCTTTTACTGATGGGTTTTGTTGGGTCTATAAGAGAATTTTGGGACTCCAGCCTACACTCTTACCTCTGTGATTGTCAGGCAGCTGGCACACTGAGGTTGGTAGAAGGGCAGGCTGTAGAGATCTGCTAAAATCCTGGGAACCTGACTCCATTCTCCTGCTCCGATCTCCAGACTTCTTAACCCATATGATCAAACCAACCACTGGGGCTAGGTAGATAGTCATTTGCATACGTAAACATGAAACTCTCAAAATGTAACATCACTCTTATTTTTAATATTTCCTATTTAGATTTAACAATGTGCAACGTGGGGCCTCTATCCCAACCTGGCATAGTTTCCTGCTTTATTCTCCTTTACTTTTTACCTGATTATATATATCAAAACGTGGGCCTTCTTTTCCTCATTCTAGCACCCCCAGCAAATCAAACTGTTTCTAACACAGGGGAGAATACACAATTGATATTGACTGATTGACTGTTCTGTCAATTTGAGTTGATTTATTGTTTCTTCAATTGATTATTTCTAGCTTCAATGTCTGCTGAGGACATTGTTGGTTCTGTAGGTCTTTGAGCAGTGGCTCATGGAGGAATTTTTCTCATTTTATCTGAAATGTATTTAACTTGGTATTAATTGTTGAGGGACAGGTTAGCTGGGTATAGAATTGTACCTGGTAGGTTTTTTTTCCCCCTTGAGTACTCTGATGATATTGTTTTGTTTTGTCCTGGACTGTGTCCTCTCTCACCCACTACATTCCTAAGTTGAAGTTCTAACTCCACTGTGACTTTATTTAGTGATAGGACCTTTGGGAGACAGGATCTCCAGGAAGTGATTTAAGTTAAATGATGCTGTGGGGATGGGGCTAAAATTCAGCAAGACTCCTGTCCTTATAAGAAGAGGAAATACCAGAGAGCTGTCACTCTCTCTCTGAAAACATTGGAAAGGAATATAAAAATATTGCAAGAGGTCATCTACCTATAAGCCAGGAAGATAGCCTCACTAGAAACAGAATCTGCTGTGAACATCATTGTGGATTTCAGTCTCTAGAATTGTTAGGAAAAAAAAAAAAGATACACAGCTTTTAAAATTATAACATACTATATCAATGCCTGTATTTATTTATGTTATTTTTTATTATAATGTTTATTTAGAAATCAATGCATGTTTTATAAATCCTTAGGATTTAGCAATCTAAGAATCCATATATTTACTTTCCCCTTCAGTTCTGGAAAACCTTCAGTTATTTTTCTCGTTCTTTTTCCTTTCTTCATTTTTTCCCCTAGAATTCTTGTTAGGTTGTATCATGAGTCTCATTCTGCCCTCTTTGTCATGTGTCTTTTATTTCACACAACCAATATTTTCCCATTTACCTTACGGTTCACAAACTCTCTTTTTGCTTGTATCTAATATTCTATTGAGCATACCCATCAGATGTTGATGTTGAAGCTTATGCTTCTTATTATTTTTGTAGACATTCTTCTTTTGCATTTGCCTGGATCCTAGAGCTCCCCCCCTTTTTCTCTCATTGTTTCAAAGTTTCAGGTCTTATATTAAGGCCCCTGCTCCATTTTGAGTTGATTTTGGTACAGAGAAGTAGGGATGTCACTTCTATCTTCTATCTAGATATCCACATGTACATGTCCAGTTCCTCCAGCACCATTTACTAAAATGGCTGCAGTTCCTTCAATATTTATTTTTTTTGCATTTGCTATAAATAAGATAGCTTGTTGTTATATTTGGGTTCATTTCTGAGTCCTCTATACCTTTCACTTGTATACTTGTATGTTTTTTTTGTGTGTATGTGCCAGTACTATACTCATGTAGTTACTTTGACTCTGTAGCACAATTTGAAATTTGGGTATTGTAACACTCCCAGTATTGCTATTTTCATTCAGGATTTTTTTTTTTTTTTTTTTTTTTTTTTTTTTTTTTTTTGCTATTCATGATCTTCGTGTTTCCAGTGAGTTTTTTTTTTTTCAAAGTACGACCCTGGGATTTCGATGAGAATTGCATTCAATTTATTGTTTGCTTTTGGTAATATAGGTATTTTAACAATATTAATTCTGAACATGAACTTAGAAGGAGATATTTTCATCTTCTAGTTTCTTTTTTTTTTCCCCCAGTGTTTTATAGTTTCACTGGTGGAGGTCTTTAGCCTCAGTGGTCAGATTTTTTTCTTTTTCTTTTTCTTTTTGGTGTGTGTGTTGTTTTTCTATTGTGAATGGGATTGTTTTTCTGATTTCTTAGTGGGTTGATTAAAGAGGCTCTGATATTGGAATGTTGATTTTGTGTCCTGCTACTTGACTGAATTTATTATATCTAAAAGTCTCTATGGAGTTTCTAAGATCTAAGAAAAGGGTCATATCACTGGCAAATAAATATAATTTGACTTCTCCCCTTTTTGTTTACATTGCTTAATTCTTTCTCTTGCTTTGTTGCTTTAACTAAAAGTAAAAGAGCTGTATTGAGTAACAGTGATGACAGTGGACATCCTGGTCTCATGATTAGAAGATGTAGTCCTGGCTTTCCCTAACCACTATGATGTTGAGTATGAGCATGTCAGAGTCTTCAGTGTGTTCAGGTGTGATCCATGTAGACCTAGTTTCTCAGGACTTTTATCGTAAATGGAAATTCATTTTTGTCCAGTAACTTTCTTTCCATAGGTATCGAGACAGTTGTGTGATTTTTGTCTTTTTTTTCTATTAAAGTGCTATATTACATTCATTAATTTGCATCATTGAATCCTTGAAATGAAATCAACTTCAGCTTGGTGTGTAATCTTTTTAATGTATTGTTCAATTCACTTTTCAGGTGTTTAAAAAGATTTTTATTTTATTTTTAATTGTGTGTATATGGGTGTCTGGATAAGGAGTTGTACATGTGAATGTAGTGTCTACAGAGGCCAGAAGAAGTTGTCGGGTCTCCTGGAGATGGAGTTTGGGAGCTGCCTGATGGTGCTAGGAATTAAACTTAGGTCTTCTACAAGGATAGTGCATGCTCTTACTGCGAGGGTAGTGCATGCTTTTACTGCGAGGGTAGTGCATGCTCTTACTGTGAGGGTAGTGCTTGCTCTTACTGCGAGGGCAGTGCATGCTCTTACTGCGAGGGTAGTGCATGCTCTTACTGTGAGGGTAGTGCATGCTCTTACTGCGAGGGTAGTGCTTGCTCTTACTGCGAGGGCAGTGCATGCTCTTACTGCAAGGGTAGTGCATGCTCTTACTGCTGAGCCATCTCTCCAGCTTGCAGATTGCAAGTATTTTAGAGAGGCTCTTTGCATCTGTGGTCATCAAGAATATTGGAATGAGTTTAGAAATGTCCTTGCCTTTCCATTTTGTGGAACAGTTTGAGGAGCCTTAGCATTAGCTCTTCTTCGAGGTTTTGGCAGAGTTCAATAGTGAATCTGTCTAGTCCTGGGCTTTTATTGGGTATCTTTTATTAGCTGCTCCAATCTCGTTGTTGATTATTGATTTGTTAAAGGTATTTATAGTTTCTTGGTTGAATTTTGGTAAGCTATATATGCCTAGCAATGTATCCCATTCTGGATTTTCCCAATTTATTAGAGTATATGTTTTCAAACTAATCCTTAATGATCCTTTGGATTTCAGTGGTACCTGTCATAAAATCCCCTGTTCTATCTTAAGCCTATTTACTTAGATCTTATCTCTCTTTTTTGGTTAGTTTGGCTAAGGACCAATTCTGTCATATCTCCTTTGTATTGTTCTTTTAGACTTTATTGCATACATTCATCACTGAGCTTTATTATTTCTTTCCTTCTTTCTTTTTATGACTGGCTTGTTCAAAAGCCTTGAGATGTATCATTAGGATTTTTTTTTTGAGATCTCAAGTCTATGAAGCCCAGTTGTAGTTTGGCAAAGATATTTTAATACAGGCTTAATCACAAAAAGAGATTCTCAGAATAAAGTAAGACACATCTGTGAACATGGTGAAGCATGAAACAGTTTATTAAGTTTAATAAAGTTATTTTGATATAGGCTTAAGTAGAAAGGCTAAGAGACAAAAGGTACTCAGGAGAAAGTAAGACACACCTCTAAGCATGGGTAGGAGCTTCTCATAGAAGAGTCATGGCAAGTAAGACATAGCACAGTGTGGGTTCTGATTCCTCAAGAGAGAGTTCCCCTCTTGGATATTTTGATGTAGGAATCCACAGTTGCAAAATTCTCCTTTATAACTGCCTTTGCTGTATCCCAGGGATTCTAATATGTTGTATTTGCATGTTCATTTGGTGAAGGAATTTAATCCCCCCCACTTTCTTCACTGACATAGGGATTGTTCAAAATTGTGTTTCTAAATCTCCACATGTACATATAGCTTCTGTAGTTTCTCTAGATATTAATTTCTACTTTTATTCTGTTATGATCCGACAGTATCTAAGAAATTATTTCAACTTTTTGTGTTTTTTAAGGATTTGTTCTATAACCATTTATATTCAGGCATGTACTAACTCCTCTCATTTTGTTGTTTTATTAATAGTTTTCATTTTTCAAATTCTCATTTCTCTGCTATTTTATTGGTTTTGAGAGACAGGATCTCCAGTAGCCTATGAGCTCTGGTTAGTTGATTTTGTGGGCCATTTTGTTGTGGTGTCCTTGACCCTTCTGGCTCTTTCAGTCCTTCCTCCCCCTCATTTGCAGGATTCCCTGAGCTCTGCCTAATGTTTGGCTGTGGGTTTCTGCATCTTCTCCCTCAGTTGCTGGATGAAGCCTCTCTGATGATGATTATGCTGGACTCTGGTTTACAAGTATAGCAGAACATCATTAGGAAACATTTCATTAAGTTTTTTTTCTATTCATGTTTGGTTCTATCCTAGGTCTCTGGACTATCTAGACTCTGGTTCCTGGCCCTCCAGACAGTGTCAGGCATGGGCTTCCTCTCATGGCATGGGTCTCAAGTTGAAGCAGTCATTGGTTGGCTGTTCCCACAAGTTCTGGGCCACCTTTATCCCAGCACATCTTGGAGGCAGGACAAATTGTAGGTTGAAGGTTTTGTGGCTGGCTGGGTGTCCCAGTCCCTCCACTGGAAACCTTACCAAGTTACAGAAGATGGCTGATTCAGGCTCTGTCTCTCCATTACTAGGAGTCTTCACTAACATCATCCTCATAGATCCTGGGAGTTTCCATTACCCTAGGTTTCTATCTTGCCCCTCCAAATGCTCACTAATTCCAGTCATCTCTCTCAGTACTCACTCCTCCCATCCCACTCTACCTGACCCCTGATCCCATCTTTATCTGTCTCCAGTCCACTGCCATAATTTTTATTTTTTAAATACAGTGATGTTAATCAATTTATCTTCAGGATTTGAAATAGTCTCTTTATTCTGTTCTAGTATGCCAGTGAGGTTTCCACTGAATTTTTAAGTTAGTGAGGGCCTCATTTTCAAGATTAAAAAAAAATGGTCTTCATTGAGAGATTTATATCTCTCACTTATATCTTGTGTCGTCTTCCTGAATTCCATTATTTTTCTTCATTCTCTTTAAACTTATTGATTAAAGTAGTTCTTTTGGATCACTTATCTGGCATTTTAAAAATCTACTTCAGTATTCTCGAGTTGCTTGCTCGGGAACTATGAATTTCGTGTGTATGTGTGCCTTACGTGCCCATGCATGTGTGCTCACAAGTGGGCAGACTAAGTTGGAAGTCAACGTTGGGTTGCTCTCCACCTTGTGTTTTGAGACACAGCCTCTCACTCACCCTTGAGCTCATCACTTCAGCTAGTCTAGCTGTCTGAGTCCCCTGGGATCTGCCTGGCTCTGCCTCTTGACTCAGTCCTGGGCTTTCAGACATGAATGGTCATAGCGGGTTTTTATACAGATTCTGGGGACCAAATCCTCCTGTTTACACAGCAAATGCTTCACCTACTCAGACATCTCTCCAGTCTGGAAACTGGATTCTGATGATTGGAGGATTTTTATAGATTCTTTTCTATCACCGCCCCCTCCCTGTTCGTTTTTTGACTGGCTTTGCTTTTAGCCATCCTCTTCCTCTCTAGGAGTCACCCCACCCCCTCCTCTTTCCCTCTCCTCCTAACATCCTCTCCCTCCTTCCCCCTTCAGCACTTGCTCCTGCCTTTTCTCTTTTGTAGGGATTCATGGCCCCCAAATTAGCAAGTGTAGATGTGACCTTCACAAGATGGTTTTCCATTCCATCACCCATCTTTTCATTACAAAACACAGAGGTCTCAAATAGCAGGACTCCCTGAAGCTTCCAGATCAGCCACCCTGAGGCTGCCTTTCTGTTCTGCACGTGCTTCTGTAACTCTCTCTGCTTCCTTCCTTCTGTGACTTCTTCCACATTGATGGGCCATAGCGGGTTTTGTCTTTGCTGATGGCTCTTTCTTGATCTCTAGTCTTATAATGTAGATCTCTGAGTCTCTTAAACTCTTTTTTTTCCCCAATACTAAACTAGTACATCCTCCCCATCACCTACCTTGCTGAGAGCCCAGTTTCTTGCTATTTTGATTCTGAGAAGCTGGATGGTGCTTATTGCTTTGAATCTGAGCATGTGGCTCCTCTACCAGCTTTTCAGCCATAAGTTTCTATTTCTCCAGAGTTTTCACCTGGAGACTGGGTTGCAGAAAGATCACTGTTTTTGAAAAACAGAGATTCCAAAGGTTTAACACCATTTTTATGTTATTTCTTAGCATGGATTTAAAATACCATGGTGCCACACTCATGGAGGCTTTGAGATATTGTTTCAGCCAGAGCCTCTAGAAGCAGCTTGCTTTTTTTCTTGTTTTTCCAGTCTGGTAGATAACTCTTTGTCATCTCCCCCCCCCCCCCACACACACACTGGAAGTCCTGAGATGTCCACGTTAACATAGGAATCACCATTCTAGCCCTCTGTTTTAGAAAGACCCAGAGCAACATGCTGTATCTCTCCGAGGATTAAGCTAGTAGACTGTTGGCTGGTATGAGGTTTCATGCTCACATGGACTCCCATGAACTAGGCTTTGATTTTAGCTTTTTAATAAATGTATTCAGAACCTTTCTTTTTTCTTTGAAGCTGTGTCATGTATTACATTTTTAGGAGAAGACCGTGTGTTAGCCAAGTTGAGTGGGATATGTGTTTACATCAGCAGAATTGTCTGTGTCACGGGAACTGCATGGACGTTGAGTCACTGGAGAATCAAGGCAGAGAAAAAGATCAGAGCAGTCTGTGGGTTCCCCTTGGTGCCCATCCCCACACACCAGGTCTATGAGTGCCTCTGTGCCTCTCTGACTCTCAAGTCCAGTGAAGTCATCCCGGTTCTGACTTTTCCAAACCCAAGGCTGCCACTCTGAGGACTTCTGATCAGTCACTCATGTTGAAGTCTATGTGCCACCTCAGCATCACTGTTCTTCATGTGGTCCCCATTCTGCTCCTTCCTGGCCCATCCTCTGCATCAGGCTCTTCTTCTTCATCGACTCTTCCCTCGGTGTCCATGTTGACCAAAGTCCTCGGCTTGCTACGTTTGTACTCAGTGAGCTCGTTCACTATGGGGTTCCAGGTATGACTCTGCACTGGGGAGCCATTGCTACCTGTGTCCTGATTTCTTCTCAGGTATTTAAACTCAGGTACGCAGCTACGGTCGCAGGGTCTGAAGAGGTGCTTCATCGTTAACACCTCCAGGGCTGACCTCGCCTCCACTCATTCTGTCCATCTGCCCTTAACCTCCTTTCACATCTTCTCTTGAGCTGCTGTCCTGAGTGGATACATTTTTGTCAACTTCCATTTATCCTTCCCCAGCCTCACACCATGGCCCAGCAGCCATTAGCCCCTTCTTCACTCCATCCTCCTGTCTCAGCACATCTGTTGCCGTGTTCACATATTCACAGACATCTCCCCGCCTCTTGCCCTCTCTGGTTCCATTTCCTACATCCTTCCCTGATGACCAGCACCTGCTTAGCATCCATCACTGCCCTTCCTCTGTTGAATGGTGCCACATGTTCTTCACATGCCCTTCAAGGGCCTTTATGATCTGTTTGCTTTCCCGCCATTCCTCAGATTATATTCTCTGGTGATATGGGGCTTCCTGGAGTTCCTCTTGTCACGGCTTCCACATCTCCACACCAGACCTCTGGTTGCTTTGCCTTTGTCTCCAAGGTCCCCTCTTATGGGAGCTGCCTTTACCTTCACAGGCTAGCTTCTTATCCGTTATGGTATGTGCTCTGTGTAGCCTTTGCTGGTTTTCTATCATTATCATAACACCTGTGGTAATTAACTTGTAAAGAGAAAGTGTAGACTTTGGCTCATGGCTGCAGAGGTTCTAGTCCACAATAATCCCTTTGTTTTGGATCTATGGTGAGGCAGCCTATCATAGGGGTATCATGCAGTAGAGAAGAAAGACTTTCAACATGAGCCTAGAGCAAAGAGGAAGAGAGTATGGTCCCATGGTCTCCTTTAGTACATGTCCCCAGTGACCTACAGACTTCTCATTAGTTACTGCTTCTTCAGGGTTCCACCACCTTGCAATAGAAAATAAAATAAAAACAAAACATCTAACATCTGAGCCTTTGGGAAACAAACAGCATCCACACTACAACAGTTATTCCAAGAATTATTTCCAGATACCTCTTCATCCCCCAGCACACTGAGAAAGTGGCTTCCTTGCTCCTTGACGATGGTGCTTATCTTGGCCAGTATTCCATTTCTGTGAAGAGACACTGTGACCATGGCGACTCATAAAAAGAAAGCATTTAGTTGGGGCTTGCTTACAGTTTCAGAGGTTTAGACCGTTGTCATCATGATGGGAAACATGGCAGTGTGCAGGCAGACATGGTGCAGGAGAAGTTGCTAAGAGTTCTACATCTGGATCCACAGGTAGCAGGAAGACAGAGACATTGGGCCTGGCTTGGGCCCTTGAAACCTCAGAGCCCACCCCCAGTGACACACTTCCTCCAACAAGGCCACACCCACTCCAACAAGGCCACACCTACTCCAACAAGGCCACACCTCCTAATCCTTTCAAATAATGCCACTGCCTATGAGCCTGTGGGGGCCATTCTTATTCAAACCAGCACAGTGCAGCTCCCCTCCCTGTGTGTCTGTCATCCTAGTCTCATTTTGTGTCGCTTTCCCATGCAATACTGTGAGTATCTCCAGGAAGAGAATTCTCCTTTCTTCAAATCTCTTTGTTGAGCACATAGCCCAGAATGTAATGGATGTTCCCAGGGATATGTGGATCGGAGGGTGAGTGAGTTAATAAATGCATTGATTGTTGAGAGAATGGAAGGTGTCTGAGAACAGAAAGGTCCTGGTGGCTTCTTGAAGAAGCAGCATGTGGTCTTGGCTGTGAAGGACTTGGTGTGAGGGTGGTGGGAGGGAGCAGGACAGGAGAAGAAGTAAACTGCCTGTGTTTTGTTTCTCTTCCTCTCTTTTTTTGTGTGGGGGTGGGGGGAGGGTGATGCTTTGCAAGGCACTGACTAGTCACAGTAGCAGGTGACTAATGGCTTTAACAGCATTCTGACAGTCCCTGCTGACAGGTGATAATGAGATTAGTGCCTTTTGATTCCATTATTAACAAGTAGCCAAAGATCCATTTGGACATGTCAGGCACTAATGATAGACGCTAAGGGTCCCTCTAACTTTGGGCCAGCAGTTCAGGTACTCGATACTCTGATGACAAATTGCAGGCTTCTCCCCGCCCCCTAAAGAGTTTAAACTGGACATTTTTACTGATATTTAATATGCTTGAAAAGATACACAATCCTAAGTGTTCATCTTGATTAATTATCACAAAATGAACATACCCACACAGTGTGTCAGACCAGGATGTAGAATATTATGGGCACCCTGAACCACAAGTCTCCTCAGATGCTTGTCCTGGCTGTCTTGGTTACTGTCAAGGGTAGCTGACCACTCTCTTGACCTCGAACAGTGGATGTTGATTGATCCCCTTTTCAAACTTTGGAGAAGTAAAATCAAATACTTTATTAATCGACATATAGTCACTTCATCCATTCACCATTATGTAAGAGATTTATCTATAGTTCATAGATTATCATTGCCGTTTATGATTCCATTGATACAAGAAGCTTTTTGAAGTAAGTTTATTGGCGATGGTTATTTTGGTTGTTTCCACTTTGGTCCTAATATTTATTTATTTCTAAAATATTCTCTATTGTTGTATTATTATTAAAAATATTTAGCATGATCTAAATCATGTGTCTTAGGATTTCTATTGCTGTGAAGAGACATCATGACCACGGCAACTCTTATAAGGAAAACATTTAATTGAGATGGCTCACTCACAGTTTCAGAGGTTCAGTCCATTATCACCATGGCAGTGAGCATGGCGGTGTGCAGGCAGACATGGTGCTGGCTACATCTTGATTATCATCATAGGAAGTGGCCTGTGACACTGGACAGTATCTTGAGCATAGGAAATCTCAAAGCCTGCCCCTACAGTGACACATTTCCTCCAACAAGGTGGTACCTACTCCAACAGAGCCACACCACCTAACAGTGCCACTCCCTATAAACTTTTGGGGACCAACTACATTCAAACTACCACATCATGCTTATTTGAATCATGTAATATGAAGTGTTAAGGGATTTATTTCTTTTTATTTTACATGTATGAGTACTTGCCTGCGTATTTGGGAACCTTGGTGTTTCAGATGCCTCACATAAATGGAATCATGCTGTTTGCTTTTCTTTGGTTTGTTTCACTAAGTATAACGTCCTTAAGGCTTATCTGTGTGGTTACATATTGCAGATTTTTTTCTTTTAAAGATGACTGTATTCCACAATGTGTATGTACACCACAGTTCACTGGCCCATTCATTTGCTGATGGACGCTTGAGTGATTTCCACCTCTTATCTGTTGTGAGTAGAGCTACAAGGACATGAGAGTGCTAACATTACTCCAGAAGGCCAGCTGTAATTATTTTGGATAAAGACACAGAAATGGAATAGGTGGATCATCTGGCAGTTATATTTATAATTTATTGAGGAACCTCTATACTCTTTCTTATATCAGCTGTACAGTGTTATATCTTTACTATATCAGTGTGCTAAAAGTTCAAGTTTTCCCTACATTCTCGCCAACACTTGTGTTTGCGTTGTTAAAATTACCCATCTCGATATGTGTGAGATGGCACAAGTTCTGATTTGTATTTCCTTGATGATTAGTGACATTGGACACTTGTTTTCATTGGTGTCCTAGTCAGGGTTTCTACTGCTGTGATGAAATACCATGACCAAAAGCAAGTTGGAAAGAAAAGGGTTTATTGGGCTCACACTTCCACATTGTAGTCTGTCATTGAAGGAAATCAGGACAGAATCTCAACCAGGGCAGGAACTAATGCAGAGGCCATGGAGGAATACCGTTTACTGATTTGCTTAGCCTGGCTTGCTCAACCTGCTTTCTGATAGAACTCAGGACCACCAGCCCAGGGTTAGTACCACTCACAATGGGCTGGGCCTTCCAGCATCAATCATTAATTAAGAAAATGCCCTAGAGTCATATCTTATGGAGGCGTTTTCTCAATTGAGGTATTCCCCTTTCAGTTAACTCTAGCTTATGTCAAGTTGACATGAAAGTAGCCAGCATTACTGGTCATTTACATGACTTCTTTGTTGAAAACTTAGAGTCCCTGGCACATTTTGTAACTGAGATATTATGGCATTATTTTTAAAATTTAAAGCTATTGAATTATAGGAGTTCCTTCAATTATATTAGAGATTAACCTTTTATCAGATTATATATAATTTGCAAATCTTTCCTCTCATTTTGTGGTTTACCTCTTCACTCTGTTCTCTTTGCTGTGCTGAAGCCTCGTGGCTTGCTATAGTGCTATTTATTTATTTATTTTTTCAGTAAGCCTCTCCTCCAGCTTTTCTCCAAGGAATCTTACAGTCTAGGTCTTATATGCAAGTCTTTAATACTCTCTGAGTTGTTTTTTTCTATATGGTGTGAGATGATAAAATACATTTTAAAAACATAAAATAACCTCTCATTCATATGTGTAGAACCTGAGCCGGGATGCCTGTAGACTAATGGAAATTTATATTCACATAGGTTTCGATAGTGGTTTGCAAAGGTTATATGACTGTTTTCATATGCAGTTTATGTTATTCTTTTCTTTTGTGTTTGAGGGAACCCACTGAACATTTTAAAGGTCTCTTAAGACAATATAGTAAGAAACGCACTATTTTCTAATTGTAGTCTTTAAATAAATACATTTAGCAATAGTTCACTAACTCTTTTGCATATATTCTTGAAACTGAGAAACCCCCCCCCCCCCATACACACACGTTGTAAAATGGGTTGATTAAATAGCATTTATTTAGGGCCTGTAATGGCACGCTGTGTCCTCTGTGGTTTGGTGAGGCTTGCTAAAACTAAAGCATTTGGTGACTAACTAACTGTTCCAATCTTCCAATAGCTTGAATCAGGCAGGAATCAAGGACTAGTAAGTTAAATGAATGAATTGGGACCCAAACATATTGTGGCAGGTAGGGGAGCAGTGTGACTTCATTCTAATAAGAGAGGTTGCTGGCCCCTATGGGCAGCTGTGCCTCTGCCAAGTGGCCATTTACCCTTGTGCCAAAAAGCTGTAGTTGGGAGTGTGACCAATGGGTTCAGTGTGTCAAGCCTATACTTTTATGTGGGCAGTGGGCAGAGCCAGGGACCTTTGGGGAAGTGGTGTGTGAAGGCTGTTTCTGGTGTAACCCCTAAAATCCTACCTCCCCAGCATCTTTTCACACAACTGAAGACTAGCAAGGGAGAAATAGTAATGGGCTCCTGCCTGTATGTACTTAGTGAAAGCACACACTGTTTTCCTTTGATCTTTTTCTTCTTTTTGCTGATAACCTCAAGCTAGCACCAGGAGCTGGGCTGGCCACCCGCTGTGAGCACAGCAGGATCTGAGGAAAGGTAGGCTGGAAGGGAGGAGTGAGCTGTGGGCTAGCTGGGGTGTGAGCCAGGGAGCACTCAGCCGGGACTGGGACAAGAAGGTGGGCATGTGAGCAGGCAGGTGGAGAAAAATCTCAGGGAGGTGCTGGGGAGCCCGCTGCCCTGCTGGGTCACCTGGGATGTGAAGGACTGGCCCAAGAAAGGAACAGGCCTGTGGCGGCTTTTGTCCTTTGTCTCGTGTGTGCTGAGTCATATGTGTTGAGGTTAGTTTGCAGGTCAGCTGGAGGCTAAGGTGTGTAGAGGCCTCACACCCTGCCATGTTCCTGTCTGGCTCATCTGAGGGTCATATCACTCAGGACTTTTCTGTTTCCAGGATCCGTGGAGCTGATCCAACTGTATTTTCTTTGACTTTTTAAAATCTTCTCATACTCTGTGGATAGAGGTTTATTATTTTTTAAAATCCCGTTCAAGTGTTGAATAAGTAATACCCCCATATGACTCAAAACTGAAGAGAAGTGAATGGGAGAGCATGAAGCGGTTGAGTTAGCAGGATCTTTAGTGGAAGTCAAGCTGGCCTACATAGCGAGTTCTAGGCCAACGTGGGTACATAGCAAGACCCTGTCTTAAAAAAATCAAAACACCAGAAAAAAAAAAGATGAAAGATTATGAAAAGTTTTCTTTCATTCTCTTTCTTGACTTCTTCAGTTTCCATAGCAACCCCCAAAGGTAACTATTACTGGTTTCTTGTTCAGGTTTTTCAGTTTCTGAAATACTGGATACATAAGCAAAGTTGACTACATAATTAAAAATTATAGTAAAGCTACAGAAATTGAGTATTTTAAATGCATTAAGCAGATTGAATATATTATATATACATATATAATTAAACTATAGTATGTTGGAGCAAAATGGTATATTATTGTATGTATAAAATTATACATATAATAACATCCAATTATATGTTTAACAGGCATCTGTATTCCATTTTCTGTTTGTGTGAAAGATAATATCTTTTCATACTATGTTGCTGTTGTTTTTTTTCACAGAACAAAAGTACCCTTCCGTTTTAATACAAAGAGTGCTTTCTCATTAATTTTTTATAAGCATAGGGTTCCATTGTATGGATGCATCATGATTTGTTTACTTAATCCCCATCAATGGCCATGGTGTGTCTTTTTCTTCCTTTTATTATGACAGATCTGCACCAAATGATCTTAAACTGTCATCTTTGGGTATTTGCAAGTATCTCTGTAGAGCCGATAAATCCCCAGAAGTAGAGTTATGGGATCAAAGGGCCTATGCATTTGTAATTTTGATAGACATTACCAAATTGTACTCCTCAGGAGCTGAACTAATTTATACTCTTACAAGCAATGTTAGGAGCATGCCTGTTTTCACACAGCCTCACCAACAGAGTATGTTATTAAACTTTGGGATTTTTGCCAGTATGGTAGGTTAAAAAAAGGGTTTCTTAGTGTTTTTATTTGCATTTCTCTTACTATAAATGAGATTAAACATGCTATTATGTGTTTAGTAGGCACTTGTGTTCCATTTCTTGTGAATTGCATGGTTGTGCCCTGTGCCCATTCTCCAGCTGGGTCTCTATCTTTTAAAAAAATTTTCAGTAGCTAGTGAGATGGCTCAATGGTTAAGAGCGCTTGTTCTTGCAGGGGACCTGAGTTTGGTTCATACATCCATGGCAGGCAGCTCATAACCTCCTGTAACCATAGGGCCAGGCAACCCAGCTCCTTCTTCTGGCCCCACAGGGCATCTGCATACACACAGACCCCAAAGCAAACAGTAAAAATAAACTTTAAAGGTAGTTTACAAAATTCAGTGTAGGCCTTTGCTCCCTTACAGGGACCAATGTGTCCCCGTTTGTGTCCAAATGTCCCCAGAGGGTGTGTCCCAAGTCCAGATTCTCTCCTCTTCTACTCCTGCTCTTTGATTATGTCACGGGCAACTCTCTTCATCGCGGCGCTTTACACAAATCGAGTCATCGTTTCCGTGTCTCATTTCACTTACAGGCAGCAACTTCTCCTGCGAGGACTTGGAGATGTGAGTTGAAAGGCATCCTGTCTCCTGAGATTCCACACACTCTTTCTCATGGAGACTCTTGATTTGCACTTGAGACCACGGTCGGGTCTGACCGAGGTCTCAATTTATGTTCATGAGGATATTTTGTCTGGAACTGTGGAATACGTTTTAAGTGGCTGCCCCAGACACCACCCCGGAACAAGCAGGCTTGCCCTCTGCTATGGGAGACAGCTAATAAGCATGGCAGGGGATTCCTAAATGATAGAGTGTCAGGTGAGGTGATTATCTGAGGAGGTTGAGATGGCGTGTGAGGGAGTCTTTTCTCCGAGGAAGCCATGACTGTAGATAACAAGCCAAGCAAAGGGAGAAGACCACCACACTCCAGGAGAGGCCCCAAGGCAGCGGAGAGCGGTAGGCAGTGCTGGCTGGCAGGACCTTGGTTGGGCCTGGTGAAGATGCAGTTGGAGAAACAGCCAGAGCATGGCACTGACTAGGCCTGGCAGGAGTCCTGGGCAGTGCTGGAGTTGAGTGACAGTGATTGGAGTCACTTTTCTTCTCTGTTTGTGCGCCTTTGTCATCTCCTCAGCCTCATCTCAGAGCAGTGATGAGTCAAAGCTCATGTAATAAAGTCTTCAGAGTCTCATTTCCTGCTCAGATAGGGACATCCAAAGTATAGGCTTTCCTCCTCCACAGCGCTATTGGGGATCACGAGGCTATCAGTGCGTGGAGACAGCGGAGCTGGGGGCTGAGCGGAGAGGATCCGCCTCCTTTGATATTAATTCACCTGTAATGGGTATACAAATGGGGAGGAAAAGCATGAAAAAAAGTATTGGAGCAGCTGTTCAATAGTTAGAAATAATGGTTTCCTTTTGGAGCGCTGTTCCCGTCAGGGCAGGCCTCCCAAGCCTCCATCTCGGCCTACCTGCTCCTGAGGCTTAGTAAAATGGCTGTCAATCTCCTCTAAGCGAGGACAATTGAGGATGGTTTTTCAGTGTTATTGCTGGCTTAGTTATGTCAAGCGATTTCTCCAAGAGTAATAATAGGTGCTGTCTTCAGAAATAGTTCAGTCACAGATGCCTGGTTCTTCAAGTTGATTCGCTCCCCTCCTGTCCCTTTCCTTCAGTCTCCTCTCCTACCCCCAGAATCTGTTCTAGAAATTTCTTCCCAGGGATGCTGGGCAAGCCACACTTCAGTTTTGATTTCCTCCCGATCATGTTTTCCACTCCACCCCCCTGGAACCAGCCATGCCAACACTTCCGTGGAGCCAAGTCAGTTCTGTGGAGCACATTGTAAAAACGCTGAATGATGTCATAAGAAAAACAGTTGACCCGGGGGCAGAGACATTAATAAGTCAAGCCCTTCCCTCTGCCTACCCCCCAACGTTGGCTAATTTATTTCCTAACTAGTCTCTACTAACCAAATGTTAACACATATGCCTGATCGTTAACCTCCTCTGGGCACCAAACCGGTTTTTTTTTTTTTTTTTCCTTGAGTGCAGTAAGTGATTATCCAACTCACGCTGCTCTGGAAAAGAGGTTTTGTTTTAATAAGCAGTTTGCAGTTTGGCCCACAATGCTGAGGAAAGCAACATTATCTCCAGCAGTAAACTCTGCAGTCATTGCAAAGCTTGACAAGAAAATGATTGAGTCTGTTTGTTATACCTTTGTGGGGCTGCCACTGCTGCTCTGATGGAAATGTTGCTGTTTATTCAGCAATGCAATAACACTTGCTGTAATTTATGGATGCACATTCCCCAGATTACTAAAGGTAATATTGTTGACTAAAGGAAAGTATACGAATGGATAGTTTCAGTTGTTGTATCCTTATAAAAGTGATTGACTGTTCACTTTGCACAGGAACGAATTTGCACAAGATTCACCCCCCTTAACAATTACAGATTTTCTTCCCTCTGACAGTTACAAATAACATGGCCTGTCCTAAGTGGTAAAAATTTACTGAGTCCATGGAAGTTCAAGCCAGAGGCTGTGTGGATTTTATTTCCCACACTGCTTTCTTATCTTGCCCTTGCTGGGCGCCAAACAAACTACTCCTGGACTGTCTGTCAGTGACCTTTATCCTGGGAATCTGGCACTGGATTAAGTATCTGATGGCTTTAGATGCTTGGCTTTTCTTGTAGATGGAGCCGAGGATGCCACGAGTTGATTCTCAACCTTACCTGGTGACTGGTGGTGTGTTTTTCTTGTGTGATCTGAGGTAGTTGAAAAGTGTCTTTTGATAAATTGTTCCATTGGGAAGAATGGACAAGATGGACCCTTCTGTCCTAGGAAATGGAGGCTGAGTTCTATTGGTAACAGAAGACAAACCATTCTTCTCACTGAGTTGATTGGAGGACTGGAGACACCCTGTGTTGGCCTGGGCACACTTGTTGAGAGACTACCGTGAATTGCACCTTGGGAATCTGGGAGAGCATCATCCCAAATGAGAGGGCCCAGCTCTAGAGTGCAGGGGATCATAGGATTTCTAGAGGTTTAGCTATTTTCTCAGTGATGATAGTTGGAGCTTTATCCTAGGGTACAAGACAATGCCACTTTCGTTATGAGGCAGGCAACATTTGGAGGTCTTATACTTGGTCTTTATTGAGATAATGAAACAATCCTTGGTAAGAGGGGCCCAACACGTGAAAGAGCGCTACTCATTCTTCTTGGGAAACTAGCAGCTACCACACACACAAATACGGATGCAAAACACTCATATCATGTGTTTTGCAGATCAAAGTTTTCTGGATATGAGTCTACTGAACAGTGCTGTACTTGAGACTGTCTCTGTTGGCCTCAAAGCTCTCTGTTGGATGATTTATTATTTAATTGGTCAGAGTAGGAGAAGGGGAACATATGTGAGACAGCATTTGTTGAGTCTGGGTGATTGATTAGTTAGCAGAAACATTATCTCTTTTTTTGGCCAGCTGCATGCAAAAGGCACCAATCAAATTTATGGAAAAGGAGTTGATATTGGGTCAAACATGACATTTAGCTGGAATATCTATTTTTTGCTATCCATGCCTCACCTTTTCTCATAAGTTCATTTTATGTTGATCAAAACTGACAAAGCAAGTTGGTTTATTTAAGGTAAATATTATTTTCCATAAATTTTGTAGGTTATTGCTAGTTTTTCTTCCATATCATTCTGTAAAGATTGACCATGCATGTGTTTCTGTTGATATAAACTAATTATTTTGTTATATGAAAAACTTGTTTAATTTTGGCTTCTTCATGTGAAATACAAATCCTTTAAAATTCTGAAACACCTGTGAAGCTCAAACTCTCTTTTATTTGCTTATGGCCCATAACCAAAACAGCTGGTCTTAGACAAATAACTACAAAAGGGAGGACTGGCTCACTGGTCATGCTTTGCTTTGGTGACTGAAGTTTGGTTGGCTCATGTCAGTCTTGACATTAATCAATTTGAGGAGGTTAATAACAAGAATACTGCAAGGTGAATCTCATCCCCCATCAGTTGGATAATTAAAATCACAGTTACATTTCAAAGTTCAGCTGATGTTGACAGTGGCCTTTATAGCAACCATGGCATCATTGGATCTCAAATTATTCATTAGATGATAATGTTGTATTAGCTGTGCTTGGGCCAGAGTATTACTTCTTTATAGATGCAGTATATATTCTCACATTAGTGCGTATATTTTGTGTATGAATTATTTTTCTTTCCTCCTCATCATATATCCATAGCACTTCTGGTAAATGGTGTTAAGATAATGCAAATTGTGTGTTTTCAAATGAATACCTAGTTTCTGGGACATAATAGGTTTCATTCATTATGTACTAATGAAGAAGCAAATTGAAGAGTAAAGAAATTTGTTTGAAAAATTAGGTAGGGAAAGAAATTGAATCCATCCACAAAGATATCTAATCTGCATATTTTAACCAAATAGGTCATGCCATTTTGAGAGATTGTGCCCTTCTGGTCCCCTGTTCCACACCTTTTGATACACTCCAAGTTTGTACTCTATGAGAGAAAAATAATTACAGCAGCTGCTGTATCCCCATGCTCCATCTACACAGTCCAACAAACTAGGGATTGAAGATAATGTAGAGAAAACTGCAGATGTACTGAATATAAACATAGCCTTGTCATGATTCCCTTCACAATGTGCTGTCATAGGTATTTGTGTAGCATTCCTTGCATTAGGTTTTAAGATCTGAGATTATTTAAAGGATGTCCCTAGGTCACATGCCCGTTTGACACTGTTTTATAAAAGGGACTTGAGTATCTATGAATATCTTTGTCTTGGAGCAAGCCTTGGAACCAATCTCTGATGAACACTGAGGGATCTGCAAGAGAGTGATAATATAATCATAGGATTATATGGTTATGTTTTTCTCTTTCCAGCACTTAACATGTTTAGTGTTCATATGTATGTATCCGTGTGCATCTTAGTTAAGGTTTCTATTACTGTGATGACACACCATGACCACAGCAACTCTTATAAAGGAAAACATTTAATTGGGCCTGGCTTACAAGCTTAGAGTTTTTGTCCATTATGGTCACGGCAGGAAGCATGGCTGTGCAAAGACAGCTATGGTGCTGGAGAGGTAGCTGAGAGTTCTACATCCAGATCTGCAGGCAGCAGTAAGAGAGAGTGGCACTGGGCCTGGCTTGAACATTTGAAACCTCCAAGTCCACCCCCAGTGACACACTTCCTCCAACAAGGCCACACCTCCTAATCATGACACTCCCTGTGAACCTATGGGGGCCATTTTTATTCAAACCAGCACACTGTGAATGTTTCTCTGTGAATGAATGTATGAATGAACCCAAGGACAGACACTGTTGTGCACTGGCCTTCACAGAGGTGTGTAGACATGAGTAGGACCTGATGGTCGCTGATGAAGCAGGCACAGAGAAGGACATTCCAGCTTTCCCCAAGCTGACGTGACTCCCAGGCAGAAGGGCCAGGATCCAGAGCTGTGCTCCTTCGTGACTGTCATGTCTGACTGTTGACAGGGCCTCACTCTTACTGCTTCTGAGACCTGCTCACTTTGTGTTCATCCTTGGTCTACTCTCCTCTGCCTGGAGCAGCCCCAGTCAGCACATGCTTACATCAAATACCTAGAGGCAAAGGCAAGCCCCTCTGTCGATCAACAAGTTTATATGGAGAGTTTACAGGAGCAAATGCATGTGTGAGTGGCGCTACCCCCTCTTCACACACACCTCTCTTTATATTAAGTGGAAATTCTAGAAGGCTCTTACCAGTAGAGTTAAAACAAACAAACAAACATGTATTTATTTAGTTTTTTAGTAAACTGCTCTTTCCTGTCTTTAGCCTTTCCTGTGTATGTTTGTGTGTGGTGGGTATGCCTGTATGTATGCAGATTTGCATGTCAAGGCCAGAGGTGGATATCAGAATTTTCCTTGATTGCCCTTCTACCTTGTTTTTTGAGTTAAGGTCACTCAATCAAACCCAGCACTCACTGATTTGGTTACTCTTGCTACCTCCCTTGCTGTAAGGACCTCCTGTCTCCACCTTCTAATGCTAGAATTACACATGGGTCGGTCACTATGACCTCCTGGCATTGACGCGGCTTCTGGGGATCCAAACGTGTATCCTCTTGCTGGGGTGGTAAGTACTTTAGCTGTGGAGCCGTCCCTGGGCCCTCGTGCATTTCACTCTCTCTTGTTTTTGAATCCTTTGTTCTGTATTGCACTCAGTGTTTCACCTGGTTAGAAAACCTGACATCAAGCCCGTTCTCCCCGGCAGTTTTTCTTCCCTCCCAAGGATGCTGCGATGCGGTAATACGGTGAGCCGCTGATTTGAATAGAAAGGGGCATTTGATGAAAGTTTACCTTGATACATTTGGGTCATTGTAGGAAGGAACGTGAATGAGGGGCTGCGAAAATATGAAGGCATTTGTTTGGGAGACATCTTGGGGCAGTTGAAACAGTGGCCAGTGACTAGGGCCCTAAGCCCTGGTCCCCCACTGGCTCAGCACACCTCACCCTAGCAGCAGAACTGGCCCCAGGTGAGCCGGGCGGGTACTGTGAGACACAGTCCTGCAATCTGGGATATTGTTTAAATACCGTAAAAAGCCTCTGTCATTTACTCCTCCTGTGTACCAGAGAGAAAAACGGTGTGGTAATCCTGGCCTAGCAGGTGGCATGACTTTCATATCAGTAGAAAATGAAATTGTGTGGCTGTTTTTTTTTCCCCCTCTCCCCCACCCCCCCATCCCCCGGCCCCGTTCACTCTTTTTAATCTTTAAATAAGACGATTGGTAGCCTGTTGGCAAGAAAATGGGCCCTGAATTTTTATTCAAACTTATACAAGGATGATAGTTGGAATTTTTGGCAGGAGGCACGCCGGTTGCTTTTCAGAAAGTGCCGTCTAGGGAAGCTTTTCCTGAATTACCTGCTGGGCCTGGGCGCTTTTATGTTGTTGTTGTGACAGGTAGATTTATAAGGCTTGAAATTTGTACAAATCAGTTGTCATTCAGTGCGAGCTGTCAATGTGTCAAGCTGTCAGCCTGCTGTGAGGGGACGCCGGAGGGGGAGTACAAGGGGGCAACCATGGAGAAAGGAAATAAGTTCAAACAGCCCTGAAACGGAGCTCAGTTCTCGGGCTTGCTGCCCCCGTAGAGCCCGCATTGATTTTTCTTGATGTTGAGCCACAGCAAACCCTCAATGACACGTTGTTAGCAATCTCGAGTTGCTGTTTATTGTCTTTTAAATGGCAGCCAATCATGCAGAAGAGAATACAGTGTGCATTTTCCACTCGTGCATGTTTAGCAGCATCCTGTTCATGTCACTTCTCTGGCCTGGCTGGTTTCAACCACGGGACCCGCTGCTTCCTTGATGAGTCCAACTTCTGGAGCGTTTTGCAGACGCAGCATGAGAGGGAGCTGTGCTCTGTCTCTCCCCGGGCTGCGGAGCACTAATAAACACGGTATTAAAGGCGTGGAGTTGACACCGCTGTTTGGCCGAATAAAGAGAGCTGTGTCCCCGGCCTGACTTTAGCATCCTTTTAAGAGCGAAGGGCCCTGCAAGAGACAGGGCTTTCCGGTATGGTTCCGGATGACGTAGTCTGTTTTCTGTGCAGCACTAGCCGTGACACTGAATTTACATTGATTATCAAAGGAACGATACAAATATATCTCTGAGACACTTTTGAGGGCAGGCTGGCTTTGAGCTCACCTGGTACCTGAGGCTGACCTTCAACGCTTGATCCTCCTGCCTCTCCTTCCTGAGTTTTGGGGTAATAGCTGCAACATCGAACCCCATTTACGAAGTACAATGGGCTACACCCAGAGCCTTAGTGCATACTAGGCCAGCATTGTACAAATAGGTATGTCCTCAGTTCAGGAAAAAAAATATACTTGCAAAAAGCATTAGCAAAATGCTTGGTTGCTGTTTAAAATGAGCCAATGAGTTTCCCCCTTTTGTCTAAAAGCCTTAATAGACACCATTCTCGGGTGTCTATTAAGTATTTGGTGTGGCTTGCACTTTCCTGTCTAGTACCTAGTCCCTGGGAAGTTTGCAGCATAACTCCCTCCGTCCTCCTGCCTTTCTTAAATTTACCCAGTATATGGAGAAATTCAAAACTTTTGTTAAAAAGTTGTCAGAGAGGAAAAAAGCCCACCTTATTTCTGAAAGATAGAATCATAGGTATGAAGGGCCCCCTTTCTCAGTGTGTGGCATTTAGCAAAGAGGCCTGGCTTTTATCCAGATGTGTAAGCCTGCTCACCTCTGGACAGCGTCCTGGCTTTAATCAGTCGGCATGATCCTGGCCTGTCTTACTCAGACCTTGTCTGTCAGGTGGCACAGAGCAGAGGCAGTGAGTGGGCATGGGGTGCATGAAGAGCAGAGGTGGCCGGAGAGGGAAGACTCAAAGGTGACATTTAAGAAACATTCTGCACCAACAAGGGGGAAAAAAAAATTAATCAAAGATTCCCATCTAGCCATTACCGGCTGGCGAGCGTGGCCTCTGAGCTGAAAAGTCTGCCGAGTCTCCCGGCGCTGTGGAGTTTGTCTTGTAAAAGTGCAGCTGTCCAAAACATGACAGCTACAGCATTAGCAGGGCCATTAAGAGGTGTAGAACATTTCCAGGGAAATGATTTGAGAAATGACAATGCTAGCTCCCGTGTGATATTAATTATACCCTGTACCCGTGGCAAATAAGCTCAAACAGTTGGCAAGAAAGACAAAGTGAGGTGTCCCGGTTCTGACCGTCACTCTTGTCACACGGCCACCAGCCTGGTAGAGCTTGATGGTCCGAAGGTAATTGTCAAGGTGAAAAGAGGAGCCCGGAGCCGTCTGTCAGGCTGCGTGGGAAGGGCCGTAGTCTCAGGGTGGCCATGGCTTATGGGAGCCGAGGTGTGAGAGAGTGGGGATGGTCACAGAGGGTGAAGGGTGGGCCTGTGATGGAATGCTTCTAGAACGTTCTGTGGTGGTGGGAGTCTCCGGGTTTCTATACTGCCCGGTGTGGAAGTCACCAGCCCCAGGTGGTGACCGGAACACTTGAGACACAGCCTCTGTGACTGAGGAAGAGACTTTTAAACCTTATTTAACTTTAATTAAGATGTAAATAGCCGCAGAGCTCTACCAAACGGAGCAATGCAGGACCTTAGAGAGAGGCTGCTCCGCGAGGCTGGGTCTGGAAGAGGATGTGACTATGAGTGGTGATCAGAGTCACACAACAAGGCTTTCTCATCTCTCCTACGGATCTATCATCCAGTACGAGCCCATTTTACAAGTGAGAAACTGAGGCACAGGGGTACCATATAGACCTGATATGATAAGGTCACAGGACAAGGGAGAATAGGTTGACTATTGCCGATCTCAGATGCCCCCTTTCATGGGTGCTGCACCCTGTCCGTGGGTACCCAGAAGTTGCGATTTTTTTCAGGTCATCTGGAGTCTGGGCTACTGGTGTGCTTGACCTCTGGCTCTGGCACCTTCCTCCACAGCATTCTTCATCTTAACATTTAGCACTCCATGTCAGGGGTGTGCCAACTCTGAAACTACTTGAACGGTATTCTCGCTTCCCTTGTGTTGGTCAGAACTTTCTGGAATACCATCAGCCAGGTGGTCCCATCCTGGAGAGCAACCTCCCTTAAACCTGTCCACTCTGTACTTCTGAACCATGCTTTTGACCTTTGGACCAGATACAGCCTCCTCTTTTTCCTTTCGGCTGCTGAGACCGTCGCTAAATGACCCAGTGTAAACAAGCCTTGGAGGCTCCCGACTGTGAGAGATGGGCTGCTAGCTTTTGTGGAGGGAGAAAATAGACCTGGGAAGGAAGAGGTCACCAGCAGGTCAAAGTGCCAGAAGAAAATGCTGGAGGGACTCCAGTTTCCACATTTGGAAGTATGTCAGGGATGTAGGATGTGCTACTTGGGGTGTGTGGGTGTCTCCATGCCATGCATGCGGCCACCTATCTGTTTTCATTGGAATCCCCTCATAAGGCTTATTGAATGAAAAAAAAAGTACACATAAAAGATGCCCCAATGAAGGTCAGCCCAGACCTTTCGAAGACCTGTTAAAATATGGCCGGGCTGTTATCCGCTAATCCCCCAAGTGTGCGGAACTCACAGCATTCAGTGTTAAATCTCCAAGTGCAAAGAAAATGTCCTGAAATTGCAGTGTTTGGTAAATTAGAGACTTGCTTGCCGCTCCCCCCTCCTCCAGGGCTGGGGCCCAGCCGCCTCCCCTCTCCCTTGTTTACCTTAAAACGCACTTTACTGCCTGTGGTGTCTCTGTTAACCTCCGGGAACCCTTGTGATTTCATTCATGTGATTTGTTATTGAATGACCTTTTGAGGATTTTACAAAACATGACCTTTTCTTGTCAAACATTCAAGGGTCTGGAAAGTGAAGCTGTCAGGGGGACTCTGCGTGTTTGCTAATTATAACTAATATGTTTCCCCACATCCTTGGAAATGCAAATCACTTATTTGTCCCATGAATAGCTGCTCTTTCTTGCCTGTTGGTTTGAGGTGGCTGGGAGCCTCTCAAAGGGGCTTCTTTGGCCTGGGAATCCCTAGCCCTCTTCTTAAAGTCCTGGGGAAGGGAATGCTGATTTTGTTGTAAGTTAATTTGACCCCTTGGGAAAGGCAGTGGACGGTGCTGCCGCTGGGTGGGGTTGGGTTGGGGGAAGGACAGAGTTCAGAACAATCCAATTCTTGAGAAAGTAATGGGATAAGGGGCGATCTTGGGAATGTTCTGTGCTGTTCTGATCCTTACCCCAGGAGAAAGAGGGTTTTTTGTTGTTGGGTGGAAACAAAGGCCCTGGTGAGGGAATTTCTGTCTGGGACAATAAGATTACAAGGAAAGAAACAGTACGGCCCGCTTCCCTGTCCTTGATTTTGATAGTTACAAATGGAGTAATAGCTTCAGCCAGACTGACAAGTATGGAGTGTTAGCAGGAGCTGAGCTCTGCTCAGTGTTTCCCCCTCATTAGCTTGTTTCCCCACCTCAACACACGATCTAGGTGTTATAATTATCATTGTCAATTTCCAAACCGCAAACCAGAGCTTCAGGAAAAGTAACTTGGACAGGATCTGATGGCAAAGTCAAGATTTGACCCGTGGTCTTTCAGACTAAAGTATGTTAGACTGTCTCCTCGAAAGTATGAATTTGACTAGACAAGGGCAGCTAGTCTACCTTCCTTCGAAACTTTCTTTTCTCCCTCAGAAAACTGTTTTGTGTGACTTCTCTTCTCCTTCAGAACGCTGTCTTCTGAAATTGATAAGCACCCAATCAAGCTATTGTCAGCTTTCCTAAATCCCAGTTTGGGAACTCGGGGCCACATCAAATCATAGCAGAAGAGCCGAGTGAGCTTCTGAGACACCTACAAAATCTGTTCAGTTGAGTTTCTTATTAGTGGGAAACTACAATCTCTAAGCATTCCAAATGACACATGGTTACTGTCACTGATGATTTGAGGTTAAAGGAGAGGGATTTTGATCTTGAGTAACTAACCAATGACTACTTGGTTAGTCCCATCTCTTTAAAGGGAAAGTGTGGACTAGCATATGGACTGAATAAACCTCCTATTTTCAGAGCTTGGAGAAATTCCATTTGAACTGTGTAAATTGCTGGAAGATGGTGTTGTGCTTTGGTTCCCTTCCACTCAAGGTAGGGCTGTGTCTTCAAGAGGTCGAGCAGCCGTGAGGTTACTGCGTGTTAGACTGGCTCTCCGGGGGCTAATACAGAGCCTCCTTTATAAGATTCAAATGCTTGGCTCTGTCCGTGGTTGATCCCCCAGTCATTTGGAAAACTCTGTTTATCTAGGTAGGGGGATTATTGGGCTTTTCCAGCTTCCAAGTATAACTCCTAGGAGATGTCTTTGAAATGACTTTCATGTGTTTTCCTTCTTCATTCTGCTGATGGACATAGACGCACAAGGTAATTTGTGTCTTTGGAACAATGGAAATTTTTGAAGCGTTGGCTCATTGTTTGGAAAGGGTCATTACAACTTTATGTATTAAAAAAAAGTTCAGACTGAGGATAGAAAAATATATTTCACTTCTTTTATGAGTCTGTTCTCAAGAGCCAAGCAATTTGTTATAAAAGAACATAAGAAATATTGAGAATGAGAAAAGTTATTCATTTTATAAAGCCTTGTCCCTCTTCATACTTCTTTTTCCCAGTGTAGCCGTTGACTGCTCCATAAATGACGCTCGGTGCGAGCGAAGCTGTCCACCGTGCTATTTCAGATATATTGACGATGCTTATGATGGACAGTTAGGTTTCCACTCTACAGTAACCCAGCTTTCCACTAAAGAGCACCCTTATATCTTAGTGCCTAATAGCAACGGTTTATGTATTTCAGGATCATGCCGTTCTGTATATAGTCAGCTTGACCCTAAAGTTCTTTAAAAGTCACTATTTCATAAAGTCGATTTCAAGTGAAGAGGGAAATCATGAAAATTTCATCTTGGCAGCTTCTCTTTTAAAGTAAGTCAAGTTTAGGGTCTCTTTCATGATTAAGAATGTACTTATAAAATGAATTCTGTCAGTGACCGTTGGTGTCGATAGCCTGGGCCACCCCCACACTTTGCCTGTGTCTTTATGTTAAGAAAAAGAAAAGAAAACTTTCCCAAATATTATTATTAAATTCACTTGAATCATATAAAATAATTTTAGAAAACTGAAAGTGATGGGTATTGTGAGATTTATAAGAGAGATCAGACATCAGAACTTTGAGGGAGAATAATTATGTGGGTTTGCTGATTCTTAACATTATAAGGGAAATTATTTGAGAATCTGGTAAAAAATGAAGGATGATTGCTTTAGAGAAATGCAGGTGAACATTTAAGTTTATATTTGGTTTCAGAGATTCACAGATCCCACTTAACATTATCCATGCTACCCCAGGTTAGCCCCCTTTTATTAAAAGTCTCCCCAGGCATCCTTGGAGGATTGGGCCTGACAAGGAGGAAATTCAATCACTGATATGCATTCAGGTTTTAAAAATTAAGGTAAAATTTGTTTTATCGATCCTGAAATTATTGGCTCTTGTCCACGAGACTGTATCACTAGTATTGGGTTGATGAGGACAGCCCAGGATCTTGATCTGCACAGTTGGGATAGTAGAGATCCACAAGTGGAGAGAGCTTGGTTGGTAACGTGCTTACTGTGTAAGCATAAAGACTTGAGTTTGGATCCACAGCACCCAGGCAAAAGGTTGGGCACAGTGGCACATGCCTGTGACCCCCCCCCCCCCGGGGGGGGGGAGATGGAGACAGGAGAATCCCTAGGGCTTGCTGGTCAACCAGCCTAGCGTAACCAGTGAGATCCAGATTCAGTGAGAGACTGCCTCAAAAAATAAGGTGAAGTGACCCAGGAAGACACCTGACACTGATGCTTGGCCTCCCCATGCATGCACACATGCACACATGCACACATGCACACACGCATACATGCACACATGCACTTACACCTCCCCAGCCACTAACTTTAGATTTTGAAGCAGCATAGTTTAATAGGAGAAAAACAATGGAATTAGTGTCGGGAGATAGAGGTTCTTGTCTTTCCCATGCAACCCCATGATGAACAAGACATCGGCCCTCTCTGATCTCCAGTTTTGTCACTGGGGTTGTGACTGCCGAGTGTCACTTGGGTTATACGTTTCAGGGTTCAAGTTCAATCCATTAACTGTTCTGTTTTGATTTTGCATTTGTATTTTATTTATTGAGTGTGCACCCGTGCACATGCACAAATGAGTCTGTGTTCAAGAGCACATATGTGGCACTCAGAGGTCAACCCTGAGTGTCTTTCTTGGTTACCATCTCCCCTTTCTTGTGTTCTCTTTTGATCTCTGACAGAGCTGGCGTGTAACTTGCCAGGTCGGTGAAGTTGGCTGTCTAGTAAGCCCTTGGGACCCACCCATCTCTGCCTCTTCGGGGCTACCGTGCGTGCTCACTTATTTTGTTCCCCTCCATCATGCGGGGCAAATGCCCGAGTGACCGAGCTAGCTCTCCCAGGCGGCCATTTGTATTTCACACGATCAAGTCCACTGGACAGAAAAAGGCGGTTAGACCTGATTTCACTTCTTAGAAAAGTTTCCTCTTTAATTTGGGGGTTTCAGAAAGTCAGGAAGAAAGGGCTGGAGAAATGGCTTAGTGGCTTAGGGGACCCCAGTTTGGTTCCCAGCACCCACATGATAGCTCATGGCCATTTGTAACTCCAGTTCTAGAGTACAGCACCCTCTTCTGTCATTTGAAGGCACTGCATGCATGTCATATACTTAGCTACATACAAGTAAAACACTCATCTCTCTCTATATATCTATATATATAAATATATATGTATTTTTTTTTAAAGAAAAGAAGTAATACAGATTATCTGTTACAGTAGAAATCCAAGCTTCCTTGGGGACGAAATACAGTTAATGACAGAAAATTCTTAGAGTATTAGTGTGGGGCCAGAACTACCTTCCGGGTCCACTGAGACACAGGAGTTGAATTTGTTTAAAAGGTTCATGGCTGTCACGGTCACCTCTGTCATCTCCAGTTTCTCCTTGCCACAGCTTCATAGACAGAGCTAGTGTGTGCTCCACAGCATGTTGAAGTTTCTCCTTGAAGTGAGTTGTGGGGAGCTGGAGTAAGGGGGGAGGCTGCCGAGTAAGGGGGGATTCTCACAGAAGTTTGCAGTGTCTAGAGGAAAGGAAGATGCTCACTGAGACAGTTTGCTCACGCCAGGCAAGGAGAGCCTTGAATTTTAAATTCATCTTCTGAGTTTGGAGTTATGTCTTCTTCAAGGCCTTTTTCCCCAGTGCTCTTGCTGCTGGTGGTTGGATTTCTAGTTGCTCACCTGATAGTCCCTGCTTGAGTGGAGGAGACATTGTTGTACCCTGTGGCTTACAGCAGGCTCCAATCCAGAGGCAGTCTGTTCTCCGTCTAGATATGTCTAGTGCTTTCCATGTTGGGCTCAAATAGAGAGCAGAACCCAGTACGTTTCTACACTGTGGGATAGTTTAACTCAAACACTACTAGCAGTGGGAAGACAAATGAGCTAAACACACTGGGAGGCCACTGCTGGGATGCTTTGGTCAGACTGGACCCTTGTTCTAAGGTGTCCTTGGTAGCCCTTCTTGCTAAGGTAGGGATGTCAACACTGATGGAACAAAGCAATGCCCAATACCTCAGAGACCAAAGATGCAATCCACAGGAGGCGGAGCTGGAAAGGAAACCCCCATTTCTCTGGCTTGTACTATCAGGTCCTTTAGCATGGTGTGGCCTTCTGGTGGAGAAAGATGGTGTCACCATTGTGGGCATTGAACACTCCTTCATCTCACATCTTTCCAAACAGTGTTTGTCTTCTAGTGGTGAAACTAGAAACGTCCACTGCTGGAAGCGTCCCCTGTCAAGGTGGACCCCAATGAGATCAGATAGGTGTATGTGTGTGATGTGTATGTGTGTCATATGTGTGTGCATGATGTGTGTGTATGTGTGATGTGTATGATGTGTGTGTGTGTCCGTGTATGTGAGATGTGTGTATGATGTGTACGATGTGTGTCTGTGTGTGATATGTATGTGTCTATGTGTGATATGTGTGTGATGTGTATATGTGTCTGTGTGTAATATGTGTGTGATATGTGTATGATGTGTGTGTATTTGTGATGTGTGTGTGTGTGTGTGTGTATGATGTGTGTGTATAATTGTGATGTGTGTGAAAAGGTTGGCGTCCAATCCTTACCATGTGGCTTCATTCCCTTTCCACTAATACCAGAACTATGTCATAATGAAGGTTTGGTGAAAATATTCAAACTAGAAAAGAAAAGAGAAAGCTAACAACAATAACAGTTGTAAAAACAGCAGCTCCTTTTGAAGCTGGAGTTCTGTTTCCTTTCTGCTTCTCATCTAGCGAAGTGTGGGGTGGCGTTCATTCACGTGTTCTCTCATGGACTCACTTCTCTCTCACACAGGGAGTCTCTGTCCGTCCATCTGCCCCTGCCTGCCTGCCTGCCTCCCTCCCTCCCTCCTGAAGTCCCTGGTTTTCCACTGTACCTTTGATTTCCAATGTTCTGGGACTGGAGATGTCGAGGGGGAGGAGATGATCTCTTGGCAGGAAGCCTGCAGCTCCCAAAGCTGCAGTGGCCTTCCCTTCCTTCCTTTCTTCTCCTTCCTCTCGGTTTACCTTTGGCTTGAGCAAGTCAGCTGGTATTTCTCTTTGAACTGTGAAAATTCAGTATTTGCCACGAGCAAGCAGGAGGGCAGAAAGGGAGGTTACAGATAGATCTGAAGGTATGTTTGTGTCGGTGTCTCTATTTCTCAGGGCCAAGGGACAATGTGGCCATCCATTAAATCTTCACAGTGCTAGCAACCTCTGGTCATCCCTCCTGATGGGGGAAGAGGTAATACTATAATCCAGAATAGCAGAAAGTTCCAAGTTTCCCTGATTTGATTTGGCAGAGAATGACAATAAAATCCCATGAATTCAACCCAATTAGGAAGGAGGCCAGTTTGGATTAGCGAAGCTCAAATTATATTTTATGGAAAATTGATTTTGTAGCCTCCAAATTTATATGGTCATTTGAGTTAGATATCAAAGTCTACAATGGGAAATTTGTGGGACAGTTTTAATGACTGGGTAAAATATTTGGCATTGTGTCATGCAGTTTGACAAAAATGGTTATTTCCAAAGTGATTAGGACATTTTTGCAATTCTTACAATCTTCAGCTCTCTCTGTCAGTCTTTCCTATGTTGGATAACGAACAAGACTTTTCTTGACAATAGCAAAGTAACTGCCTGTTAAAATCAACCAATTTCTAGTCTGCCAGATATGAATGAACAGGATTGGTTTGCATGATATCTTCTCGAAGCAGATTTATTGCCTTAATTATGCATTGTTAGAGCGAGTCTAGATGGCAATCATTTTACATACTGTATTTATTTCTTGGGGTGTCCTTATATTAAACAATATATTTCTTTTGATATGGGTGATAATTTTGTGATAGAGACCAATTTAATGGAGACTAATCTATCCCTTGCCTTTCCAGTTGAGGTTTTTAAACCTTGTATCTTTGGCCTTCTCCTTTTCTGCACCGAATGGTCTGTAGACAAGTACTAATTAATACATTACAGATGAGAGGCCCTTGCTGTTTTAAGGAGAACCTGTCCTGGCAGGGTTTAGGAGCAATGGCATTACTTCCTGTCCCATGCGAGGTAGATATGGTGACGTAGACGTTGCCAAACCCTGTTCTGCAGACCGCCTCTGTCAGAATCACCCAAGAACCTCTACAAGTTCTCTTTTTTTTGTATTTATTTATTTTTGTTTTTACATCCCAACCATAGTTTCCCCACCCTCCTCTCTTTCTAGTAGTCCCTCTCCCCGACCCCCTTCCATTCTTCCTCTTCCGTTTCTCTTCAGAAAAGGGCAGGACTCCCATGGATATCAACCAGCCATGGTATATCAAGTTGCAGCGAGACTAGGCACCTCCTCTTCTATTAAGGCTAGAGGAGGCAACCTCGTAGGAGGAAAAGGTCCCAAAAGCAGGTAGCAGAGTCAGAGACATCCCCCTGCTCCCATTGTTAGGAGTCCCACTGGAAGACCAAGCTACACAACTCCAACACATACAGAGTGCCTAGGTCAGTCCCATACAGGCTCCCTGTTTTTTTTTGTTCAATCTCCGTGAGCCCCTGGGAGACCAGGTTAGTTGATTGTGCGGGCCGTGTTCTTGTGGTGTCGTTGACCCCTCTGGCTCCTACAATCTTTCCTCCCTCTCTTCCGCAGGATTCCCCAAGTACTACCTAATGTTTGGCTGTGGGTCTCTGCACCTCTTTCCATCTGTTGCTGGGTGAAGCCTCTCTGATGGCATTTGGGCAGTGATCTGAGGACAGATTATCATTAGGAATCATTTCATTGACTTTTTTTCCCAGTCACGTTTGGTTCTGTCCCAGGTCTCTGGGCTGTCCAGCCTCTGGATCCTGGCCCTCCAGGCAGTGCCGGGGTGAGCTCCCTCTGATGGTATGGGTCTCTAGCTGGACTAGTCATTGGTTGGCCACTCCCACAAGTTCTGCACCACCTTTCCCCCAGCACCTCTGTCTAGTAGGCAGGACAAATTGTAGGTGGAAGGTTTTGTGGCTAGGTTGGAGTCCCAGTCTCTCCACTGGAAGTCTTGCTTGGTTGCAGGAGATGGCCAGTTCAGGCTGTGTGTCCCCCATTGCTAGGATTCTTAGCTAGTGTCACTGCCATAGATTCCTGAGAGTTGACATTGCACTAGGCTTCTAGTTCTTCCCACAGAGGCTCCCCCAATTCTAGTTGTTTCTCCCAGTTCTCTCTCCCTCCATCCTGCCTGACCTCATTTCCTCCTGTTCCCATCCCCACCCCCATCCAGACTCCTCCCCCTGTCAGGATCTTAAGCCTTATTCCTATAGTTAGTTGATAACTGAGTGGGTTTTGGAAAAGCCTAGCAAAGTCTATTTTTAACCTCTTACCTGGTTGCTTTTCTGACGGGTGACCCAACTGCGAAGCAGTTGACTTTGGAGTCTGTAAAATCTCAGTGGCCATGTGTTGGCCAGTGTGAATATTACTGCCATGAGCTCAGGAGTGCCACAATCTCTATGAGATACCACTTTCATTTCCTTTGGATAAAACTAGATAGCCAAGCTATGGAAGCAATATAAGTAACCATTGATAGGTGACGGATAAGAAATGGTGCTTTGTATATTCGAGGGGAGGTATTATATAGCCTTAAAAAAGAAAAGCAGCCTTTCATTTGTAACAACATGGAAGAGTCGGGAGGATATTATATCAGACCAAATAAGACACAGAGTATCCCATGACCTCACTTGTCTAAAATAGGTAAGCATTTAGATCTAAATAGCAAAATGATGATGAGATGTGCAAGATTAGTGGGGTGATTAGTTGCTGATAGCTTGTCAGGTCCAGATGGGACTTCTTGAGCACCTCCCTGATCCAGGGGGAGTTTTGGTTTGGCCTGTCTTGTTCATTCATGGCCACTGTGAGTTCATGAGTGCAGTGCTCCTGTTGTATCCAACAAGGAATGCTTTGCTGCAGACATCCTCTATCCCTGGCCCTTGCCGTCTTTTTACCCCATCTTATGTGATGATCCCTGAGCCTTTAGGGAGGGCATTCGATACTCGTTTGGAGCTGGGCTCTCCACAGTTTCCTGTTCTCTGCATGTTGACCCAGGGTGGTTCTCCGTATTAGTTGCCATCTACTGCAAAAAGAAGCCTCTTTGGTGAGAGTCGAGGGATGCACTACTCCATGAGTAAAAGACCAGAATTTAGAGGCCAGGACATTACTATAGGATCAAGTTTATTAGTCTTGACTCTTGAACGTCTTTTCTAATGGGCGGTAACTGTTACACGATGTAGACTGTTGAACTAAGATCATTAAGAATCATTTCTTCTCTCTGCTTGAATACACCCCCACCTTAGTGCTTGTTTATGTTGTGAATTTTATACCAAAGTCTTTTTTTTTAAATGTAGCTTTAAATTTTTAGTGTAGCTTAAATTTTACCACAAATTCCAAATCCTAAGTGTCATGAACTTTTCTTCTTTCTGAATTGGCTGTGGACTGGTGGAGACTTGAGGTGTGTGAGGGAGTGGGCTGTCCTGGGGAGGAAATGGAACTACTATGGGTTCATAGGGCTTGAGGAAGAGAGAGGTTAGGGTTGGGAGAATGGAGTGGACCTGGCTCCCAGGCAAGGAAACACAGGCCACAGGGGAAAGGACCCTTAGGGAGAAGCCAGCTCTTTAGTGTCTTTTGGAGGCAAAGGTGGGTATAGAAGGGGTGAGTTGAGCAAGTTGCTCGTTCCTGGGTGTCGGTGATGTATGGTCCACTCTCAGCTGTTAGACCAGTTAGAATCAGAGTCTCTACCACAGAGTCCATGGATGTGTGTAGCTGGTAGTGACTGACTTTGATTTCTATCATTCTTTCATTCCTTATTTATTGTGGTAATATATAACATCTAAAGTCTATCATTTTATCTATTTTAAGTGTAAAGTTCTGTGGCATTAAGCATATTTACACCGATGTGTAACCAGCACTGCTGTCTGTCTCTAGAAATTTCTTTTCTTCCCAAATGGACCTTCTCTACTACATAACACTAACATTCCCCACTCCTCTAAGGACTGGGCAACCTCCCTTCTCTCTGTGTGAATTTGCCTACTCCAGCTGCATCCTGGGAAGGAAGGGTATACTGTTTGTCACTCTTCACATGACCAGCTTACTTTGGCAAGCTTACTCTGTAGTTCATCATCACACAGCCCCTACAGTGGTTATTGTAAAATCTGCAAAAACATCCCTTTCTCTGGGTGCATGCAAGTCCCTGTCAGATTTGAGTTGGAGGAGTTAGCTGAAGGATGGATTTGAGCCCCCATCTGTCTCCTTGGCCACGAGATAGTGAAAATCCTGAAGCGCTGTATAAGCGGGTCCCTGTCGCCCTCCAGCCTCGGGTGGTTGTCCACCCCATTTGTATTCTTTGGCAGTTCCATAATTCCTGCTGCAATCTGGGGTTCAAGTTGATGGCTTCTCAGAATGGACTTCCCATGAATGGGACGCTTTCGGAGGCCACTGGAGAAGGTCTCCCGGAGCACACATCCTTCCTCAGAAATATTCAGAGGGAGTTAAGCACAAATGGCCGTGTGCACTGTTTCCTGTGGAGAGACTCACGCTAAAATCAAGGGGAAAATGTGTAGAAAAGTGGATGTTTTACCTACACGATGCCTCTGAGAACCCATTGAAATATTTAGCAAACTGAAAATACAGCCGCCTGAATGTGCTCTGAACCATGCTGGGCCCTTTCACCCAGCTCTTTAATAAGGCAGGGGCTGAATTGAAAGCAATCTAGGCAATAATGAATATTCTTGTAAATCTCTCTGGTTGAAAAAACTCTAAAAATATGGCCAAGGTCCAAGTGGTACCTATTTCCTCTTAATTCTACTATAATACTTGAGTGATCTTTTATAAGACATTAAACTTTAATTGATGCCATTTTACTAAGCAGCTTTTAAAAGCAGCTACGGCAGTAATTGAGCTGATTAAGGTGACTTCTAATTGTTTGTTATGTATGATGTGAAAAGAGTTTTTTCCTCTAACACATTGATTATTTTTGTTCTGCTTTCCAAAGATCTTATTTACCTACTCACTGTGCATGTGCGTGTGTGCATGCATGCATGTGCGCGCGCGCGTATATGTGTGTGTCTGTGTGTGTGTGTGTGTGTGTTGGGTACAAAGAGGTAAACACATGGGTGAGAATGGATAAGAATGAATTTTTTTTACCTTTTCACTATGAAATTATTCTGGAAAATATTGATACAGAACATGGGGGGAAAAACCTGTGTAAAATACAGGAATGTCAGATGGAACAGAACTTGGGAAATCATCCAGGGAAGGCAATTTTCAGAGTAGTGACTTTGGTGGAGCCTTATCCAGCCCTCCAACTTTCTTTTGTCCTGTTTGTTTGTGCTTTCTGGTCCTCTGAGTTTCTGTTCCCCAACCATGGGTGCTCAAAGCTCCCTCCTCCCTTTATCCTTCCCCGTGACATTTCCCGGGCCAGGCTGTCTTTGCTCAGGACAAGGCACCGCACGTAACACAGTTGGAAAAACCAGGTTTGGACAGCTGGTCAAAGGCTTTTGCTGTGGCGGTTCTCTGTGGCTCTGGCTCACCCAGTGAGGAGGAGAGAGCACTACCTAGCTTCCTTCTTTACGCTTCTATGCCCCCTACTCTCTCCCCAGAGCTCGGTCATTAGTTCTGGCGCCTCTGGAGTTTTAAAAAGTTGAATGCTTCTCTGTTAGGAAAGAAAACACACATCAGACTTGCAGATAGCTGCTAGTCAAGAAGAGAGGCGTTTGGGGGCCTGGGGGCAGGAGTGGGAATCAGGTGATGCGTTGGGGATACAGATTTTTATTTATTTTATGACTGGTACCCTATGAAGGAGTGGGTTCAGGAGAAAGATGCTGTGTGGCAGACTGGTTGAATTTAAAATATTTATGGACTGGACTACCTAACTCTCTCTTCTCCTAGTCCACGCATCACCTGCTACTCTTTCATCCCTACCCTTGGGGCAGCTGTCCCATTTTCTGGGTGAAGAAAAAAAACGAGAGGCTTCCTCCGCGCCCTTAAGTGTGATTGCTGAGGCTATGGCGTTTGCAGAGCTCTTCAGGTCTCTCCTTGTTTTTCATAAAAACAAGATTTCTTATGCAAAATGGGTCACTGGAAGGCTCCAGACAATTTCTCCCTTGCAGCCGCTGGTGCCTCATGCAGGGGCAGTGTTAGCAAGCCACTGACATATGGATGTGATCTCTGTTACTTTGACCAGATTTGGTTTCCTCAGAGTGCGTGAGAAGGGAAGATAAATTTTGTCCTAGGAATACTATAGCGACTCATAAATAAATGGTTACCCTTTGGTGCTTGCAGTTTTCATTAAAGCCGCCTGAGCTTTGTTATTGACACCATAGGTTGCCTATTCAGGGAAATGCAGTAAAATTTATCAGTGTGCTTTCCACACCTAATAAATCATCCAAACAGGGAACCATATGGCAGATAAGACCTTGAAAATGTGGCTTCAGCATGTGAGGAGTCAAGTCGCTGAAATCTTGAATGATTACAACCTGCGCATTTTCCCCGGAATATCTTAGAGTTATTTTACATGCCATTTTCTTGTTCACCCTATCACCTCTTTGTCTCTATTCCTCTCTCTCTCTCTCTCTCTCTCTCTCTCTCTCTCTCTCCCCCCTCTTCCCTCCCCCCCTTACTCTCTTCTGGCACCACCCTTTCTCAGGCCCTTCCTTCTTGTCTTTGTCTTTTTGGGAGGGGGTCTAGCTGTGATTTCAGCTTGAAAATCAGCGTCCGGAGCAGATAAGACATTTTTATAATGCCTGGCTGTAGGATGAAGAGGGGCAGGAGGAGCAGAGACTGACGGGAAGGGATGATGTATGTGGCGGCTGTGTCCCCGCTCTCCTCCAGCCCATTGTCATTAATCACGGCCATTAGTTTTTTTCAGAGCTGCCCTGTCTGCACAGTGCCTCAGAAAAGCCATTGTTTTCCCATGCCACAGTGGAGGGGGTTGGGGGGAAGAAGCCCCGGGACTTTTTTTTTTTCCTCCTCCTTCATTCTGCCTTCTAGAATCTGCCTCTACTCCTGTCTCCCCCACAGTCCCCTCCCCTGGTCAACTTCCTTCCCTCTCCTCCTCAAGGGCAGAGGGAACTGAACTTTGCCTCTTGGGCCATGTGTTGTGCATCTTTCTGAGGACACAGCATGGGCACACTGAGAGGAAGTCACTGAATGAGGGCTGTATTCACAGAACTGCTTAGCATCTAAGGAGGGGGTGTGGATATCTGCGTCTTTTTCATGGCCATTGAACTTAGAGCAACCCAAGGGTGCCAGAAAGCTAGGAGGAAGTGTCCCTGGTAGAGTGTGCTTGACAGCCAAGGAAGAACAGGCCGCTGGCTTCCTGGAGAGATCGAATCAGGTGCCTAAAGAGCCTTGACCCTGTCTTGGGGACTCTCCCAGGCTGATCTCAGGATCAACTGCCAGCCACCAGGTCCCAGGAATAATGGGAATGCTGGTTGTTGATGAAGAGTGACCCTGTCCTCTCCTTCTCCTCCATTAACTAAAGACATGGGCTCCAAGGAAGAGATCCCAGAGACCTTGATGGCTCCCCTCCTTCCACAGCCATCCTGTCACTGAGTGATACCGTGACCTCGACTGTCCAGGATACTAAGGTCATCAGAAACAGTGCCATGGAAAACACAAGAGCCAATTTCAAGTACAGAACATAGAAGTTATGTGAAATTTGCTATGAAAACAGAAAAAGTGTTGCTGTAAGGTGAAGAATAAGAATTAACAAAAAGCCCATGGCAGCTTTATTTGAAAAGAAAAAAAAAGTTTGTTTTCACAGAGGAGCACAGTTGTTGGAACCGGGGTTCCTACATATTGCATAGTATACATAACGTATTTTAGTGAATACACTGGTTAAGCATGGCAGTGTGTGTGCCTGTGGTAGTCTTAGAACTTTGAAGACAGAGGCAAGAAGATCAGGAGTTCAAGGTTATCATCTTGAGACTCTGGAGACTAGCGAGATGAGAGACATCGTTTTCAGGGACCATGCAACCTTAGTCAAATTACTGTTCCTCCTAGAGCTGAAGCTTTTCCTTCTCTTAAATGGGACAGTTGGTTCTAGGCCCTGTTTCCCAAAACTCTGCTTTACAGGGGGTAGGGGAAACATGACTTTAGGTGACAACACAGACTGGACTTTTAAAATTTAGTAACTGGGCCGGGCGGTGGTGGCGCACGCCTTTAATTCCAGCATTTGGGAGGCAGAGGCAGGCGGATCTCTGTGAGTTTGAGGCCAGCCTGGTCTATAGAGTGAGTTTCAAGACAGCCAGAGCTACACAGAGAAACCTTGTCTTGAAAAAAAAAACCAACACAAAATAAAATAAAATAAAATCTTAGTAACTGTGTTTATATTTACAGTTGGCTGGGGTTTGTTCAGAAACATTGGCTATTCATTTATGATTATCTTATAAATTTCATAATTTAATTTCCATGTTAATAGGAAAAGTGAGTCAAGTAAAGGAAAATATCAATTGTATAATAGTGTAGCCAATAGTGCAGAGACTCAGTAAAAATCATCGTATGGTACCCAGATGAGCCAAAGTTGTTAATTTCTAGACCACATGTGCAAGGTTATGAGCTAAGTGGCGGGGGTGGGGGGTGGTATAATGCTTCAGCTATATGTAAATTTCCCCCGAAATTATTGACATATGCACAATCATCTTCTTTACCACGTTTTAACTTTTTTTTCTGACTTACTGAGCAAATTAATTTTCACATACATTGTATTTGAATGATCTTGGGTTCTGCTTTCCTAGGATCTTTGTAAACTCATATGTGCTTGTATTTATACATGTATGTAAATATGTAGCCTGATACCAATTTACTAGGAGTCCACAGACACCTCTTATTTGGTTCCTTTGAAGAGAACGGGAGAGTGCACCCCAATGCACCCTCTTTTGCAGGGTACTTGAAATTCCTGTGTTCCTTTTTGGAATTTGAGTGAATTCCAATCTGGAAAAACGTCCGTGTCACCTGGAGAGTATTCTAGCAATAGGCCTTTCCACATCCTCTTGACCCAGTGATCAGACTGTGCGAGAATCAGCCTGGGGCCATGTAGGCTGGCTCTGGGGTTTGGGATCCACAGAGCTATGGCATTGTCTCTAGACGAGAGAACTCTTTTGGAAGAACATACCATGGCTTCAGCATCCTATTTTTCCCAGCTGGGATCACTTGTGATCACCTAGGAAGATGTTGTCTCTTGGATGGGATGGCATAGTATGGAGTGGAAGACTTGGGAGTCTCAGGCAGTAGCTGAAGGGCATACAGGAGGCCGAGAGTCCTCCAAGTTCCTCTAAATGTCACTTGGGTACCTGTAGCCCATGTCTCACTTGGGTACCTGTAGCCCATGTCTCACTTACTGGGATGCTTCGGCCAGCTCAGTGGCTTTCTGTGTCACCTTCTTTTAGCACCTGATGATGTAATTTGTATTCTCCTACCTCACTGCTTCTACCATGCACATCTTTTTCTTAGGATTTCTTCTTCTAAGGTCCCCACTGACTTATAGAAGCCATTTTCGCTTCTTCAGCTTGGCCCTCACGCTGCTCGCTTTCTTTGTGGACTTCTTCCCTGCTACTTCTCTGTCTATACTCTGTTCCCACCAAACCAGTCGTATCACTTTACAGGCAGATCTTGGTGTTCTTCATTATTCCCGACCCCGTCCCATCTCTCTTGATCTCCACATGGATTCCCTTCTCTCCCAGTCATACAGAGCTGTTGGGGGTCAGGCATCGTTTGCATTTCCTCCCTGAAGTCTCACACCATCGTCTGCTGGTCCATAGTCTGAACCTCTGGCTCCTTGGGATGGAGTAGGCCGCAGAAGGCCTGCTACTACTGAAGACTGAGTGTGACGAGGGGCAAATCCGCCTCCATGGCCTGAAGGCAGGAACACTGAAAATAAGCATCTTTCCCTTCTTCTGGGAAGTCCGATGAGATGATGAATGGAGAGGAGCTTTGTAAATAGCAACACCCTGTACTCATCTCAGGGCTGTGCTTGGGGAATTAATCACGGACTGACTCATGGCTGCTCTTGCATTGCTGTCTTGTAATGCATTTCACCTGCTGCATTGTTGTTTAACGTTTCCTGCATCTGTCCTGACTCTGAAGTTGGCATTTTCTTCCCTTTGTCACTAATTACTAACTTAGGAAGATGCTTGTCATTGCAAAATGACACTGTACAAAAAGACCAAAACTTTGGGTCCACTCTTTCTAATTCTCTCTTTTTCCCTCCTCCCCATGCGAAGTGCTATCTTTATGTTGTCATCTTCACCAGACTGACATCTTTACATGGAATACTAGTCCCTTGGATCCACTGGGTACTCTGAAGAGGAGGGCGCCTGCAGTGGTAGGAAAACTTTCCCGTTGCTGCCTATAGTTTAGACCCATGCAAATAGCTTTGCTGGGTTTGCAGTACATACTGCTGGTTTCAGTCAAGGTCAACAGTTATAGTTCATTGCTATGTTAAAGGTTGCATGCTTAGATTTGGTGTGTGTGCGTGTGTGTGTGTGTGTGTGTGTGTGTGTGTGTGTGTGTGTGAATGAACAAAGCACCAAATATCTTTCTATTCTTGAATGGGGATGGAAAGGACTATAACCATGTAGGTGTTTGTGTCTCATCCTTTTTTTTTCTATCTCACTATCTGTGATTTCCTTTTCTTGAAACTAATAGTCTGTGTCTTCCGGAGGGACCCTGCATCCTGGCTTGCTATCATCACATGGTCACGGTCAGGTGTGAGAAGAGGGAGGCATCCTTGACTAAAGAGTGAGGAAGCTTGTGGTCCATGGTTGGCCTCTATCAACCCGACTGCCAGAGGACCCTGCACACATGCTTAGCTGGAGTCTCAGTGTCTTTATCTGAAACAGAGTAAAGGGCCAACGCAGGGAACATTTTCCCATGTTTTCCCCTTTCCTCTCTTTCTCCAGTCTTGTTTTACTGTACTCTCATTAGCACATTCTTGCATATTATCCCCCTGTGCTTATTTTGGGTACAAACTCTGGTCCCATTGCAGTGTGAGCTCCTCAGCTAGCACGCTCAGAGCAGGCCCTACAGAAGGGTTAGTGTGGAAAGGCCGAGTATGCCTCTGCTCTGTTCCCTGGAATGAGAATGTCTTCACCATGGAGGTTGTCACCTTTTAGCTCTACCCAGATCTGGTTTATCACCTTAGAGAAGGAAAACGCTGCGTGAGACAGAGCTGTCGCAGGGTGGCCCTGAAACTCAGGACCACACAAGCAAACCTTCTCCCTCATGACTCTTAGCATAGGCTGGATGTTGCACCTGGAACCGCCACTTCTGATGATCTCAGCTGTGTAAGTGGGTTGGAACCTTTGCTTATTATTCTGCTGAGAGGTGGACCTGGGTTTACACCCACAGCAGGAGTGCAGTCTGCTGTGCTCTTGGGTGCTCCTGACTGTGACCCTGGTTGTGCAGAAGCCTTGCCCTTGGAGCCTTTGGTTTTGCTGATTTTGAGTGAGCTTCTCTCTTCTCCAACATTCAGATTTTGAATAGATTTTTTTTTTCAAGATCTAGTAAAAAAGCCCTTCTCTTCTGCAAATCCTTTTCCTATTGCCCAATCCTAGCAACCGTGAGTTACTTATGGAGCAATGGCTGGGGGGAGTATTTCATTTGGCAACTAATGCTTAGGACTTGTAGCATCTCTGTTTTTGTTTGGAAGGAGAACATTGGTCTTTGCGGGTGTCCTTATTCACACACATAAGTGCCATCTTCTACTTCTTTCTCCATAGGTAGTGCCATCCTTCACACTGAGGAAGTGCTTGCAGATGCTTCTGTTAAAAGGTGGTTGGGATGGTGCCTTGTCCTCCTCTTTGTTCTGTTCTCTCAGCGAGGCATGATTCCCTTGCATTCCTGGTCAAGTGGTGCTGCCTACTGTTGGTTGGTATGTGCCTTGGTAATCACTGGGTATCTTAGGAGAGCGCTGCCTATTCCTGATGTAAGCAGATCTGTGTTGAAGGCACACAGAACAGAGGGCTGGGCAGAACTGTGATGCTTTGGTATTCTCCTGGGCACAGAAGCTACCAGACATTTCCTTGAGCTTTGTAGGCTCTCTGAGAACCTGTGAATGTGGCTTTGACTTCGGCAACAGTAGAACCAGGAAGAAACTCCTCTGAGCTTTAGCTGTGTGTGTGTGTGTGTGTGTGTGTGTGTGTGTGTGTGTGTGTGTGTGTTGTAAACTAGGGTGGCCTTTATAGAATCCATGGAAAGAGAAGGCTTTGGTGCACTTCTGAGTAGGAAGAGAGGGCAGGTGGAAATGGAAGAAGGAAAGGCCACTGTCCTGTTATGCAGGTTGAAGGGCCATTTCCTGGAGTTGCTTTCTGAGTCCCACCCATCTTTGCCTTTCCTGTCTACAGTTCTTCCCTCCTAGTCACTTATTAAGTCACATAGTTGAGGGGCCATCACTTCTCCCAATTCATCAATCAAACAGTGACTTTTTAGGGAGGCAGTTACCTACAATTCACGCAAAATCTGTCTGCTTTGGTGCAAGGTAGTAGAGGAATTGATTTTCTAAAAAGGAAGTGTGTGTGTGTGTGTGTGTGTGTGTGTGTGTGTTTATGAGAGAGAAGGGAGCTTGACACTCTTAGTGGTATTTGTTTTGTTTAGGGTGATGGTATTAGGAAGAAAGAATGTGCTTTAAGAGTTATCTATGAACTTGAGAAAGAAAGAATAAATTCAGACGTGGATGAAGACAAGAGAAATAGGAAATGATTGCTGTTTTACAGTGAATTAAGAACTGTGGCAGAATATCAGACAGACCAGAGAAACGAGGATCATAATGGATTGAGTGCACATGCTCAAAAAAACAGTGTGTGTATGCCTGGTCTCTTGTCCCCAACCTTTGCCAGGCAGGCTCTCCGCTTGCAGTAGCCAGTGTGTGGGTAGCCTTGTCTTCAGTTTGTGCTTTCTGCAAAGTCATATGGTTTTAGCTGTGATTGCAGCTACCGCCAAGTGGCTCACCTTGTCTTGAGTAATGAGAATAAACAACCGGTCACCGTGCTGACCACTGAAACTAATAAAGATATATAGTGCCGGCTGGCTTAGGGAGTCACAGACGCATTCTTAAACTCCCTGTGACATTTATACCAAAGGAACATGATTCCAAACTCACTCACTGCTTACCCATTCTGAGAAAGAACAAACTATCTGACTGATGGTTTGCTAAATTTAATATGCTTAGCAAGTAAAATTATTGCCTACTCTAATGCTGTGTAATTATTAAGATACACTGCTTTTAAAAATACCAAGTGAATAATATTGATTTAGTGAACTGCTATTTAGAAAAATGCCAGCAAAGGAGGAATATTTTATTTTAGCTGCCTCAAAGCTGTAATGGGTCTGGGCTGAGATACGCATGTGGAAATAAATTATGTACAAGGTAAACTATTTTGTTATACAGTACCCATAATATTAATTAAGCCGTAATTTTACCAACAATGCTTTAATTTAACAAATAAACAGGAATCATCTGTACCATTCTTTCAAATATATAACTTTGGGGTGGTAATAAAACACACAGAAGCACCTGCAGTTAATTGTAGAGCAAACAGTGAGACTAGCAACTGTAAAGGGTAATTGTAATTTATAATTTATTTATTTGACTTATGCTGGGTATAATTACCGTTATAATGCGTTATTATTTTTCAGTCCAGCATTAGATATATCTGATTCCAGTTTACCCAGGCAGCCTGGTGGAATTCTCTGCTGAGATCCTTTGGAAGTATACTGTCTACCCTCCCTTTCCAGTACCGGGAGCTTGTAAAAGAAAGAAAAATGGATGGGCCAGTGTCAACAGCAATCCTTGTCCAAAGCTCCAAGAATATTTCCATTTCTATTAAAGCCAAGAGTTTGTCCTGCCCTCTTGGTCTTTTATCTGGCTGCATCTGGAGTGACAGGGCCAGGGTCTGTGCATGGCCCCCTCCGTTGGTGAGTGGGCAGGGCTGGTGCCTCCCTAGGCAGGGAGGAGGCTAGAGGCTGGGCTCTTGCAGCTCTGCCCCTCTTTTGACTCTGAGAGTTGTGAGTATTTATTATGGTGGTGCTTTTCGGCTTTGTTGTTGTTATTTTCGAGGGCAGCCTGGAAGGAACAGCTCAAGGAGGAAAAAAATACCAGGGGTGGAAGAAAGAGGCAATTACAGCGGGCCGTTTGTTTGTGGCTAACAGAATGCTGAAATGGCAGATTTGCAAATTTGTGAGAGAGGGAGGCTTAGTGTTCATCTTTATCAGCCAAAGTGGTTTCTTGTTAGCTGAGCAGCAAGCTAGAAAGCCACCGATTTTGACAACATAATTTACATCTTTGTATAAAACTATTGCTGGCAGCCGAACTAATTTGTGCTGGATTAGGTTGTTTGTCTCTGCTGCTGACTAACCATGCAATCTATCAGAGGCCGTTTTCAAATATCACTTCTCAACTGTGCCCTTGAGAGGGGGAATTGATCGGGAATATACGGAGCAAAATTACTCCAATAACTTTATAGAAGAAACAATTACGGAATCATACAGATGTGAATAATTCTGAAAAGCAGAAACAAATATAATGAATTTCGCCCTACTCCTATCTTTTATGTGTGCATGAAATTTACAGATAATACAATACTGTAGTATTGGCCCCATTTCTTCTTTCTTTCTGTACCTTGGACAATAGTGGGATGAAAGGAAAGGTTAGGAAAGTGGTAGAATAAAAGATTCTTGGAGGCCATCATTGAGGATTTCTGATATAGGCTTTACAAATGTAGCTAAGAGTGTGTGTGTGTGTGTGTGTGTGTGTGTAAATATATATATATATATAATATATATGTGTCTGTGCATATATATGTATATATATCTCCCTTGAAATATATCCAGTATGAGTTTTTATATAAGTTTTAAAGTAAAACACCAAGATAGAAAGACATACCAGCCAGGTAGCAGTTGTATTTGTCTTAGCAACATAGGCAATAAACATACACATGTATTTTATCATGCAAGTCAATGTTTGTATTAATAACTTTCATACAAGAAGAGGAACAGGGCTTCTCTTCTGCTTTTAAGTGGACATCTTAGACATTTCTTCTTTCCCTCAAAGGAGATAGAGGGTGATAGAATAGTATCCCGGGGTGGGGATTGAAGAAGAGGAGGATTCCCGACAGACATCCAAGCTGGAGTTGTTGGTAAGATGCCTGATATTAGCCAGCAAACAAACAAACAAAAAACCCCATTAAGCATCTATTATTTTAGAGCAGTGCGTACATTTTTCATCACTTTCCCCTGATAAATTTTCGCTTCTGCATTCCTGCTTCAGGTAATTAATTGCTTTCAGTTCAGAGGAGTAATAATGCAATAAATTATGCCAGTATTTCTAGTCAGAGGATCATATTGCAACTTCCTAACCAAGGCTACACTAATGACAATCCAGGAGACTTGTGGGCCACCAAAAAAAAAAAAAAAAAAAGGCCGATTATTATAAATCGGTCACACAGAGTCAAAGGACCGAGTCTTCAACATTGCTATCAAGTGATCTCATTTAGGGAAGTTTGCACTTTCATAGTGAGTTAGTTCCTCTTCCTCTGACAAAAACAACATAACAAAAGCAATTTGAGAAGGGAGAGGTTTTTTTCTATTGTGTCTTACAGTTCGAGGGGACACAGTCCATCATGGAGGGAGGGTGGTGTTAAGACCATGGGGTAGCTGATCAACACTGGACCTATAGACAGGAAGGAGAGAGCTGGCAGGAAGCAGGGCCAGACTGAACCCCAAAGCCCTTTCCTGGTGACCCACCTCCTCCTACAAGGCTCCACTCCTAAAAGTTTCACAACCTTCTGAACCAACACATCGAGTTGGGGACCAAGCATTCAGACACACGAGCATGTGGGGGACATCTTGTTCGAAGCACAGTGACAGGGTAACCCTACGGTAGGACTGCATTGCTGCTGTCAACCCGGGAGACTGCAGGGTAGTAGTGGGAAGGGTTTTGAGAGATGGCAGCAGTGCCCACATGGTAACAGGATACAGGCTATTCTTCTGTCTCTCTGGCCTCACGCACATCTGTCACACAGGTGCTTTGAGTTTCTGTGGACAGTGTGATGTCACAAATTGTTCTTGTCTTTGTTGCTAATTAAATTTATTTGTGGGGGGCCAGGGGAGACACATGCCATGGCATGTTCGTGGAGGTCAGAGGGCAAGCTCTCAGGAGTAGGCTCTCTCCTTCTACAGTGTGTTCTGGAGATAGAGCTCAGACTGTGAGGCTTGGCATCAAGCGCCTTCACCCACTGAGCCCTCTCCCCAGCCCTCCAAGCGCCCTTTCTTAAATTTGGCACTTGACAAGGAAGAGGATGGGAGAGATGGAATTAGAGTAGAGTAAAACTACCAAGGTGATTTTAGGGGCAGGAATGAGCAGATACCTGAGCTCAATGTCAACCCCTAGACATAGAAATTAGCACCCGAAGGAAGAGCTCTGCAGTTGCAGGCAGGATGAAGCTTCAGAAGATGAACGTTTTTGGGAGCATTTGCCCAGAGAAGTGGCCAAGGAAGATGAAGAATTACATCTTAATCTAAGTGGTTCCTCCCTGACTTTCCCATCCCCAGTCCTGCTCTGATCTGGTGCATCTGACCTCAAGTCAGGGGGAGCTCTCTCTGAAGGCGAAGCAAATCTGGTACAGGCCCCCAGTGACTGCGGTGGGAAATCCTCAGTGAAAAAGCACAGTGTGTGGGTGCAAAGGACCCCAGGAGATCCTTATCTGGTAGATGGAGGACCCTAGGATGGTGTGGGTGGGCAGGACTCTAAGACAGTTTACCTGGATGCTTGGATCTTAGGTTTGACAAAAGTCTACTTCCATCATGGGAAGAAGAAAGTGTGATTCCTGTTGCAGGCCATTGCGGTGGGACTGCCTTCCATTTGAGAAGATAAGAACGCTGAACTAGGAGTTTCATACTTACTCAAGACCTAGAAAGTAGAAATAAAATCATGCTGGGTAGTGTTGGCTTGTGTCTTTAATTCCAGCACTTGAGATGCAGAGGCAGGTGGATTTCTAAGTTCAAGGCCAGTTTGGTCTACAAAGCAAGTTCCAGGACAGCCAGGGCTACACAGAGATCCTGTCTCAAAAAGCCAACCAACCAACCAACCAACCAACCAACCAATCAAACAAAACCAAAAACAACCCCCCCCAGCTTGACTGCCTGCCTGCTTGTCTTCCTCCCACCCTCCCACCCTCCCTCCCTCCCTGCCTCCCCCTTCCCTCCCTCCTTTCCCTCCTCCTTTTTTGTGTTTATGGTGTGTGTGTGTGTGTGTGTGTGTGTGTGTGTGTGTGTGTGTAGGCACATGCACATGATTTTGTATGGACCTATGTATGTTTGGAGGCTAGAGGTCAACCTTTGGTGTTCCTTAGAGGTCATCTACCTTGTTTTCTGAGACAAAGTCTCTCATTAGGTTCTCAGGTTTGCCAGTTAGGTTAGACTGTCCAGCCAGAAAGCCCTAGTGATCCTAGTGTCAGCCTTCCCAGTGCCAGGATTCTAAGCAAGTGCCACCACACTTAGCTTGTTACATCAATGCTGGGGATCAAACTCAGGCCTTCATAGTTGTGCAGGAAGCATTTTACTGTCTGAGAGAATTGAGTGCTATCTCTCCAGTTCCTGCAAACCCTTTTTAAATCACACACACACACACACACACACACACACACACACACACACACTTTCCCAATGCTTGCTAGTTTCTCTGTCTCCCAATTAAACCATCTTCACACAGATGATAGGGACCATGTCTATATTGATCATGGTGTCCCCATTGGGCTGTGGTTGTGCCATAGTCAATGTCATTTAGTGAAAGAATGACTATTGGAAAAGATATCGAGCACAAAGAAAACAAAGTGCCAGCCAGTACCTGTTTACCCTGAGTTACCCACCACTACACATTTTATACATCTTCCTAGTCTTTTTTCGGCCCATTTCCCCACCACTCCCCTGGTCACAGTGACTACCTGTATTAGTTACTTTCCTTGATGCTATGATGAAATACCTGACCAAGGCAACTTAAGGAAAGAAGGGTTTCTTTTGGCTCCAAAATGGAATGAAGTACATCAAGGCAGAAAAGGCACCATGGCAGGGGCATGAGACAACTGGTCACATTGCATTTACAGTCAGGATTCAGAGGGTGGTAAATGTCCATGCTTAGCTAGCTTTTTCTCCTTTTCATTCATTCTGATTTCACCTAGCCTGTGGAATGGTACCTCCCACCCTTAGAGTGGGTCTATCCATTCTCCCACCCATAGTGGGTCTAGAAAATCTCTCATAGACATGCCCAGAGGCTTTTTCACCAAGGTGATGCCAATCCTGTCCGGTTGATTGTCAATACAAATGGTCTCCCTAATGTTCCTATTGCTTGCTGGGTGCTCTGTTTCCCTGTTAGACTGTTGTTGATACAGGGAGAGCAGGGACCTTGTCTGTCTCCATGATGCTATCAGCTACATTTTCCCTCTCCCAGAGAAGATGCACAGTGCACACGGCTGGCTTTCTTTGAGGCCGTCCTTGTTTTTCAGTTTGTAAATCTCCACAGCAAATGGCTGGGCACTGTGATATGGGTTGGCCTATGACTTGAACCTTCTGTTGTGACAAATGCTACCATGCTGAAGTTGAAGGTGCAAGGTAGGGAAAGGAGAGTAAGATTGCCTTCGCTCCTTTCGATACTGTTTGGTTTGGGTCACCATGGAGTAAATGCACCAGCACATTTTCTGGTGGTCTATGTGCTATTCATTTTCTGGCTCTGAGCCTGAAATGTACTCCAGGGCAAAGATAGGAATATGATTTGAAGAAAAAGAAGAGGGAGGTATTGCTTACACTAACATATGCTATGAGAGCAATTCAGTCATTTTCATAAAATATCCAAAGCTTAATTCTGCTAAGAGTTCCTTAATAGTCAGAAGTACACGTGTGTCTCTTTCTGTGAGCAAAGCCACACCTCACAGCACCCTGCCCCTGGTTACTCTGTTCCCTGGGCCTTGCAGTGGAGATGATCCAAGCCTCACTGTACCTGCTGTTAGAAATGTTGCCTCTGCCCTGTGATGCTGATGGTTGTAGTGGATGCTTCAGTAATACCTAGAAGATAACGGTCAGATATTTGGAAAGTCATCCATTTGTCACGCTGCCTCTTGACACTACTGTTCCAGTGTTGTGTAGCACTTTCCTGTGGGATTAAAGCTTTCCATCTTGGAAAGAAGATTGTTAAGACTTAGAGTTTTAGAAAGGAGGAAACAACAGGATGTTCTAAGGGGAGATGAAACAGTGTATCCCTCAGGAAAGCTTGGTAAACTCAGGAAGTGAACAACTCAATAACTCCAGGAAGTTCCTGAAACTCACCAGATACACTTGGCCCCTCCCTCCCCAAGCATGTATAAGTAGTGAGAACTGCTAAGATACTCTTTGATAAGCTGAGCTGCCTAGAAGAAGCTCAGACCAGCTAAGGAAACTGGGGGATGCACAGACGAGCTCACTTGCCTAGAAGGAGCAGAGACCAGCCTGGAAGAGGCTCAGACCAACTGAATGACTTCAAAAAAACACTCTCCAACCTGCTGAACTGCCTGCGTTCTGTGAATTGTACTCCAGGTTCCCAGCGTTGTGGGCTATCACCCATGCTGTGGTCGACTTTGGTGATGCAGCTGTCTTTTGCATCATTTCTGTTCCTGTAAGTAACCCTTCACCCATATTCCTATAAGTAACCCCAATAAAACTCATCAGTTTACCAAGTTGGACTTTGGTGATCATCTTATTTCAGCCTGTCCTTGTTTTCCTCTCTGGGGTGAGTAGTCCTTTGTTCATGTCTCCTCAGGATTAGTGTCGTACAACACTTAGCACCCAGGAAAGCAAGCAGGAGCTTCTTTGCCCAGGTAGCCATCAGGGCCTGAGATGAGCCAAATCTCTCTGGTTAGTGTTTTAGCATAACCCATTCCTCAGGCAATTAGCTGCTTTTCCAGACTGGTAACCCTGATCTCTATGTCAAACCTTTTACCCCACTTTTTACCCTTCTTGGACCCAGGATACTACCCCATACCACATTGCAGCTCTCCAGGTCTCACCACCCTGGGTGCAGAGAACTCCCTTCACAGGACAAGGACAGCCAGGAAGCAAATGAAGAAGGAATGTTCTGTATGAAAAAGACTTGGCAGCCATCTTTATGGACATAGGAAGCCATGTTGGAGTTTAGCTCAGAAGTTTCTGTGAATGATGTGTTTTAAGTATCTGTGGTTTTGCCTCTCCCCTCCACTGTTGTCCTTTGTGGACCTAAAGAAGGGCCTTCAGCCTTGGAGTTCCAAACACATTCCCCTACACTTGTCATAGTTCTTCTGAATAAGATCTGCCAGAGCTACTCTGTGCAGAGGCCTGCATTTCCACATTATTATCTCATTGTCTATCCCAAGTATTACAGCCTTACCACGACTTCCTAACTAACTGGCTATTTCAACTTTCATTCCATAAGCTTTATGTCTGAGTGTAATTAAATGAGCATTAAGTCTTTTTTTTTTAACTAGCAAAGCCTGAAAGTTCTGATATTACAGTAATAAGTGTGAAGTGAATTTTGAATGGCATTTATATCTGTTCATGGGCTCTAAATGTTTGATTTGCATAACTAGTTAAAATATCAGGGCAGCATATTGATTTAATTCCATCTTAGAAAACTGTTAATTAATAATGATAATAAATGTGTCAGTCCTTTATTATCTGCTTTGAATTGGTGATGATAGCTCTATTACTACCACTTCAGTAATAGACCTCTGCTGGCTATTGTTGGCAAAGCTTTCAGGGCTGGAATCACCTGCAATCAGAGTTTAGAAAATTTATTGCAGATCAGTTTTAAAAAGAACAGCCATTCCATCATATATGTAATTTTCTTAACACCTACATTTTAATTTAACATTTTATTTACATAAATCATGATGATCAGAAACTTCAAGAGGATTTTAAACAAAGGCACTTTTTCACTTTTATGTGCCGAGTTTTAAGTTGTCTGATGGAAGGCCTAGGTGGAGGGTGGGGTGATTTTTGCGCAGTTGGTAAATCCATGGTCTCCCCGCTTCATTTTCCTCCTGCGTGGACAATCTTTGGCTCGCCTCATATAGGCAGAATTGGACAGTTCTATTAAATTGCCTTGGAGCCTGTGTGTTGAGGGAATGATGGCTTGAACAAGGTAGGAAGAGCGGCCTTTCTCTTTCTGAGTCTTTCAAGGTCAGCCGGAAGTTTAGAGGCCTGTCTCACTTCTCTGTTGCTTGCAACTGACTCATTACTGGGTTTCTGGATGTCAAGGATAACATGGATATTAGATTCCTCAACACTGGGAGTCCATGGGTACCAGTAGAAACTGCCCAACGAGGTTCTCAGACCCCCAATCTCCATCACATCCAACAACCATAATGGTGATTGAATGTGTGCTGGAAATCTCCTGATCTCCTCTTTAGTTTCTGCGCCTATAAAATAGTTAAGTGAGATTGGATGAGCACTTACATGTGTAGGGGTGAGCACCCTTAAAGTGTGCAGTGATTGGCAGTCTCTTTTATGTTGTCCTTTTGGATTCTCATCACACACTTAACCATGACTTATTCAGCCATAGGCTGGAGAAGGACTTGGGCAGTCTCCATCCCTGGAATCACCAGTTTAGTAACCGCAGGTCTGTGTCAAGGAGCTGGGAGAGATTGTTGCTTTCTACCTCAGTTTCCCTCTGGGCCTGACTCTGTGGGCCCACACCATCTGTTCCCTTGCCCCCCTTTGGTCCCTTATTCTTAGTTTATGTCCCCAGGTGTCAATAACGGTGACTTCTTCAGACTCCGCTGAAGATCTGTGCTTTTCTGCATCAGAACTAGGCTTGAACTTGCTTTTGTGATTTGGTTTTCCTGTGGACCTCTTAGGGAACAAATTTCTAACCTTGACGCTGTGTTGCTACAGAATTTTTCACTGGCTGTAACTGGGAGATTTGTGTGACACTCAGATCTCAAAATCTCTTCCTCTAAGCCATGTGTTCTTCTACATCATTTGTCATTTCACTCTTGTAGTGTATGGGACCACACTAGAACCTAGCAGAAGAACCCAGTTCTTTGAGACAGGATCTCCTGTAACCCAGGCTGACCTCAAAGTGAGTATTTAGTCAAGGATGGCCTTGAACTCCTGATCCCTCCTACCTCCGCCAGCCAAGTGCTGGGATTACAGATGTGTGCCACCACACCTGGTTTATGCAGTGCTTGGGACCAAACTTACAATTATTTTTTATTGATCTATTTATTTTATATCCCGGCTGCAGCCTCGCCCCCTGCCTCACCCCCCATTCTGCCCCTCCCACTCCTCAATCCCCTCCTCCTCCATCCAGGAAAGGGCAGATCTCCTATGAGTAGCAATAAAACATGGCATATCAACCAAACTTTGAATTTTTTTTCATGCTAAGCATGCACTCTACCAGCTGAGCTATGCCCCCAGCCCATGACTCCTGTATGTATGTATGTATGTATGTATGTATGTATATATGTATTATATTCAGGTTCCACCAGGCAGTGGGCATTGTTGCACCACCAGCTATTTCCCCAATATATATTTAAGATGGAGTGCCTTGGCCTTGACCAGCTCTCCACTCCTCCATAGAGACTGTCTTGCCACTCTTTAGACTTCCTCCTTCCTTTTGTCTTTCCCTTCATGTTACCCAGGGTGGCCTTGAACTCTTGGGCTCAAACAATCCTCTTGTCTCAGCCTCCCGAGTAGCTGAGTGTAGCATGAATCTTAAAAGGTTTTATTAATAAAAACAAACCCAAGGCCAGTTATTGGGGTGAATGCTGGAAGATCAGAGAAGCAGAACAAGCCACAGCCACCTCACTTCGCCAGTTCCTCAGCTGATCCTGTTTCCTCAGACTGGAAGTCTCTGAGTTCTCATCCGAATGGGTCTCAGCTGAACTGCTGCTCAAAAGTTTAAAAGCTTAACCAGCGAAAAGCTTCTAGTTTCTGGTCTTCACGCCTTATATACCTTTCTGCTTTCTGCCATCACTTCCTGGGATTAAAGGTGTGAGTCACCATGCCTGGCTGTTTCCAGTGTCTGGCCTTGAACTCACAGAGATCCAGAGGATCTCTGCCTTCGGAATGCTAGGATTAAAGGTGTGTGCGCCACCATTTTCTGGCCTTTGTATCTAGTGGCTGTTCTGTTTTCTGACCCCAGATAAGTTTATTAGGGTGCACAATATTTTGGGGAACACGATATTACCACAGCTGAGTCTACAGGAGCCTGCTACCATGGCTGGTTAGTCTTTCAGTTTCTTAATGGGAAGACCCCCATGTACTGGCTCTTTTTGTGTCAACTTGACACAAGCTAGAGTCATCAGAGAGGAAGGAGCCTCAGTTGAGAAAATGCCTCCATGAGATCCCACTGTGAGGCATTTTCTCAATTAGTGGTTGATGGGGGAGGGCCCAGCCCATGGTGGGTGGTGCCATCCCTGGGCTGGTGGTCCTGGGTTCTATAAAAAAGTAGGCTTCCAAAAAATTTGTGAGTTGACAGAAACAGCCAGCTGCCTGGACAGTCACCTGAGGTTTCTCTGCAATGCTGGGGCATCATCTTCAGTCTATAGGCTTAGCGTATCTGACAGACTCATTTGTGAAGTAGGATATACACAAGGTCAACAGTTCAACCTCACATTGGGTGAGAGCAGTCCATGCACCAGAAACACCTGAATTCCACTAGTGTCATGTCATGATTCAGGATTTTAAATTCTGGAAATTGTTGATGGTTTTTTAATTCAGCTCTCCATTCTTCTTGGCTGTGTACATATGGCTTCATCTCAGCATCCGTTCTTCTCCACATCCCTCTATCAAATGCCAGTTTACTATTGAGAGGCGTGAGCTTAGTTACTCTTCAAGAATAACTGTTTCAGCTGCTGTTCCATTGCACATCAGAAGCCATCAGCCCACTGCCTGTTCAGCTGCCTTCGAAGAAAAGGGCACTGTACCTTTTCCAAGTTGCGAAGGCCACGTCAGGGATGGTGCCATATTGTCCTGGCCTCAGAAGATGCCTTTTGATAAAGCCATAACCACGCTTGTTTAGGCAAGAATCAGTAGTCCTTTATTTCATGTCCTGTCTGTCCATTTTGTCAGCAGTTGATTCGAGGATACTTTGTTGTCCAGTGGCTAACTTTTGCATGTGGTGGCGCACGCCTTTAAGGGCCTGGAGGGCGGTACATACAGGCAGTGACAAGGCAGTCACGTGTTTAGGATCTTGCCCTGTTTGAGTTCCTGTCCTGACTGCCTTTGATGATGAACTGTGATGTGGAAGTGTAAACTGAATAAGCCCTTGCCTCCCCAACTTGCTTTTTGGTCACGGTGTTTCATTACAGCAATAGCAACCCTGACTAAGACAGCCCAAGTATTCTGTTCAAGCCTGTGAAGGGTTATCACAGCACATAAGGAGTGCAGCTTTCCAAACTTCTATGGGTGTGTCTCCAGCTGAATGTCCACTCCCCCTCCGTCTTTGATTTCTCTCTTGGTGCGTGGGAATATAATTTGCCTTGACATCCCTGGCCATCAGTGCCACCATGAAGTGGGCCTTCTTTGACTGGAAGTGACAGCCCCTGGCCCCTGTGACATTGTTTCCATAGATTTACCATGAGACAGTTTTATATTTTGCAAAATAGAGTGATCTCCTGTGACTGGCCTTGATGTGGTTTCCCCCTGGTTCTTTGGGAGGGTAAAGCTGTTTCCATTGACCCACCCTAAATTGATTTCCCTCATTCCGGCATCTGGACACATTGCTCTTAGGCTGCCCAAGATGGTGATTGTCATTGTCTGTCATTTTCGTCAGGGTTAGATGCTATCACGTGCTGTCTCCTTGTAGGGGCCCTTCCTCTTAGTTCACTGGCTCCGGATGTTCTGAGACCTTGGCTGTCTGGCAGCCTTTCCATTTTGGCTTTCTCTTATCACAGTAGGTCAGCGCCCTGGAGAGAGTCGCCTGCTGTTATGGCTTGGATGTAAAAATGTCCCCCACAGGCTCCTTCCTAGTTCTCCGCAGGCTCCTAAGCTTGGACATAGTTCTCAGCTGGTGGTCCTGCTTTGAGAGAACCTTTGGGAGGTGGAGCCAAGCTATAGGAAGTGGGCTGCTGGAAGGCTAGACTGGAGGTTTTTAGCCTGGCCTGCTTCCCCTCTCTGTTTCCTGGACCCGGAGTGGCAAGTCAAGCAGACCGCTTCATGCATCTGCCACCACAGAACCACCTTCTTCCAAGAGCCTTCCTCACCATGGCTGACTGTATCCCCACAAACCCTGAACCAGCGCAATTCTCCCTCACATAATTTGCTTCTTTCAAGTGTTTGGTATAGTGATAAGGAAAGTAATGGATACAATTATCATAGTGTCTTTGCCTGTTGGGACAGTCTAAGATCTACTCGGAGGGAATGTCAGCTTTGGAAGCCTTTGTCAGAGATGGGCATTTAAAAATGTTTTTGATACAGTGTTATTACTACATAACCCAGGCTGGCTTTGAACTAGCCACCCTCCTGCCTCATCCTTCCGAATTCTTGAATTATAGACGTGTGTCACCATGCCTGGCAGATGTGGCATTTTTGGAGGAGATTATTTGTGGGAGGGAGAAGACTGTCCATTGTGGTCCTTTCCCTTCAGAGAAGCATCCGTCACAATCTGGCTGTTCTCAGCATTTTCTAAAAATACTTGGAGGCAGACAAGTAAGGGTGTTTAATGGTTCCATCTGAACAGAATGGATTTGTGTGTTTTTTTTTTTTTTTTCTCCTTAGAAGCCTCTCCAGGCAGGCCCATCGTTTTGACATTGTGCCATGACATTGTTGTCCACTAACATGTTAGGTAGCATCACAGCTGCTGGGAGGCATGTGGGCTGGAGGTTGGACATGCCTGCAACCTTTACATTTTGGACTATGAGAGATGCTTTAACTAATAAAGTCCTGGACTTATTAAAAAGTATAACATTTGCATGGGATGGTGAGATGGGTTAGTAGGTGAGGATGCCTGTGGCTCGATCTGAGTTCTATTCCTAGGACCCTGGAAGAAGAGAACCAACTCCTGTAAGTTGTCTGCTGACCACCATTCATATGCTACACATCCACCACACCACACACGCTCACACGCACACACACACGACAAAGTAACTATAACAAAAAATTTGAAAAAGAAAGTATCATGCATCCAGAAATATTTTAATTTTCTAAGTGTGTGTGTTTTAAATCCTGACTGGATTTACAGAAGTTATCCAAAATACTTGGGACTGGAAATGTTTCTCATTTTAGATTTCCCTCTAGGTTTTGAAATGCTATTTACACACACACACACACACACACACACACACACACACACACACGTATATTTCAAGATATCTTAGGGATGGGATCAAGTCTAAACATGAAATTCATTTTTATTTCATACCTACTTTCCACACATAGCTTGAAGGGGTCACGTGGTATGGTATGCTCAGTGCACCTGTGTTTTGTCTGGGACTTGTCACGTAAGGTCAAGCATGAATCTCACATCACCCATGTTCGAAGTTCCGCAATGTGGAGAATTTGCAATTTTTAGTTTAGGGACATCCAACCTGTAAGTTAAAGTTTGCTGAGTAATTAAAGAAGATTATTCTGTGTCGTTTTTTCCTCCCCTTCTTTCTAACATAGGGCATATAGGTATTTGAAATAATGAAGGAAGCAATAGATATTTGAAATAATGAATAAAGAAATATTGAAATAATGAATAAAGCAATAGATATTTGAAATAATGAAGGAAGGAAGGGGGCTTCTATCTATGCCAAAGGCAAAGGAAATACTAGTGATTAAGGAAATTAGCTAACAAAAGCACTGGTTCAAAGTCCTTTAAAATTTTATTTAAAACCTTTTTTTCCGCGTGCACATGTGCGCATGTGTGCAGAGGTCGTTCTATAACCTGGGGCAGAGAGTCGCTGGCTTTTCTAAGCCATAGAAGAGACAAACATTTTTCTCCCAGAAGTCACAGGACAGGCAGCTGTTTCTGCTCCACAGTTCTGTGGTTGAGGCTTGGCTGTTGCCTTGTAGTGTCTCCGTTGGTGAGAATTTTTTTGACGGGGAGTGGGGGCGTGGGGGGGTAGAGGAATGAGTGTCTGTGACAGGGCCTCCTTCTGGTGTGTGGGGCAGTGGGGTCCTGGGAGAAGAAGTGAGCCCTGGACACATGTGTGGGAAGAGATGGGGTGGCAGGCCAGGAGAATGTCTCTGGAACTACCTTCCAAGGCTGGGAGACTTTTTCACATTTTTGAAAGCAGAAAAATACCAAGTCCAAATTTCTCAAAGTGAAGATTTTCTTGTTTCTTAGCCTCTGTGTACACATTCTTTTCAGTTTACAGCCCCCTCCATCGCTCTCCGGTGTCCACACATTTTACAGACCAACCTTTGAAAGGGGAAGAGTTCCAGATGTTGAGCCTGCATACTGAAGCAGGAATGATTGGGTGGTATGCTTTGGTGGGAGTGAGGTAGATGATCCACTGTGCAGGTTTAAAATATATATATTTTGAGACAGGGTTTCATGTAGCCCAGGCTGTCCCTAAACTCATTATGTAGCTGAAGATCGGGCTGAACTTCTTATCCTCTTCTCTAGAGCGCCTCCCAGTTGCCAAGACCAGCAGGCCTGTACCACCACGCCTGGTTGGTGCAGTGCTGAGAACCTACAACCTCGTACACGTTTGGAAAGCATCCCACTGACTGAGCCACATCTCCAGCCCCTCAAGTTGTTACTGGCGGAATGTTTAGTTCGAGCATCCTCTTAGATGGGCTGAGTCTTTTTTCCGCTCCTACCCAGTCTTCCTGTGTGTCTGTGTCCTTTAGCCCCAGCTGTTGGTGATATTTCACTGTCAAATACATAATTAACAGTTCTGTAAGCCAAGGTTAGTGATGTTTTTTACATTCATGCATTGGATATTTTTTAGCCCAAAGCCAGTTTCTTTTTTTTAATTTAATGCCCTCCCATCTCAAAAACAAAACAAAACAAAGCAAAACAAAAAACAAAAAAACCAACCCTGTTTCCAGAAAATCTGTCATTCTTACATCTTTCCAAAGAGTGAGCAGTGTCAAAGCGGACTTGGGAATACAGATGTGGGGCTTGGTGTGGGACCGCTTTGGAATTCAACACTGGCTGTGTAGACCGAGCCGATGATGGATCCAGTTGTGAATAATTCTTTTGAAATGGATGATGTCAGTGACAGTTTTATAACTGGGATTTTACTAGTCTGGAAGAAATTGCTGGAATATGGGTGAGAGTAAGTCACCACTGAGTGTCAATAAAATAAAAGCAAGGAGTTAAGAAAGTTAGGGCTGTCTACATTTTTTCACATTGAAAACACAGATTGTAAGGAGCTCTCACACTGTGTTGTGTTTTGTTTGACATGTTATCTTTATTTCTTCTTTTTTGATAACGGAAAATTTATTAATGTGATCATCACATAGCATCAGCCAAATCCTCTTACTGGAGTTCAAATTCATTTTGAGAAAATGGCCATGAGCTAGGAGTGGAGCCCTGCCCTGCTGTGGTGACTCTTCAGGTCAAAAACAAACATCCTCTTTAGTGGCTGACCTTAGGCACAAAGATGTCCAGTTCCACTGAAATCCAACCCTTTCTTAGATTCTGGAAGGTAATGCCTAGAGAGTTTTGGGGGTACCCCCAGCATGAATCTGACCATTAGGCATTCTATATTTTGGTCTTATATTACAGCATATGTATAAAAATTTACTTTCTAGCTTTCAAGGAACTACCAGTCACACACACACACACACACACACACACACACACACACACACACACACATATGCCATCATCTCTAGCTTTTATTAAAGGCCTACAAAGATGAAGTCTGTGTTCCTGAGTGTCAGGTTGAAGCAGAGGATGGCTGTCACCTGTGGACACACAGCATCGTTCTTCAGGTCACTTACCGTCGTCTGGCTCGGTTCACTGCTCTGTTACCTGCCTGGCCCAGTGCGTTTGTAACTATACCCTTGGGTGATGCAGCAAGATGAGCAGTAATGAGGAAAAGCAGGAGATGAAAAGACTAGTTTTGAGTGAAGTCATGGCTAATCTAGAAACACACCAGCTGAAAAGTATTGCCTCAACTCCACTTGCTTTAGAAACAAAGAGCCGTGTAATAAGACAGGGAATGTGGCAAAGAAAGAGGGTGTCCCATTGCCGATGAATGACAATATCTGGTTACAAATTAATTTAGAAAGAAATAATGAGTGTGTTATTCGAAACAACAACAAACCACAACCCTACAACATGTACTAAAAGGAACAAAGTTAGGCAAACACTCAGTGAGGAGTTCCCATTCCCACGTAGCATCCACTGATACATTTAGAGACTATTCAAAAGGTTATTTTTTTCAGCTCCAGAGTTCATTAGACTCCTGGTCACTTTTTAGAGGAATGTGGCAAGTGGCTGGTTTCCTTGGCTCTGGCTACCTTTGCTAATAGGACCAGTCTGGGCCAGTCCCTGGGAAGCAGAGAGAGGGACACAGGCTCCGGGAACCTTGCACAGCATTTGTGTTTTGAGTTAGCAAACTCAGCAGTTAATAAACGACTGCCTGAGTCTGTGTTGTCTTTAAGGAGCTCTTTGCCAATGACTAAGTTATTATTTAGCTTTCTCAGGAACCAGCTACAGCTCGGGTGGCCTGGAGCCCTGGGAATTGGGCCCGGGTATCTTGAGCAGGATTTGGCCATTCATGTGGCATGGCCTGGGCCTCCCGCTCGCATTTGGTAAATTTTGAAGTGTTGAGGCAATCATTTGCTGGGGAGTTTGTTTCTCAGCTCTCAGTTTTATGAGGGATTTGAGTTTGTCTTCTCCACCCAGGGCAGAAATGGATGTGAAATGGGTTTCATTTCTGTGTGTGTCATTTCTGGGAGATGGTCTTACACGTGGTTATACATATAAAATGGATTTAGACTTGGGTTCAAATCTTAATGCTGCCACACAGGAGTGGCATGATGATTGGATCTTGAACAAATCACAGAATCACCAGAAGCTCCAGCTTCTTACATAAAAGAATAGCAGAAATAGAGTAAGATAATACAGTCAGGGACTTAGCATAGAGCTATGATGCAGTGTGTTCACAGTACCGTATTAGCCACTTAGATTATCAGCTTCTGGACTTCAGGAACACAGGTAATTTTTACTGCTGTCATTTTAAAAAATGAGATGTAGTATTTATAAAATGGGAAGCATACTAAATCATTGACTTTTGCCCTGATGAGAATCATAACATTTTCTAAATTGAAACAGTGAACATTTTGCATGTGTGTGTGTGTGTGTGTGTGTGTGTGTGTGTGTGTGTGTACAGGCCAGAGGATGAAGGAGGATGAAGTTGGGTGTCTTTCTCGATGACTCTCCACTTTGTTTACTGAGGCAGAGTCTCTTGCTGAGCCTGGAGCTTGCTGACTCAGCTAGTCCAGCTAGCCAGCATGGCCTAGGGGTCCTTGTTTCTGCCTTCTGAGCAGTGGGGTTACAGTGGACCCCCACGCCTGTGTAGGTTTTATGTGGGCCCTGGGGAGCTGACCTCTGGTTTCATTCTTGTATGGCAAGTACTTTCTTCAACAACCCATCTCCTTCACAGTAAAGAAGTTTAATGGATGAAATAGTAGGAACTGAGGAGGTAGCAGCAGCCTTGGTGCTCTTCCTGTGATCATTCTGTAAGACAACCCTTCGTTCACCTGTAATTCAGCAATGCTAAGAACCCTCCCTGTGCGGGGGTGGCAAGGTCTTTCTGTGTTCCAACTGGTTTATTACGGATTCACAACACACACAGACAATCCAAGCCAACCAGTCAGCCTGAGCCAGCCACTCTGTGTCTCACACACTTCTCAGATGTTCCACCGGAATTTGACTTATGCCACGTCCTTCACCTTTCACAGGTGAGGAGTATTTTGCCTGTTCCTTTGGAGAGGGCAGTTGTGAATTGAGCAAGATGAGTTTCTACAGAACGAGACTGGAGGAGTGGAAATAGGAACTTCTTCCTCTCCGACTTCACAGCCGACAAAGTCAAGGAGAGTCTAGTTCCTTCCTCCTGGTGTCAGAGCTGAGACCCACTGATAGAGTTGACCTTCATGTGTGGATGAATTGATTGTAGCCCACTTTGGTTCTGATTGGCCCATGTGTGGATCCTGTCCCTTGATATCCCAAGGGGTTGATTCTAGGCCTCAATACCAAAGCCTAAGCTACTCAAGTCTCTTATACAATTGTTGCAGTATCAGCATGTAACATATAAACATGCTTCCATATACTTAAAAAATAAAAAATAAAAGACAGTGACAATACCTGATACTTGATACTTATACGTGATAAATGCTAAGGGTTGTTATTGCAGAGTAACAAGAAAAGGGTGCACATGGCTAATGTGGAGAGAATTATCTTTTAAAAATCATTCCTGGTCCATGGTTGGTTCAATCAAAGGATGTGTCATCAGTGAACCTGGCAGACTGACTGCATTCTGAGTATTGCATCTAGGCAGGGGAGGCTGCAATGACGCATGGTGTTCTTGATTTAGTTGCTATTGGCAGCACGTAAACAGGAAAATGGAGTCAGAGACAGAGGGTAGAGCAAGGGATAGAGGGAGGAACAGTGAAAAGGAGCAGAATGAAGGGGTGTCGAAAGGAGGGCGACTGGGGTGCATCACCTGCTTCCAGAGGCCAGTCCGTATAACGACTGTTGTCCTGGAAGGCATACGCACACATGCATCTTGTTCTTCCAACTCTGAGATCCTCTCAGCTCCCCGCCCCAGGACCGGGCCATGCTATCTTGCAGAAGGAAACAGTTGAGTTGATGTTCTTAAGCTTTCAAAGAATCTGGGTCTTTTAAGATTTATTATACATGGAGCAAAACAGCTCTGGTCACATGCTGATTCTGGCCTCCCCTCTGGGTCTCAGCTGTCTTCCTAATAGGCAGCTGCCCAGAGTGGAGTGTGGCATTGTTAAGTGGGAGGGGTGGGCAGCCTGTCAGCCTGTCCTGCTAGAACCGGTACGCTGGAGGCTCCTGACAGCAACCCCTTTTGTGTCATGGAGAGAGCACCCGAATCCTCTCTCATTAGGAGGAGAGTTCTCCCTGAGCACCTGAAGTACTGGCAGCCAACTGGAGACCCCTGAGTAGCTGCTGTTCAGGCCGAAGGTGGTTTTGATTGTAAAGTTTTTGTTTGTTTTGTGCTCGGACTTTAGGAATGTGTTCCCTGGGCTTGCTCCTTCGACAGCTTTGAGGTTAAAAGTATCATCAGAAATGAAACCAAGTCTCCTTAGAGGAAAATTTCTAAGAAAGCATGTTTAAGTGGTTTGAGTGTGTGTGTGTGTGTGTGTGGGCTATATTGGCTAATGACTTCTTGAAAATTTTGTGATTTTTCTTCCCATTTCCCGATCTCCATCCCGGCTTCACTCATGCTTCTTCTCCCAGCCTATCCGAGATTTGATGAAACTGTTTATGATGTCCAACATATATTTTCCTGCTCTCTGTGTGTTGTACTTGGCAATTTATAACCGTGATCAATGTTGTGACCTTAGGGAAATTGCTTATATAATTATAGAAAGTTTACAGTCATAAGAAAAGGAATGGGGAAAATATATCACTGGAAAATATAAATATGTTTAAATTACATTTAGGATTTGGAATAGTTCCTTGCTTGTGTTTTACAGAGTAATCTGTGATTTAAATCAGGTTTAGTTGTGTTTTTTCCCCCCTAAATTGGGTATTATAAATCAAGAATGGATGCTGGATATAGCACACAAGAGGATTTCTTATACATTTTAATGTTGCATAAGTAAGAAATACCAGTAGTTCAGCAGTAAAATTGCAAATGTAAGCAAAAGTGAAGATTTTTCCAAATTTAACTAGGTTGCATTTGTTTAGTAAACTCCAGCCATAATTTACTGTTTTATTACGTTTGCCTTGGAGATCTGGGCTGACTTTTCCCCTTCCCTTTCTTAAGAAAGAATAGGGGGTACTTTATTGTAATTGCTTGAAGCTAGGGAAAAACATGAGTGTGCCATTTCGCCTTCCCACTTGTGATATGTAATATTAAAAAAGAATAAGGGGAAATAGGAATTGTGCTTAAGATGACACACATTTGTGTGTGTGTAGGTCGCATGAGGTGCTGGGATTGGGCCAGAGATTCCATTGAGCTTTCTGTGGCGAGAACATTTTTGATCCCCAAAGAAATAAAACATTCCAGGCCCAGTTTTGCTGGTGTGACCGGAGCATATGTCCTGGTCAGGGTGCAGCTGGGAGAAGCCTTGCCATTTAGTTTGATTGTGAATGGTTCCATGGTCCTGGAGAACCTTCTAGAATGTCGGGTGAGTCTCCCTCAAGATCAGTTTCCATTATGCCCCCTGGGTGAGTTTTGGCATGTGAAGTGATATCAAGGGCTCCAGAATCAATGCTGGCATGGGAGAGAAGAAGCTGGGTGGAGGAGAGACTCTCGCTCAGCCACGTGCCTTGGCATGCACTTGGTTTCCTTGTCATAGGCTGATTGTCTCCCATGTCCCCTCCTCCTGCCTGGTGCTTTAGATGACGAACCCAGACCTGGGCTTGGTTTAACTGTGGTTTGAGAGAAGTGAACTCTGGGATTGGGTTGGATGATGTTGATTAATAGGAGTGAGGGGGTGAGAGACTCCAGGGCCAAGCAGTAGGTCCATCTTGGTGGCATCTGATGTTGATTGGCTTTGTCCTGCGTGGCTGCGCTCGGAGAGCGGACATTAAGATTAAGTGATGCTGTCGTGTTGAGGAGCACGGCACTGCATCATTCGGGGAAGAGACAGCTGGGGTGGTTAATCCTTCATCACCAAGGGAGCCCTGCCAGCAGAAAGATATACAGCCAAAGATAACCCTCCATAACTTGTGCTAAAGATCAGAAAACTTTGAATTCACATCCATCTGCTTAGTCTGGGGTGAAGATGAAAGATAGGCAGAATAGGAAATAAAAAACTCCTGTGGGATTAATCTTACGCATGGTATGTAGCCCACAGAGTGAGCAGGCGGGAGAGAAACTTTTACACCGCATTTAAAAAGGAGATTCAATGTTCCCGGCTTCATAGCAGCATCTTCAAGTAAAATTCCATGCTACAGCCCTGATTTTCTTGTTGCCCGGCTGTCATTTTACCTTCAAATGCCATTTCCACAGTTCGTGCTCTGCTTGAACTGCTTTGCAAGCAGGTGCTCTTAATAGCATATGTTAGGGCCAAAGTGTGCAGACAGCTATGCCAGAAGCAGTGGATGGCCAGCAAGAACAGATTTTTGTTTTCTTCACCGCCACCCCCCCCCCCCCCCCCAGCACCGATTTGTGATTTTTAGCAGGGTACTCCCAGCATCTGACTGTGCATCTATGTCTGAGTGTGGCTGTGAAGTTCCCTCTTGGTGACTAGCCCTGAACAGCTGCAATGATTTTATACATCACGTGTAATCGCATTATGCATTGTTGTCATACCAAAATGATGTGAGTGGGGGTGGGTGTATAAATCCGGGAGGCAAATAAATCAGAGGCCCCATCTCACGTCTGTAGCCTCTCTGTTTCCACAGCGGTCAGACAGGGAAGGTCAGGTGGAAGGTGAGAGTGCTGGGGACAGGCTGGAGCACCGGGCTCTGTCCTCAAGTGACTTTCTGAGTTCAAGGGACAGCGTGGATGGCTTTGCCTGTTGGTGGTTGTCCTTTTGGTTTCTGTACAATAGACTCTTTTATTCTTTCTTCCCCCTGGCCAGGCTAGTGGATGAGCATCCGGCCAAAGGAGGGCTCTCCTTTGTGGTCTGGACCATTTGTCTTGCTGTGTCAAGGTAGAAGGTCCCTGCGCTAGGCTCTGTATCCCTTGGGCTTAACTGCCTGCCACCCATTGTCCCGAGCGACGAAGAGGACAGTGTCTGCAGAATGACATCGTTAAAGCTGCCTAAGAAGCAGAAGTGAGGAGAACGGCCCAGAGAGCGAGAGATCTGGGCTTAAGTTCTCACAAAGCTCTGTGAACTTGAACTCTGGGTCCCCTCAGCTCCCTGAGTGTATAAAAAAATGAAAAGCAAAAGGTTGAATGAGCTGAGGCAACTTGCCCGAGGGAGGAGAAGAGGCTATGCACCTTGGGAAGTCTAAGAGAAAATAGTGAATAAACTCTGTGTTTGGGGTGGGGTGACAGGAGAAAAAGCCATTCATCTTTGGATCTGCCATGAGCGTTCTGTCTGTATGGCGAACTCACCTCTCAGATTGTTCGGGATGGCCTTGAGCATGCAAGCAACACACTAACATGTGGTTATGTGTTAAGGTTTATAGTTCTTTTTTTTTTCTTCAATAAAGACAGTCGGTTAAAGGACTGGCTCTCTCTCTCTCTCTCTCTCTCTCTCTCTCTCTCTCTCTCTCTCTCTCTCTCTCTCTGTGTGTGTGTGTGTGTGTGTTTGTTTGTGTGTATGTTTTATGCCTTCTTTTCCCCATAACTTTGTTTAGGGTTTGGGAACATGGCTCAGTGGGTAAAGTGCTTGCTGTGCAAGAATCAAATGCCAGTTCACACTCACATCTCTCACGTAAGACGTTAGAGGTGGTGGCACATATCTCTTCCCTCAGCACTGGGAGGTTGCGACAGGAGGATCTCAAGGCCTTGCTCTCCCGTCGGTCTAGCCAACTGGTGAGTTCCAGACCCTGTCTCAAAAAATAAGATGGAGAGAAACATAGGAAGACATTTGATGTCGGCCTCTGGCTTCCACAGGGGCATTCACAGGCATGCACACCCACCTGTACAGGTGTGCAGGTACACACACACCACACACACACACACACACACACACACACACACACACACCCCTTCATTTAAAAATATAAAAGTTATCTTTTGTTGGGCTGTGAAGTCTGAGTGGAAAACGATATGAGAAATTTAAGGAGAAAGTAACAAGTATGGGGTATATGACACTCTCAGCCAGTAAGGACAGTCTCACCCAAGGGTGTCTCTTACTGGGGGACCACCACATTGGATTCTGTTGCCTAAGAGGGTAGAACAGAAACTCAGATTCTTAGCAGACTCATGTAGGGGTAGATCTGAGAGCCACCAGTGAGGGAGTGTGGAGGGTCATAGGGAAGGGTATGAAAGGCGAAAGGAATGTGGTTGTCTTCATGTGTTTGAACCTCTTCACAGTTCCTGGGGCTCAGGGGCTGGATGGTCCCCTACTGCTTCCCTGCTGAGTCCAGATGTCCAGGGGACCAGGTTGGGGGACTGTTGACATTCTCCTAGATAGAATGAAAATGGAATTTGTGGACAGTGTGATATAAGACTCTCCATTTGGGGCAGTGATTGCTTTTCAGGAAATTTTATACTTGGGAACAAATCACTGGGCCAGTGAATGTCAGTGACTGCGGGATGGTGTATGTATTTTTTCTGTTTGGATGCCCAGTTTCCAGCATTCACTGTTCTCTGGTGAATGTAGGGTTTCCCTCTGCTGGTCCTTAGGAAGCTTTGACAAGTCTCAAGGGCAATCAGGGCTGTGCAGATTCTCTTTGTATCTCGTCCGTGTTTGTCCACGTGGCCCTCCATTCCCATCTTTCCTGCTAGTACAGTAAGTTTGTCGAGATGGCCAGATATACTGTGGTTTGTACAAGTGTTGCAGCAGACAGGCACGAGACACAGATGAGCACTAACCTTTGAGTCTGCTGAGCCAGGTTCTGCTTCTTACTTGGCTCTAATCTCCCCCCCACCCCCACCCCCCACTCCCCAGGCACCTTAGTGCTCTCTGTATTCCTCAAGATTTTGAAACAGCCCTTTCAAATACTCCCGCCCAGTCACAGCATGGCCAAGTGGCCCGTCTACTACACAAGCCTGGAGCTCGTGCTGCAAAGATTCCTGGGAGTGACTCCATACTAGGGGGCTGGAATCCCTGGAAGGCTTGCTTCCACACATGGCTGGCATCTGGACTGGAGTGACTTGATGACTTTACTCCCAACTGGAACCCTGGTACATGGTCTCTCTGTGTGGCCACCTTGGGGGTGCAGAGCTTTTCCTATGGTGATCCAGGGCTTCAAATGCCAGTTTTCCAGAGACCACAAAAACAGCCACATAGTTTTGTTCCCAAGCCCCAGAAGCCTCAGTGCGATTTCTCAGCACTCTATCAGTGATAGTTACACACATTCTCAAAGGAGGAGGAGGAGGAGAGGGCCGGTTCACAGCAGAAGGGTATATTGATGGGAATGATGTTGCAGCCATATTTGGAGCATATGCCCCATATTGCTTTGCTGTGAAATGAAGAGAAATGAGCTGGAACTGAAGTTAATTGAGAAGACCACTTCTAACATAAAAACTATGTGAAGCTTTCTCATTTAAATCCAAGATGGTTTTCACAGTGACAATGTACTTTATTAGAGTCTACTTTAGGGTGCCATTTAAAAAGTGACCTGAGCAACAGAAACTCATCTTTTAGGCCACATGAAACACACCACAGACGAATGATGGAAATCCCATTTATTTCCCCAAATTTCTCCCACAGTTTTATGCTGAAGCGATGCCTTTCCAGTCCAGCTTCATCTCCTGTGACTTGTGAGTCATTAGATGGCCTGCTAGGGCCCCCTCATCATTGCTGCCAGGTCTGTGTGGATTGGGTTGAGTTTTTGACATGTGAGATTCAGGACTAGCTGTAGATCTTGGGAGTGAATAAAACTTTGAAATAGGATGGGTGACTGCTGGTGGTTTAGCATCATCATCTTGAGATAGAAATTGGGACCAAGTGGATTACATCCCTTTTGGAGAAGGCCAAAGCATCATATTTGGTAGCAGCACAACTCCAAGCTAGATACAAAAGTTTGTAGAAGGATGGCCTTGGGACAGATGCCATGGGAAGTGTCAGCACTGAGTCGGGAAGGGGTTAACACACTGACTAATGTTTCAGTTTACAGGTGCTGGCCCTTCTCTTGGTTCTGTTTTATCATACACATTCATCACGTTCAACCTGGCAACCCAACCAAATAGCTATTTAAGTTGTAAAAATGAATCATGGCACAATTTCATGAACTGTGATATAACTGAATCTAATCACATTATACAATGGGCCTTTGCCAGCCTGGGGTACCTGGTTCTGGACTTCCTTGGGATAAGTAAACAAATAAACAGGCTTCATTAAATACAATCACAGTAGGATGGCTGAGCGGTTGGGTTGTGGGTCTAGCAAAAGATGTGTTAGCGATAGCGCAGTGGTCCATGCATGCTAGCTTGTCCCCCAAGGGCCTGCAAATCACGCAGGCCATCTTCTGTCTTCTCCATGCAGCTGACCTATTGTCTGGCTTATTAAATACGTGAGTGAAGAGGTCCTAGGAAGGGTGTAAACTCCATAAATGAGAAGTTCAAAGAAAAGGCTCTACTCCAGCTCACTTTCACAGAGTTCCAGGTTCACTCCCTGGGTATAGACTGAAAAGGTGAAAAAACACAGGACTGCTCTTGCAGGTGACTCCTATATGTGAGTCAAACTTCTTTTTAGGTGTTTCTCGTGTGTTGTTTATTTTCCTTAGTGATGTACCTTGAGCTGGTAAGCCATCTTTTCCTCATTATTACAGATGAGGGAGTGGAGACTTGGAAAGGCTAGCAACATACTGAAGGTCACTCAGCTCTTAAGTATCAAGGCAGAGGTTTGACCTGCCTTGTGCTGGTGCAAGAGTCAGAGATGAGGGTGGGTTGGAGGTAGGGAGGAAGAAGCAAATGTTGGGCAACCTGGTTATGCAGGTATCTATGTGGTATATTGTGTCTGGACACGATGTTACGGGTTGTCAGAAGGCCCTGGGGTGAAGAACACTGGTAGAGGAACTATTTAATTAGAATAAAGTCTTGAAGATGGGAACTTGACTCCTGGGCTAGAAGCAGGCAGGAGAAACCTATGATGAGACCATATATCTTCTGGAAGGAGATAAGAAAGCTCTTGGACCAAATCCTGGCTGGTGGCTGGAGGTTGGAGGTCAAATTGGGGAGCTATTCCTGGGTCTTTCGTAAGACTGTCAATGACCGACCTGTCGGTGCTCTTTGTAGCCTGATTTCCCATCTTCCCCGACTCCTCCCTTGTCCCTAGTTCCATCCATCACCTCCCTCTTTTTGGTCTCCCTCTTTATCTTTGTCTCCTTTTCCAGTCTTTCTCTTTGTTCTCTTTCTCATTTTTCAGCCCTCTCCTACAGTGCTCTGTGTCTTCTCCCCTCCTGAACATTTAGTAGCCCACCCCCACTACCCACTCCCACTACCCACCCCCACTACCCACCCCCACTACCCACCCCCACTGCCACCTCCGCCCCACCCCTGCCCGAACCCCTCCCGCACATCCTTTTCCTACAGACTACATAAATATATATATTTTAAGTCTGTTTGTCTCTTGGTTGTGTCAGCATATTTTAGACTGCTGGGCTTTGCATGTTTTGCAGCTGGTTTTGATGCACTTGTCAAATGGTGATGGATGACTATCATCATTTAAAGTGTAAAAGAAAATGCCTTGGCACGGAGAGACACGATCCACCGCCGTCTGCCAGCCGGGATAGGCGCGGCCACCATTCTCTCCTTGCCTCCCCCCCCCGCCCCCCCAGCCCCGCCTCTGCCCATGCTGCCCTTGCCAGAATCTACAAAAGTCATCGGGAACCCATGCAGCACTGGGCTCTTGCCTTTTTACAATATCACTTTGGTAGTTGTCAGATCATATGAAACGTCAAAATTCATGTGGCCTCCATGAAGAGATATATTTAGTGTAGCTGCTGCATACCTCCATGCTCCCCCTGACACTGACATATTAGTTATGCTGTCTTTTGCAATCTGATATCTTTAAATTTGCCACCTTGTTAAGAATTGATTAATGTGATTCCATTTCACTAAAGTAATTGGCTTGGCCTGTTGTAAAAAATAATCAGCCCCCTCTACGGAACAAATGCTAGGACATGCTAATGAGGGAGTGAGTTCGTTGCCTTGATGGCGTGGACTGACAGTTATTAATGATTGTTATGATAAACAGACGAGTGCGAATTGGGATGAGTTGGGCAAAAGTGACAGTTTAAAAATAACGTATATTGGAAAGTACTAACGAAGTAATATACTGTTAGGAAAACAATCATGCAAGTTGTCAAGGGAAGAAGTGTAATTATACAGCCGCACAGGCTGCTTAGGAGGACAGGGACCTGCCTGATAATGGACACATTTTCTGTTGGCAAGAGAGAAATATGTTGTGGCAGAAAGAGGTGCAGATTGATAAATTAATTGGTCCTTCTCACAGCTCAGAGAGCAAACTTGGCCGGTAGTCACCATGCAGACGAGGGAGATGGAGTTTGCCTGGCGCCTCTTTCTCCCCGGGACCTCCCTGGTGCTGGCTGCCAGACTTCGCTGAGGCCTCACTCATCTCCTCTTCTTACTCCTTCTTCACTAGCGGCAGCAAGTCATAGTAAATCCGTCCCAAGGCGGTCTGTGGAGACGATGACTTTAAGCTGGGTTCCTTGCAGCCACGTCCATTTTTTTTTTTTTTTTAAAGACCCTAAAGACTATAATGTGCTATTGTTGCAAACATCTTTGGCTGTTGTGGAAGTCATTATGGACCTTTTCCAGCTCCACGGAGGAGACCATGAAGACTCACAAGCTGGGGATCCTGCAGGAATGATGTGCCAACTCTGTTTGCAATGCCAGGATTTGGCCGAGGGCTGTTTGCGTAACTGGCCAAGACAGATGTGGTATGGTGGTGCATATGTGTGTTTGGGTTTGTGTAGGGGATGGGGCCCCTCTGGAGGAACGGTCTGAGAGGACCATGGGAAGTGTGAGGAGAAGGGAGCCCTGTTCCCAGGGGTGAGTCAAATGAGTGGGAGCCATGCATGTCTTTGCCACTGGGCCTTACTGTATAGACAGAGAAGATAGATGGGTAGCAAGGTGGACAAGAAGGATACAGCATACCTCTGACACAGCCGTGCTTGGACTTTGTGTCTTGGTAGCATTTTTACTGATGGTAGCCAGTTTAAAACAGCATGAGCCCAAATGGATGGCTCATGAAACCAAGATCAGAAGTGTAACTGGCTCTCCTAGTGGCTGGGTATCAGATGAGGAGAGACATCAAGCTCGATGGTCTCCTCATCTCTATTGGTCTCCCTCTCTCTGTTCCTCATCCCTTCTTTTCTCATTTTCTTCTTCTCTACCATCTCCTGAGAACCAGGGAAATGCAAGTCCCGGGGCTCACAGATGACGTTTGCCTGAAGATGGGGTGCTAAAATGACAGCATTGTCTGATGCTCTCAATGTTAGAGTCTTAGGAAGGAAACTCAACTTTGGCCAGCTCACTCCTGAGGTTGAATAAGGACTCTGATGATGTCCAGATTGTGGTACCTGGTTCTTCTGGCCCAATTCCATCAGGCTATGCATTAACTCACCCTGGATCCCAGTAAATGGTAGAGCCAGGGCCTCATCAAGGTTCTCTGTCTCTGAGGTAGATACTTCTCATTGGACTGTATTGCCACTACTTAGAATGCTTAGGAACTCTCCTCAGCTCAGACTGGTCCAGGTGGCGGAGTTACCTGCTTGAAAATCAAAGAAAACTAATCAAAGGACTTCCAGGCAAAAATATTCTTGCCTCCATCCTATTTGTCTCTATAAGAAGAGCCAGTGCAGGGGACTCTTACAGAAATGTGTTATTCCCATTCAGGTTTCTGCTGCTCCTCATATGCAAACACGCAGCCACGTGGGCCTCCGTTCTGGTCTGTGTGGGGATGTGAGCGGAAATTCAGTCTCATTATCTGGCCATCAAGGCCTACAAAGGCTCTGGAGCCTCCCTGTACAAAACATCCAGAGCAATCCTAAAATCAAAGGAAGGTGCCAATGATCTCACCACAAACTTGACAATTACGAATGAAAGAAGTTTTAGTTCTCCAAGTTGGGAGCAGAAAGCATTTGCTCCAGGGAAGGAGCAGGTAACTAAGACTTGTTGAATGCCTGCTGTGTATTCCCAGTGATAGCTGGGACTTCCTGGCACTCCATCTCATTTGAGTGGTGGACACATGCTCATTTTACAGAGGAAGAAACTGGTGGTTAATGGCTGGACCTTCCCGAAGTTGGGACAGCAGAAATGCTTGCTCTTTTCCTTGCTTTGTGGTCCTAAGTAACTACCCTTTACAAAAAATAACATTTAGCCATTGTAAAGTATACAGCTCGGTGGCTGTAAGTCTTCCTGCATTGTGGCGCATCACCACCATTTATGACCACATGTTTTTTTTTTGGTTTTTTTTTTTTTTATAAAACTGAAACTTAGCAACCATTAATCATCAATTCACTGTGTCTCCCTCCCTTTTAACCCTGCCCACCATCATGTTACTTTCTGTATCTTTGAACTTGATTATGTAACACAGAGTACCTGGGATGGGTGAATCATATAGCCTGTGTCCTTTTTTGCCTGGCTTCTTTCTCTTAGCATAGTACCATCAGTCGTGTAGCATCTTGTTTTGGAATTTCTTTCCCTTTTGACATGAAATAGTGCTCTGTCACATGTGAGCACCTCATTTAGTCTCCTTACATGTCTGTCACTAGACACTAGGGTTGCATCTACCCGTTGGCTGTTGTGGCAATGAGCTATGAATGTGGGTGTGCAAGTGGCTTGTGAGTATTGTTTATCTGTTAATGGGCATCTGGCTGTAAATAGTTCATTAAAACAATTCTTTTTTTTTTTTTTTTTGCAATACAATTAAGTTCTACATACAGGCACAGATTCCCTTGTTCTCCCCCCTCCCGCCCCCCCTCACCTTCCCCCCAGCCCGCCCCCCATTCCAATCTCCTCCAGGGCAAAGCCTTCCCCACAGACTGAGATCAACCTGGTGGACTCAGTCCAGGTAGGTCCAGTCCCCTCCTCCCAGGCCGAGCCAAGCGACCCTGCATAGGCCCCAGGTTTCAAACAGCCGACTCATGCAATGAGCACAGGACCCGGTCCCACTGCCTAGATGCCTCCCAAACAGATCAGGCCAATCAACTGTCTCACCCACTCAGAGGGCCTGATCCAGTTGGTGACCCCTCAGCCATTGGTTCATATTTCATGTGCATTAAAACAATTCTTTAGAATTATTTTTATTTTTGTGCATATGCATGTCGGTGTCTTTATGTCTGTCTGTATGGGTGCCCATGGAAGCCAGAAGAGGGTGTTGTATCTCTTGGAACTGGAGTTCCAGGTAGTTGTGAGCTCTCCAATATGTGTGCTAGGATCTAGACTCCAGTCCATTGCAAGAACAGCAAATGCGGTTAACCACTGAGTCATCTTTCTAGTCTCCACACGTAGTGTTTGACAATTGCCAGTGATGTGTCTGAATGTGGAAACCCCACTCTGCCTATCTTGTCATCTGCCAGTACACATTTGGGTTGGTTCTGCTATGGGCTAATGTGACTAATGCTGCTGTATACCTGGGTACAGAAACCTCTGCTCTTGGTTCCTTTGTGGCACTTATCCGGAAGCAGGGTTGCAGGACGATGTGCAGAGAGCAAAAGACTTCGGAGAACTCAGCCCTAAATGGGGTGTCTTTATCACTCCCCTCTCCCCAAGACTCAAGACACAGAAGAGGCGGTGGAAAGATTGTGAGTGCCAGAGGTGGTGGATGATACCACGGAAACAGCATCTTCCAGATACAACCTGACTGAATCACATATGAACTCATAGAGACTGCCACAGCACACACAAGAACCACACAAATTCAAAACAGACAAAATCTCAGTGTGGAGACAAAGTCCCACCCCTAACCAAGAAGCTGTCTGCAATTGACACCTGCTGGGAAAGGGAAAATCAGTTCCAATGGAGTGTCCCGGGATATATCAACCACAGTCTGGGGCAGGCCCCATGCCCAGGAGTAGTTGGCTAACACAAAATGGACTCCAGGTTTTTTTTTGTTGTTGTTTTGTTTTCTTTTATGTGGGTGTGGGTGTGGGTGTGGTTTTTTTGGGGGGGTCTTATCTTCTTTCTTTCTTTCTTTTTTTAGTTTGCTTGTTTTGATTTCCCCATTTTGTTGTTTTCTTGAGAGAACAAAGAACATGAAGTTGGGCTGGGAGGACACAGGAGGAGTTGGAAGAAGGGGTAAAAAGATAATCAAAATCTATTGTATGAAAAAATTTTAAAATAAATTACAGAAAGCAAAAGCAAACTGAGCAACAGGAAAAAAGTTGTGGATCAAACTGTGATTGTATTTTTAATTTTTTTGATACCTCATCATATTATTTTTGTTGCACCCGCTCTCAGAGCGTTTAAAAATTCCAATTTATTCATATACTCAACATTTTAACTGTTTTAATAAAGATCTATTTCTGTGTATGTGGATGTGTATGTTTGTGTGAGTGTATGCCAGGTCTGTGTGGTTGCCCTCAGAGACCAGAAGAGGGTGCACAATCACCTGGAACTGGAGTTAGAGGCTGTTGAGAGCTACCCAAGGTCAGTGCTAGGAACAGAATTCAGTCCTCCAGAAGAGTTGGAATCCCGCTTAACTGTGGAGTCATCACTTCAGCTCCTTGTTAATTCAACAGCAACAATAACAAGAACACCTTAAATGGCCATCTTAGTGGTTCTCAGTTACCTTTCTGTAATGAATAGTGCCCTGAGCATGGTTTCACGGGTTCATTGGCTGTATATTGTCTTTGGTTGAGTCCTTTGTCCTGGCTTTGAATTACATTCTGTTTTTGCTGCTGCTGACTTTAGAGTTCTCTATATATTCTGAGTATTAATCCCATATCAACCATGGGTTTTGCAGATCTTTTCTCCCTTTCTGTGGATTGCTTTTTACTCTGTTGATATGAAAACTTTTGATTTTGATAAAAAGCCCAATTTGCCTCTTCCTGTTACCTATAGTTTGAATGTAATAGCCAAGAAATAATTGCCACATACAATATTAGGAATTTTTTCTCCTGTATTTTCTTCTCAATATTAAAATTTTTTGATCCATTTTGATCTGATTTTTGCATATGGTAGCAGGTAAGGGTCTAGCTTTCTCAGCACCATTAATTGGTCTCTAGTCAAGGGTCTTCCTCTTGTGGAAGTCATTTGATCATATATCCAAGAGTTCATTTCTGGGCTCTCTATTCTATCTCACTGATAACTCAATTAATTTTTATCTCCCACATAAAATTAATGTATTTTTTTCATTAAAAGGTTAGAAGTAGTCTCCTGGGCAGGGACTTGGTTCATGGGTTCTAGACTTGGCTAAAATCCCAGACCAAATTGCAATTCCTCTCTCTGCCTGCCTCCTCAACATTGGAAGAAAAAAAAAGGCAATAATATTGACAATTAAAAAACAAAACAAGGGGTTGGGGATTTAGCTCAGTGGTAGAGCACTTGCCTAGCAATCGCAAGGCCCTGGGTTTGGACTTCAGCTCTGGAAAACAAAACAAAACAAAACAAAACAAAACAAAACAAAACAGAGAAAACTTCCTTTAGAAGGAAGGGAAGGAAGGCCCTTTTCTGACAAGTGGGCTCAGATTCCTGGTGGGGATGAGGCTACCACCTTCATGACCCTCCCATGACCCTTCTTTGGTCAGTCCATGGTGGGCTGGAGGTCACCCCAGAGGTGAGGCTATGTTCAAAGGATGAGCTCCTGTGTGGGCAAACAAGGCCAGAGAGGATGATCCTCGGCAGTATATACGGTTGTTCCACATCAAAGAGCAGCCTGTCTGTCCTCAGGGGAGGGCAACCCTTTTGTGTCATTCACATGTTGTGAAGTGAAAAAAACCAATATTGACTCAACCCTGAAAGTCACCTCCAAGATCCTATTTTTTTCTCTCTTGATGTTCTTTTGTCTCACCTGTGGAGAGTTCTGGGTCTTCTCTCCCATCCGCTTTTCCTTATCAACAGTGGGCTTTTGTGTTCTATGTACCAGCGTCCCCAAATGTTACTGTATAACGAAGGACAGGACACACCTCTCAGTACCAACTGTGTGCTTATATGTACCAGGTGTGTGCTATACCTCACATACTAGGAAGCTGGGGGGTAAATCTATAAGCCTCACATATGGGCTCATGGACAAATCTGCTTCCATGGAGCAGGCCTGGGACAGAGCATAGATTCTATGTGAAGGTATTACCACCTACAATGTCTCCACACATCATGATAAGTTGTGAGGGATTCTCTTACTTAGGGATTTTTTTCCAGTTTCAACCTTATTGGGAAGTTAGTTGCTAGGAAGTCTCATGATCTCTTGTGTCAACTCTTTGAATTCTTGGAGAACCATTGACTCCTCAGAGTCTCTGTGAGAACTACAGTGGATCTGGAGAAGGGGTCACAGGGACTGGATCCTTCCAAGTTGTCTGTCAGTAAGGAGCCTTGCCTCTGTGCACAGTACTTTCTGCAGCCCCACTCAAAGCTAACGGCCAATTTATTCCGCCCAGCCTTCCATGGGGAGAATCTTTGTAGGCTTCTATGATGGAGGTCTGTGTGCCGTGTGATATATTTTTCTCTTGCATAGAATTCTGATGGACACTATGGTGTGTGCCCCCTCCTCCCAGCACCAAAAGGGCATGTTACACTCGACCCTTCCCTACCTCCATCTCACTGTGACGCTATGAAAATGCAATCAATCCACTTGCTGACAGTGCCCCCCCCCCCCACTCTCAAGAGCACCTACTGTATCAACATGACATTTTTTAATCTTGGCTTGTTTTCCAGGCCATGAATTTAATTTCTCAGTGCTCCACCATGTGGCTTTTATGTTCTCATAGTAGAATGTTGTCCAACAATAGTTACCACCATCTTGTTAGTCTCATCCCCTTCCCCCGGCATGCAAGGCCTAGATAATTTGTAAAACTACCTTGCAGCATGGGCAGTCAGCCTTGTGTTAATAATCACCAAGTTCTGACAAAGTGAACCCGACATCCCTCGATAAGGAAAATCCGAACCTCCTGATGTGGCGGAGCAGTAAGAAGATTGGCGCGTCTCTGGATTAGTGGAGGCGCTGAAGCAAAATGCTCAATCCTCCTGACCTTTGGTGAGTGGATGGGATTGTGTAGCCATGGCGGTTATCTTCATGCTCCCTGTGTGGACACTAGACTTCTGCCAGGTCAAGACAAGAGCTGTCAGGGCAGACAAACGGAGCTGAGAACTAGCTCTTGTCCTTTCTATGTCTCCGTGCTTTCCAGAACTCTTCCATCAGACAACCTGCTTCTCCTCAGAGTTGTTTGTGGATAGTTCTGTGAAACATCAAGCCTCAGCTTTAGGATGTTGAGCCTCCTGTACGTCATTTTCATCTCTGGAGCAGGACTTTGCTAAAATGTATAGTTAGTCACCCTCCGTTCCAGTGTGTGGTAAATTCTTTTACAGAGAATCTTTGCGAATTGCCTTATACAACTCCTCCCCCTCCCTCCTTCCTCTTTTTCCTCTCACTCTTACTTCTTCACTCCCCTCATCTTCCTTTTATTTAGCCGGGGTCCCGGAAACATGGTGGGAGGACATTTCATTTGGATCGCTTCTTCCCCAGGAATAGCAACAACCTCCACTAGTCAGCATGTGGCTCATTTGTTGGTTCAGATTTTTCATGCACGTCAAGAAAATACTTGGGAAACATTCTCGGCACTTCGAGTGAAGACAGCATCTCTAGTACCTACCTTCTTTTCCGATTGGTGAGTGGTTAGTCAGGAGCAGGCCCGGGAGTTCTGAAGGCTGTCTCTATCATTCCAGTGGTTTTATTCTCTGGACTCGTTGCATTTCCCTTTAAGATAAGGTGGGCTCATTAGGCAGTTGCTCGGGGCCATCCCTGCTTTAATGGACTCCAAGCTGTCTGAGCCAAGAAGAGGACTGAAGCCAAGTGTATTTGGGGGATGTGGCTGAACTGTTGGGCTCTTCTGTTCCCACTCCAGGTGAAGAGAAAAGATGGCATCTGCATTGAGCTGTCTTGAATTCAGCATCCATTAGTTTTCAGCCTACCTTTTGGGCTTCAGACAGGAGTGTGAAGGCAAAAGCCTGCCCCCTGTTCCGTTGCCTTATTAGTTCTCATAGGATGTACCACAGAAACTGCTAATTGTCACTTGAGGTGCTGAGTGAGAGTGTGGTTTCCAGAAGGACAAATCACACTCTTCAGTTTCAGGTCCCCTCTTGCTTAAGTAGAGTTCTGTTCACATCTAATAGAAGAAGAAAGCAGGATAAATCTGAGTTAAAATTGTTGACATTTTCTCCTTAGCCAAAGAAGCAAAGGAAGGTGGAGGAGATTGGGGTTGGCCAGGTAAATGTTCATTCTTGCAGAGACATGGTGTGAGTGAATATGAGTTCTTTTGCCGCCCTAGGAGAACTTAGGTGGTGTGCAGGGGCCAGCCACCTCACCAGTTGGGAAGCCAGAAGACAGTGTAGGAAAACTGTTCACTTCCCATGAGACAAGGTCTCTTACTGGCCTGGAGCTCACATGTTAGGCTAGGGTCGTTGGCTGGGAGCCTCAGGAATTCCCCTGCTTCACCTCCCCAGTGCTGGGATTACAGGTGTGTGTCACCCTACTTGGAGTTTTAAGTGGGTACTGGAGGTCAAATGCAGGGCCTCGTGTTTCTAAGGTAAGCAACTTACTGAGTGAGTCATCTTCCCATCCCTCCCTCATCTTTTAGAGGGAGTTTCTTTAGTAGTCTTGGAGTTTTAGCACCAAGCATTTACTTTTTGAGTATGAAAATGCACCTCCTTGCATCTCAAATCCACAGACTTGTGTTTGGGCTTCACTTTCACAGAATCTCAAGCTTGAAATATAAACACATTAAAAAAAAAAAGACCCTAGCATTTTTTTCCATGCCCCTCATATTGGCGGGGTGGTAGTACTTTCTCCAGAATTCTGCAACTTAGGTGTCTTAAAGTTCCTGAAGAAGTGCATTGTCTGATGTTTGCTTTGCTGAGTCTGAGGCCCCAGCTTACCATCCCCAGGACGTTTTCACACCAGCAGTCAGTGTGCTCCCCTCTGTGAAGGGGGGAGTCCCTAACTATGTTGTCTCTTTCTGACTGAAAGATATGACCATCAGGAAGCAGGAAAGCAGGGCTCCGGCTGAAAGAGTTCTTGCCTGGCTCTGAAGTAATTGTTTTTGGGGATTAGGCTGTTTTAATAAGATGTGGCTGAGGCTCTACTACCTGGATGGGTAAGACACATAGACCCATGTCTTAGTGTCTCTGAGCCTATTTCTATGTTGGAGATGTTGTATCTTCTTAGAATGTTTCTTGGACAAGTTAGCTCGCCAGTGTCAGGTAGGTTGAATCCAGACCATCCCCATTTCCCACCTGGCAGTATACTGATGCTAGCTAGCCTAAGTTTCCTTTTGGAACTTGAAGACACAATCCGGAGTGGGAATAAACAGGCACGCTTTCATCTCTGTAAGTGGGGAAGTCACAACATTTCCACTCTGAAGCTACTTAGGTCGTTCCATGGTTTGTGTCTTGTCTCTCCTCCCTGCCCTCCCCTGTCTCCTCCTCTTGACTTACTAGCTTAAAGACTGGCCAGCTTGTGTCTCTTGGGTGTATTTAGCACAAAAGGTAAAGCCAAGCCTCAGGTCATGCCTGGATACGAACTGTCCATCTCCAGTGCAGCTTGAAAGAAAGGCTGACAATGAGACGTCTGCCATGAAAGAGCTCTCAGGGAAGAAAGAGGACATTTCCTATATCCGAAGCAGTTCGAGTAAGCATGGGAGAGGCCTGTACTGGAGAAGAAAGTGGGAACTAAAAAGAGACCCTTACTGCTCAGTGGCTGCAAGTCACAATGTCCCTCTTTTAAGTCAAGTGACACTTTCCTTGTTTGGGGGGGCTAAACAGTTAAATTAACTTTGCTCTCATTGTTGGTGGATTTCTCCTAAATGATTTCACACTGGTCACGGAGCCTCCTGGCAGCTGTGCTTGACTTGACCCAAACTCTTTCCCCTCAGAGCCAGGGAGGGGAAATATTCTAAGAGTTCTCTCTCCTCTCTCTCTCTCTCTCTCTCTCTCTCTCTCTCTCTCTCTCTCTCTCTCTCTCTCTCTGTATGATGCATGTGTGTGTTCACAAAAACATTAATAATATTGGGATTTGGCTAGGATGGACTTCTCCATTGGAGACTTGGACATTTTAAGAGGTATGTGTAACTGATGAATCTCTTTCAGTGGCTGTCAAGACAAGCAATGTTAACTCTTTACATTCTCTATTATAATCAAAAGCACTTTGGTAGTCTGCAGTCACCTGAATGTCTATATGGAGAGCAAACAGCACACCTGTGCTCTCCGTGTGCCCTCTGAGGGCTTTGATCTCCTAAAGGAGACATCATTTCCAGACAGTGAGACACAGGTAGTTAAGGCTTCAGTGACCACATCTGTCAGAGGCTGACCATCCCCTTGACCATTTATTCTGTTATCTATGAAATTGTGTTAGAACAGTGAATGTTCTGGTTTTTTGTATCTGTTTTAATTATTCTTGCTAATATCTTTCTAGCTGGCCCATTGTGCACTTGACCATGGGACAAACGGCCCATATCCTTGAGGCTCACCTGTTCACTTCAGTGTTCTGAGGGACTCCTGCTTTGCCATGAAGACATGGCAAGGCTATTTGTGTTCAGGGCATAGGTAAGCCAAGATGGTATGGCCCTGGTATGGGAGTGTTCTACAGTAAAGCAGAACCTGGGCTCTTGGCAGGACTCTGTGGAGCATGGATCACGGAAGGGTGGCAGATGCCCCTTTTCAGAGTGTCTACTGCTGCTGTAGGCAGGGAGAAGGCAGGCATTGGATCTTCTAGGCTAAAAAGTGTAGGCCATCTTTGTTGGTGGAGGCTTCTAGTGCTAACAGATGACATATTCTACTAGACAGCAAAGCCAGCACTTCTGTGTGTTTTGGTCCAGGCATGGTATGTTCCTGAGTCTCTTATCTTCTGTCAGGGACCAAACATGGACCATAGAAAAGTACTAGCTAGGCCAGAGAACAAGCCCCTGCTCTAATCCAGATGCCCCCAAAGATAAAGAACAGGTCAGGTAGCATAGCAACAGAACAATGGGCCCTGACCTTACCACCTAGCACAACACCCTCACGACTTGCACGTCTCCCTTTACTTGCACGTACGGCACGTTGTGCACCCCTTCCCTCCTTCCTGCCCTCTCCCCGTCCCATGCTATATAAGCCTTGCTGAGGAGAATACAATTTACAGCTTGATCAGAACACTGTCTTGCTGTCTTCTTTCGTGTCTCCCTGTCCCTTTCACTCTCTCCCACAGGTGGGTCGCCTCCGTTGACACCCCGCTGGCCTTCCTCTATAGGTTCCAGCCCCTCCCCTCCAATCTGCAAGTCATTAGTGTCCATCCTAGGAGCTTCCTCATGTCATTGTCTTTTGACATCTTAATGCCCTCCTCCTGTCCTTTTCTCTCTTTCATTCTTGCCTCATTTATTCCATTAACTGTGATTTTTCTCACTACAGTAAGGACTCTGTGTTTTAGCATTTATTTTATTTATTCATTGTAGCTCACACCCTATCTTGTTCCCAGAGAATTCGCTGAACAGTTATTTTATGACAAAGATCCTGTAATCCTCTTCTAGTTTTCAGCATGTTAATCTGCCTGAGCGAGGATGAGTGAGGCTAACAGCCCCGGGGTGGGTAGAGGTGGACGGCCTGTGCTGTAATGCCTAGTCCTGCCTGAGTGAGAATGAGTAAGGCTAACAGCCCAGGGTGGGTAGAGGTGGACGGCCTGTGCTGTAATGCCTAGTCCTGCCTGAGCGAGAATGAGTAAGGCTAACAGCCCAGGGTGGGTAGAGGTGGACAGCTTATGCTGCAATGCCTGGTCCTGCCTGAGTGAGCTTTCCTCTGGACTGTAGTCTCTTCACCTCAGAAATGGGAAGAGTAAAAACATTAGCATCTTCTGGTTGCATTCTGTAAGCTGTCGTCACTGTTCCCATTCTCCTTCTAAGGGCTCTAGCAGTAGGAGACCGCAAGACATGGTTCTGAGTGAATCCTTAGCTGGAGACAAGGAAGTGTGTGTGTGTACATGTGCTCATGAATGCATTGTGCGTGCATGTGTGTTTGTGTGTGTATGTGTGTTTGTGTGTGTGTGAGTTCATGTGGAAGCAGAGGTTATATCAGCTGTCTTCTTCCATCACCCTCTACCATATTTTCTGAGATAATTCTCTCACTGAACCTGGAGATCACTCCAGCTAGACTGGCCGGCCGGCAACCCTAGGGACCCAGGTGTCTTTGCCTTCTGAACCCTGGAGTTAAAGGTGCTTGCTGGCATGCCTAGCTTTGTATGTGGGTGTTGGTGCTCTAAAGTCAGATCCTCGTACTTGGACAACAAGCGTTTACTCACTGAGTCATCTTCTCAACCCCAAGAATGTCGTCCCCCCCCCCCCCCCCGCCGTACTCCAATACCAGCCTGTCCTCAGTACCTTTCCTAGTGACAGGTGACCAGTGGGCGGGGGCACTATCGTTTTTACCTAGAGACTCTCAGACACTGCTTTTGTGAGCAGGCATCTCCCCTGTTAAGAGATTAGAGTTTTAATCCTAAATGATATTTCATGGTCTAAGACTTAAATTTATACATCACCATCCCAAATAATGTATTGGATTGCATTAAACAGATTGTAGATTAACACGCAACTATAAAACAAATTGTCAATGTGTTGTTGACAACTCTAAGTGCAAGTTCATATATTTAACTACATTTGGGGAATATTGAAGTGTTTAAAGCAGCTTAACGGGCTGATGTAAAATTAAGCATCCTGTTATCTCATTTGTGGGCTGGCCTGAGAGACAATAGTGTGGAAGTTTGGCCTCCAGAGGAAGGGAATGTAGGAGAGACTTCGAGGTGTCCCTGACACCTCAGAAAGCCGGTCTCAATCAAACCCTGGGTAGTGTCAGGAAGATGCCATCCATTTATTCAGCCTATTAGCACCTTCTGTTCATTTGCTAATGATTTGTTTATTTCTATACGCTATTTTATTTTTTTGATTAGCATATGCTCAGTGCAGGGTATCGTTAGCAGGTTAAAGGTTAAAGGTTCATGGAGTTGACAGTCCGGTTAAGGAGGCAATGTCACCCACACATTGAAAGCCATGCCGCCAATCAAGAGAACATGTCTGTAGAGGTCCGCTGGAAGAGGCAGGAGCGTGCAGCGGGGACAGTGGCCTTGGATTGGTCAGAAAGGTTTTAGGGCTGGGATACTTAAGCTGATAGTGAGAGGAAGGTTAGGGAGGACCACGGAAGACAAGGTTGGGAAGAAGCTTGTTGGGCACATGGGTTGTGGTGCCCTGAGGCAGGCATTAGAGAGTGATAGTACCTGGCAAAGTCCACTCTAGAATGGAGAGTCAGGATGCCTGGGTTATAAGCCTAGCTCTTCATGCCCTAGCCATGTGACCTAGGGGAGGTTCCTTTAGTCTTTGTTTTTCTCACTTTTCTCTTCTGTAAAATGGGAGTAGATACATATCTACTTCTCCGAGTTGCGTGTAGCTTTAAATGTTGACCAGAGCAGGAAAGGAGCATAAGTGGCATTCCTCTAGTGATGGCATGGAATTGTAGCTGAGTGAGGGGTGAGGCAGGAGCCATGGGGGGTCAGGTAAACCATGTAAGTGCTGTGTCCTGAGTCCTAAGACAAAGATCCCAGTCAACAAAGGCGTGGCGGCTCATACCTGCCATCCTGCTGTTCCACAGGGTTAGAAGTTTAAGGCTAGCCTTCGATGCTTAGTGAGTTCCAAGTCTGACTGTGGCACAAGAGACCCTGCCATACACTAAAACAAAGCAGAGCCCAGCACGGAAAAAGAAAAACACACAAAAAGTTGAAAGAAAAGATACATCTAGTATTTCCTCTGAACTGCACGGCTCGTGGAGTCCATTAATGTGTGTTCTCTTGCCTCTGCTTCAGTTCTTCCGAACTGTACATCCTGAGAGAGGGATGTGTGAGTGAGGAGTGTGGCTACGCCAGGGCTGGGGACTTTTTTTTTTTTTTTTTATAGATACCATTTCCCCAAACTCCTATTTAACCTGAAGTGATTGAAAACAGTTAGTTACACAGTCTCTGGACAAAAAGACTGCACTTCATCCTTCCTGCTACTGTGGGGTGAATAGAAAAAAGCCCAGTGTTGTTGGAGGGGAATTAGGAGGGGCCCGCAAAGCCCGCTTGCTTCCCTTTGTGTGGTGGAAAAGGTCTCCCCTGAGCCCAGCAGTGGCTTCCCAGAGTTCAAAGAGAATGGGAAACTATGGAAGGCGGGTCAGGCTGGTGGAAACCGTGAATCAAAGGGAGGCAACTAGACCTCAGAGAGATAATCTTGTGAGCCCGCTGTGCTGGGGCCAAGGAAGGGGAAAGATGAGGGAGCATTGTCCCTGCCTTCAAAGAAGAGAATGTTTCCAAATGGGCATTCACAAAGAATGTTCTGTGGAACCCAAGTTCTAGGGATGCCGGGTTCCTGAAGTCAAAGTGACTTTGGGACATGTCCACGGATGACTCGTGGAACACAGTCGCATGAGACTTTCTGAAGGAAAGCACCTCATTGTACTTTGAGTGACCTATTAATTTTAAGCATCCTCTCTCCCCATCTTTAGAAACTTATTTCCCCAACACCTTTGGGACATGAGTGGCTTCGGAACTACTAAGACGGTGTTCAGAATAAAGTGGACTACTTAAATAAAGATGTTTGAGATGGTAGGCCATATATCATGTGATCGTGCTAGAATTTTCTTGGGGTGGGAGAGGTCTTAGGGTCTTCTTCTTTGTGGTGATTGTGTGAGGGAGAGGCAGGCACACAGCTGTTCTCAAAGCCCCATGCTTGCCCCCAAGGGCCATCGCTTTGAGACCTTTGTGGTCTTGGAAGCATGTGGACTTGAATGACATGGACTCCGGCTGGGAGCCCAGATTATCTGCAAGGCTTGAAGAAGCTCTCCAGAGGCAGGACCTAAGGGCAGGAAGGGGAATGACTGGCCCAAGGCTAGCTGAGGATGGGTGAACTCTGGGGCTGGCTGTTCTGCTGAGGTGGCCCTGGGAGGCGCGTGGCACTTTGTTGGGAGTAAGGGGTGTGCACATGTGGCCCTGTGGAACGGGGCTGTCAGCTTTGCCCCTCAGGACGTTTGAGAAGAGAATTCAGAAGCACAATGTTGACAGTATCCTCTTCGTTAGGGTTGGCAGTTTTGTTCCTGTTTAAAGCTCTGGCTCCCTCCCCTTCCCCATAGTTCTCACTCTTTTCTCTGTACTCTTTCCTCTCCCCTCTCCCTTCTCCCTTTCATTACTGAGGGAGAAAACTAAGACTGCCCACGCTGTCATCGCCTTATTATTTTCTTGCCAAGCAAGACAGATTCTTCATTGGTTGATCCTGGAAAATCTTTTTGTTTTCTGGAGTCATAAATGACCTTCTCTTTTCTTCTTTTCTTCTCCCTCCTTTTAGGAGTGTGTGTGTGTGTGTGTGTGTGTGTGTGTGTGTGTGTGTGCAGAATGTCTTCACTTCTGCTTTTCTTTCTCTCTGCACACATAGCTTCTCTCTTGAAGGTCCAGGATACACCTTTTTGTGTCCCACTTATTGTAAAATATTGCACACATCTGTAATTATATTAGTCTTAAAATAAAACCTTCATCTTCTCTTAGCATCTTTTGATGTTCCCTTCCCTGCTGACTCTGTTTTCTTGTTCCCACTTTACATTAATGCGAAGAGACAGTTGAGTAAATGCACAATGAACTTCAAAACCTAGTAATTGTTTTTCAGAAAGAATGAAACTTGCGAATTAGATATGGATTGTAAAAGAACACCGGGCTGATTAGTGCTGGAGCGGGGCGCCCACCGGCCGGCTCTGACGCCTACCTGCCAGCACGCTGCAGAAACGCCGCAACTGATGCCTCTGTTGTGCCCATCACGGACAGCAGGGAGAGGTGGTGGGTGGGAGTTAAAAGACTCCTCGTGAACCACCTTGTCAGCCTCTCAATTCTGACATAAAAGGTGGTGGGGAACAAAGATGGCTTGCATCCCTTTTACAAGCATACTCTAGTTAGCTATAAAAATAAAATAAAATTATAAGTTTTTGTTTTGTGTTTTTACCAGAGAATGAAGGGGCATGGAAGGGGTCTGCTACTTTTTTTTTTTTCCTTATCCCAAGATTGTGGAGATAATGAGTTTTTTGAGACTTGGGGGCAGGAAAAGGATTCACAAGCCAAATTTCAAGCGACTGAAAAATTGCTTTCAGGAGAGAAAAAAAGAGAAAAGCCTTTTCCATGCTAACCATCTGCTTGCATCTTGTTTACCGCTGAGAGTGTCCGCATGTGCTTATTAATCATGCTTACACAAGTATCTTAATTACTCCCTGTGTAGCTGCTCTGTCTTGAACTCAGAAGTTGACCTTTCTCTTTTTATTCCTTTAAATCATTAATCATACACAATCAACACCAGCAGAGCAGAGTCCCAGCGTAGGCTACCCAGATTCTCACACCTCACACCAGTCCCAGGCAGACAGGGAACGCCAGAGTGGCTGCTTTGCCAGCAGCCAGGCTGATCTTAATTAATGGCTTTGTTGTGTGGAAACACTCAGGCTAGGGGAGGCCACTCCCATCACCACCCCTGGCATATCCCCAGTGACTTCCCCTAGAGGCTGCCCAGCTTGAGTAGCCGCTGCTGGAAATCCCAAAGGCTTCTGCTAGGGTCTTGCAGGAGACTAGACTGTGCATCAGATTCTAGAAAAGTCTTGAAAGAGTTTGAGTGACCTTCTGAGAGAGGACACTCCAAATCTGCACGAGACCAATGTCTCGCACACTTGCCCATGCGAATCTGTGAGACAGCCTGTAAAAAACACTGTAGATTTCTGGTTGAGGATGTCTGATTGGGGTCTGGGAGTCTGTATCTCACACTGCCCAGGTGATGGCCATGCTGCTGCTCTAAGGACCACAGTTGGAATAACAAGAAATGAGAGATAACAAACAGCCAAGGTCTTCCCTTCAGATCTGGAGATAATGATGAGAGACTATGGCCTCTAGAAATATCCTATACATACATATAACATTATACATATATACATACAATTATATATATATATATATATATATATATATATATATATATATATAGTGTGTGTGTGTGTGTGTGTGTGTGTGTGTGTGTGTGTGTGTGTGATGCACATGTGCTCAAGTGTGGCTCCTGGATCCAGGCAAAAGGTAACATACATGGTATTGGCCTATTGGCTTTTGCTATGGAGGGCATAGTGAAACTGAGTCTTTGTTTTTAACCTTTTCATTGAAATTTATAAAAATTGCTTAAAACAGCTGAAAAAAAAATCTACTCCAGAAAAAATAAAATGAAATGCCCCAAACTAAAATCATAATAAAAAAGAAGACTGAGGCTCAGGTTTCGTGAGATGGCTTCTCAGTTCCAATATAGCAGACGGATTGCAGGATGTGGAAGTAATTTAGTTCCCCTCCCCTGTTCTCCTAGCCTTGCCGGGAGCTGGGAAACCTGGAGATGTCAAGGCAGAGGGGAAGGTGGGTCAGGGCCTCTTCTTGTGGCCAGGCTGACTGTTCTGCCTTTAGATGGCAGATGTGTGGGTTCCCCTGGAAAAAGAGCTGGAGTTTTCTACCCACTGCCATGATGTTTACATCTTAGAGTTCAAATTACAATGTGTTAAAATTATATAGTGATAAGACACACAGAATGTTGGTTGACTGTAGCAGGGATGGTGTGGGAATAAAATAAGAAGCATGTTCTAAATAAGGCTGGGAACCCCTGTCCTACCCAGGGGAAGCTGGGAATATCATACCCAGATGCTGTGTACTCTCTCATTAGTCATTCTTTCTAAAGAAACAAACGTGGAGACATACCACAGCACCTTCCACTGCTTTTCATTTCATTTAAAGAGTGGGATAAGGGTAAGGGCAAGGAGGAATTTTATTAAAAACAGAGTCTTAAGTAAAAGCAACAAATCTGTATTAGTGAAAAATCACCTAATTAATTCAGATAAAAACTTCGTCATCCCACATGCAACGAGAATACACGGTTAACTGGGTTTATTATTTACATTAAAAATTACTTGTTCGTGAAATAAAAAAAAAATCAATTACCCAGAATGAGGTGAATTAAGAAAATGTTTTATTGGTGTAGCTGGCCTTTTTTCAGCTGGTTGCCTTTTTGGTTTGTTGTTGATTTATGAAGTGAAACTTGTGTCTTGTCTCTGGTGGGGACGTCCTGTAGCCTTCTTGCATAGCTTGGTTTTTTTTGGCAGCCTGGGAGAGTTCCCGGGTGAAATGACCAAGGGACATAACTCACTTTTCATTTGCTAACGCAATAACTCACGGGGACATGCACTCCTGAAGTCTGTGAGGGTCAGAGCTGGCGCCTTCGCAGAACCCGGGCCTGCTTGAAATTTCTCTAGAAGACTGTGTTCTTAGAACTGTGCGTGGATCTTGGTTCAGGCTGACCGAAGCGTGGGCAGCCTGGCTTGGCAACCCTTCTCCTTTGGCTTTTGTGTGGTGTTGCGCTAGCCAAGCCGTTTTTAGGAAAATCTAAGAGTGCCATTTTCTGGGAGGTACGCTGGTGTTTGTGTAGAGAACTCAGGGCTGAGATGGAGGGGGCTTCATCTTTCCCAGGACTCGGTGTCCTGGGATTGCTCCTCCTTCTCTGAACATGTTGTCCCAAGCTTTCTTTCCACTGGTGAGTCCCAGGGTTATGGCGATGGGGAGTAGACCTCTTAGTCTCCAATAGAAGGTGTGTAAACACCCCTCTGTATGAATTACTTTTCTGTTGCTGCAATGAAAGACCACAATCAAGGCAACTTATAGAGCAAAGAGTTTATGAGAGTTTATGGTTTCAGAGGGTTAGAGTCCGCAATGGCAGAACACAGGCATGGCAGCAGGGGCCGGAAGCTGAGGGCTCCCACGGTAAACTGCAAATATAAAAAAGAGAAAATGGGCTGGACACGGCGTGGGTTTTTAAACTCAAAGCTTTCCTCCAGTGAAATAGTTCCTCCACACTTCTCAAACCTTGCAAACTGCCACCAATTAGAGATCGAGTATCAAATGTCTGAGACTTCAGCAGACATCTCATTTGAGCTACCACATCTCCTGTACAGCAAAGAGAATACCTGGGTACCAGTACCTAATTTAGTTTATCTGAGGTGGGAACTTGGGGTACCTGTAGCTTTAGCTGTATTGGCCAGAGTTGAGAGCCCCAACCTAATGTTGCAGGTCATTTCCTCTCTAGGCATTGAAGAGGTCTTGGCCCCGATCACTTCAGACTGTCGGGTTCTAACCCTGGAGCTACAGTGATGCTCTCAGGGCATCTGCCCCCGAGATGCCCATAGTCGGTGGGCAGGCCCAGGCAGTCACCCCAGCTCGCTGCCTGGCTTGACTTGGCCAAAGCTCCTTGGTGTGTCTTTGGCTTTCTTGGATGTTGCTTGGTTTGGTATCCCTGCTTTGTGTGTCCTTCAAATTTCATTCTGGGATGGCACAGTGTTCTGGAAACAGGTGACAGAACGCCAGTTTGTGGTGAAACTGGGCATAGTTGTACATGCTTGTCACTCCCAGGACTTGGTGGGTAGAGGCAGAAAGATGAGAGATTGAAGGCCGTCTTTGGTTGTATCTCAAGTTCAAGGCCAGCCTGGAAGAATGGGACCTTTTTTTCAAAACCAAAGTGAGACAAAACAAGAGAAAAATGCATTTAGGAAACTATAATTTATTTTCATTTGGCTTTGTAAAAGAGTTTGAGTGTGCTGGGGGTTCCCTGGGGGTCCTGTGTAGCCCCCCCCCCCCTTAGTGGTCTGTACCTCACATTATCTTGGACTAGGTTTACAAATGTGTATGTTGTTGGCAAGTGATACAAACGCAGGCAGTTCTTGTCCATAGAAATGCAAATGAATCGTATCTTGTATCATTGTTTCTTGCCCTGTGGCTCTCAGTTTTGCATCCATCTGTAAGTTCATTTCAGATTCCAGGCAGCCTGGCTAGGGGTGGTACTTAGAATTCTTCAATACATCTTACAAGTTCTCTTACTAATGAGAGGACTCAGGGATATCCATTGCATATGTCTGTGTTTGTCAGAGTTACCTTATTTGAAGCAAAAGCACATCTTTTCATGAAAGGTATTCTTATCTTTCCCTGTGGAAGTGTGGACACTTGCTAGTGGTTAGCAAAATCTGAAAAGAAAATCAAGATTGCATTCTGGGGTAAGTGACCATGAGGATTTCGGACGACGGCACAGCTCGTTAGAAGAAAACACTATTAGGTTAATGTGGTATCTGTTACCTTGGATTCAATTTAGTCACAGTCTGTGACATAGTTTGAGAAAAGGGAAGCCTAATTCAGATGAAAATACCCTTTAATGTTGAATTTTGTTCAGGCCAAGAGGAAAACTGTAAAAGACTGGTTTGGTAAGAGTTTCATGTTTGGGGTGGTGGTAGTGTTAGCTCTTTGGTGATGAACAGGTATGGCATTTTGACCAGCATATTAAAGATTAAGGCAGTATGGAACCAGGCCTCAGAACTTCAAGGCAGTGCTCTGAGATAAGGCACTTTTAAAAGCCAGTCGAACCCAGAACCGTTTAGTTTTTAAGCCTATCATTAGGCCTCAAACATAACATTATAATTTTTTCCTCTCTGGATTCCCAAGGATGTTCCCACAGACCCAGACTGGAGAAACAAGCATTGGCTTGATCAGTCCAAGTAAGTCCAGGCTTTATCAACACAACTGAATTGCAGTTAAACATCTCTTGGCTGGAAAGGCAGGTGGATGAAGAGGAAGAATAGTTGCATGCAGAGATGTGGGGATCTGCAGTGCTGTATTTCCCCAGGAGGCAAGAACTAGGGTCAATGTTTCCGTCCTGAGGCCAAAGCACCAAAGTGCAACTTTCATACAAAATAAACATAATTCAGTTTATATGATGTATAGTACGTGCCCCACTCCCCACCCCTGCCCCATGCCCCCCCATGATTATTGGAAGTATTTGGCATTTTTATTTATTTATTTATTTATTTATTTATTTATTTATTTATTTAGGTTTTTCGAGACAGGGTTTCCCTGTGTAGTTTTGCGCCTTTCCTAGAACTCACAGGCTGGCCTCAAACTCACAGAGATCCACCTGCCTCTGCCTCCCGAGTGCTGGGATTAAAGGCGTGCACCACCACCGCCCGGCTTGGCATTTTTTAATGACTTTATAACCTCACTAAGAATAGACTTTTAAGGATGTTGGTTCAAGTGGATGTGTCCTTTCGCTGGGTGAGAAATTCAGCTTTATTTCAAGGGTGAGTGTCCTGTTGTCAGGCCATCTATGTTGTGATGCAGACTCTCTTCCTGTTTTATGTAAGACTGGAGAGCTGGGAGAAACCATAGGTGTGATCTGGTGTGAGTCCTTGTGTTATCAAGTGGCACAGTGTTATTTATTAAGTGGTGCTGTTTACCATGTGAGAGAAGCCACGAGGCACAATGAAAAAGTTTATTAAAGGAAGGGAATAGAAGGGATGTGCATAGGCCAGGGGAATGAGCGTGCAGGAAGAGAGGGATGGAATAGGTGGAACCCGCTTTTATAGGTTTTATAGGCCCCGCCCCCCCCCCCGCACCTGCACATATGGGCTAGATTTCGTGATCACACAGCGCATGGATTGTGTAGGATGTAAGGCCCTGGGATGACTAAGCATTTTGCCTGGCTATTGGACAGCACATGTGTGGTCATGTAGATGGGGGAGTGACTAAAAATTCTAAAACCTTGTTTTATAGATGATGAAACATGTTCTTCTTCTTAAAAGCATGTCTGCATGCCTTCTTGTTCGTTATTTTTTAATCTTTATTTCATTGGTTTTTATTGTGTATTGTATGATTCTCTCTCTCTCTCTCTCTCTCTCTCTCTCTCTCTCTCTCTCTCTCTGTATGTATTTGCAGTATGTGAATGCAGGCATGTGAACATACATGTGTGTTCTTTAAAGAAGGATTTTCTTCAACTTCTGCCTTTACTGTTAGCTAGGTGTCTTGGCTAGGGTTTCTATTGCTATGAAGAGACTCCATGACCATAAGCAACTCTTATAATGGAAAACATTTAGTTGGGACTAGCTTACAGTTCAGAGGTTTAGTCCATTGTCATCATGGCTAGAATCATGGTGGCGTGCAGGCAGACATGGTGCTGGAGAGGTAGCTGAGAGTGCTGTATTTGGATTGGCAGACAGTAGAAAGAGAGAATACTGGGCCTGGCTTGAACATTTGAAACCCAAAGGCCACCATCGAAGGAAATGACACACTTCCTCCAACAAGGTCACACCTAATCTCTCTCAAGTAGTGCCACTGTCTAATGACTACACATTCAAATATATGAGCCTATGGGGACCATTCTTATTCAAACCACCCCACTAGGTGTTGGATCCTTGTAAATCAAAACCCATTCTTTCTCCTTCAAAACCACACTACTATTTGGGGACCAGGGAGCTGGCTCAGTCAGTGAAATCCTTGCTATAAAACCCTGAGGACCTAAATTTGGATTGCCAGTACCTTTGTGTGGCAGCATGCATCTGCAATATCAGTGCTGGGGAGGCAGACCAAGGAGAAGATAGTGCTTGCTGGCTTGAGAAGTCTAGTCTTATCCACAGCTTCAGGTTCAGTGAGCGATCCTGTCTCAAAAATAAGATGGAGAGTAGTTGAGGAAGTTATCTGTCTTAGAGTTACTATTGTGTTGTGATGAACACCATGACCAAAGCCATGAGTGAAAAGGGGCCTATTTCGCTCATAGTTCCATATAACAGTCCATCATCGAAAGCAATGAGGGAAGGAACTCAGACAGGACAGGAACCTGGAGGCAGGAACAGATACAGAGGCCATGGAGGAGTGCTGCTTACTGACTTGCTCTCTATGGCTTGCTTAGCCTGCTTTCTTATAGAACCTAGGACCACCAGCCTAGGGATGGTACCACCCACAATGGGCTGGGCCCTCTCTATTAATCAATAATTAAGACAGTGGCCTACAGCCTTGTCTACAGCCCAATCTAGGCTCCCTCCTCTCTGATGACTCTAGCTTATGTCAACTTGACATAGAACTCGCCAGTATAACATCTAACTCAACTTCTGGCCTTGTGTGCACACATACACAAATGTGTGTACTTCCCACAAATGTGCATAAATACATGCACACATGCCCCCAAACACACTACTATTTCCAGCACTCTTAACCACCATTGCCCATTGCCCAGATTTTCCACAGTGAGAATCAGATATTCCCAATCTGGGAGTCCTCTTCCAGGGAGTTTATAAGCAGCTGGTACAAATGAGGTACCCAGAAGCCAAAAAGTGCCAGTAGCTTCCTTCAGATCTACTACTTCCTGTCCTCCTGTGGTCTGACCCTTCCTATCTGGGCCACTTGCATGGCTTCCATTAACCAAGTCCTTCTGGGTCTGTCATTGTGACCCACTGAATGCACATACCTGGGGCTCTGTTGAGGATTTTCAGGTCTGCCTCTGTGAAAGCGAACATTCATTTTCCTGTTTCTCAGAGCCTGCCATAAGTCAGGTAGGCGTGGGGAGTGTGGACCTGTGCTCAGTGCCTGCCCATACTGCACTACCCAACAGTTGAGATCCTCCCAATTCAGAACTCCAGACTCTAGCTATCCATGCTCCCAAAGTTTTTGATTTGGGAATTTTGGGTTAGGAAGCTCAGTTTTAACCATTCTTGGGTTCTCAAGCACAACAAAACCATGAAGATAACACTCCCCCCACCCCTGGTTTTCATCCCCGTATCAGAGCAGCTATTCAATGAAAGGACAAAACCAAAACCATTTTCATAGTAAACTTACTTAAGCTGACCAATTGCTTTTGCCTGGTGGTCTAGTTAATCAAGCCAGTTACTAAGCCTTCCTAACCTGCATGAAACAGTGAAAGCACACAGGTGCTCCAGGCACCAGACTCATTGGACTTGAGCTTTGCTAATTTATTAATAAATCCGTAGAAACTGTAGACTGTGTGAAACACTCTGTCCTGTGCTCTCCTGGAGTAGTTAGACTCTGGTGGATCTCTCTTACTCATGTTGTTGTGCTGGGACAAAGCTGTAGTTCAGATCCTGAGGATCCTGAGGCACATCCTCCATTCATAGGGTGTTGGCTTTGAAGTGACTTTGAAGGACTTTCATTTTGTAGAGATTTATACTGTTTTGTTGTTTGTTTGTTTGTTTGTTTTTATTTTCCCCATGAAATTTTCTGGAGGAAATGAGTGAAGGAATGGGATCATAAGATTCCCCCATGATGAAATCTGGTCTGACCCTGTAGCCTGATCCTCCTGGAAGCTGTATTCCTGAGGACAGGAAAAGGCACAGAGCAGCTTCTTATATCTGTGTTTAGACAGCAAGGGTGGCTTTCGAAGTCATACAACATTATACCTATTATGTAAAGCCAAATTATTTTGTGAATTATCGGAAACATTGATCTGCCCTTGACAGTACTTTAGGGTTTTGCAGTAAATCTTCAGCCTGACGGTGATCACAGGATGTCAGTTCTGTCACCTGGAAGCTTCCCTCCATCCACTGCAGTTTGAAAGCAGTCCCAAGTAACAAAAGCATTGTTATCTCTTCAACTTGGCTTTAACCTTCAACCACAAATAATTTATTATTTGGTGTTATGCCTCAGTGCTTTTTGGTGACAATATATCATTTTAAATGTTGGTAACTTGATTTTTGTAATATGAAGACATATAAGTAGGAGAAGAAGAAAATGATGGCTAAGTACATTTATGGGTAGCAATCTGAACAGTGTTCCCGATGTGATTCCCCCAACATTTATCTGCATAAATTATGGTAGTTAAAGAAAAGGAGCAGATGAGAAACACAGTTAAGGCCAGTTTTAATAGCAACATAAAATAGAGGAAAAAATGACGTTCATTACTTTTTAAAATATTACATCTCTTTATTACAGTTTTTACTCGTTGGAAGCAAATGCCTTGTTAGCTAATGAAACATTACTGGATACTAAGTAGATCTACTCTGATGGCATAAGCAACATTTGCCTCCCCTTTAAAGGCTTGTCAGTAATGCCCCTCCTTGGTCACTAGCTACTTGTTTTCAGAATATTAATATAAATGACCTTTAGTATGGAAAAAACAATCTTTTTCATGAGCCGAGATGAATAACTTGAAGAATGTGTTTACTTTGTAAGCTCCAAAGTCACTTTGAAATGTGCAGGATGGCTTCCTGTAGAAGCCAGAGGGCCCAAGGCATGCCAGAGGGGAGACGTCATGCAGGGTTTCCAGCCTTGCCTCCTCACGCCTGTGTCCCTCAAATACAGTGTTCCTAGACAGCAACAACAACGATGACAACAGGTACAACAATGATGACAACAGCCACAACAACCATGACAATAGCCACAACATCAATGACAACAGACACAACAACAATGAGAACAGCTACAACAACCATGACAACAGACACAACAACCATGACAACAGCTACAACAACCATGACAACAGCTACAACAACCATGACAACAGACACAACAACCGTGACAACAGACACAACAACCATGACAACAGCTACAACAACCATGACAACAGACACAACAACCATGACAACAGACACAACAACCATGACAACAGCTACAACAACCATGACAATAGCTACAACAACCATGACAACAGCTACAACAACCATGACAACAGCTACAACAACGATGACAACAGCTACAACAACCATGACAACAGCTACAACAACCATGACAATAGCTATAACAACCATGACAACAGTTACAACAACCATGACAACAGCTACAACAACCATGACAACAGTTACAACAACCATGACAACAGCTACAACAACCATAACAACAGCTACAACAACCATGACAACAGACACAACAACCATGACAACAGACACAACAACCATGACAACAGCTACAACAACGACAGCAGACACAACAACCATGACAACAGACACAACAACAACAACAGACACCACAACCATGACAACAGGTACAACAACCATGACAACAAACACAACAATGACAACAGGTACAACAACCATGACAACAGCAACCCAAGTCCCCAGATTGACGAGTAAATAGGGAAACATGACTGGCTTAAACAAAAAATGCTGTATAAGTCTTTTAGACTCTGCAGAGAAACTCAAGAGCTTATGAAAAACAATACAGGGTCCAGTTAAACCTCTTTCCAGTCTGTCTTCTCATCCTTCTTAAAAGGCATCTGGGGGTCAAGGTAGAGCATTGGGGGGCATCTTGTCTTTCAGATGCTTATTTCTCCAGCTTGGTGAGCTTTTGTGATTTGTGTGTGTTCCTGTATGTACACATGTGTGGATGCACATGTATGTACATGTATGGAAAGGCCAGAGGTCAACTTTGAATGATGTTCCTCAGGAGCTACCCATGTTGATTTTAGACATAGTCTCTCACTAGGACCCAAGATGTAGTCAGAAGGTTTCTCCAGCCCCACCCGGCCCCACGGTCCTGCAGCCACTTAAAAAATAATCACTCAGAGGCTTAATATTAATTGCAAATTTTATAGCCTATGGATCAAGCTTCTTGTTAGCTAGCTCTAATAACTGGTTAATCTGTTAATCTATGTTTTGCCGCGTGTTCTGTGGCTCTACTGGTCTGCTGGTATCTTGCTGCTCCTTTTCACCTGGTGTCTCCCCTTCCTCTCCTTTCTCTTACTATCTGCTTGAATTTCCCACCTGCCTCCAAGCTGCCTTGCCGTAGGCCAATGCAGCTTTATTTATTAACCAAGGCCAATGCAGCTTTATTAACCAATCAGAGCAACACATATTCACAGCGTACAGAAAGACATCCCACAGCACCGAGATTTATTGGTTTGGCTAGAGTGGCTGGCCAGAGAGCCCCAGGATCCTCTTGTCTCTGCCTCCCAGAATTGAGATGTGTGTGTTACCATGTTTGGCTTTTTATGTAAGGGCTGTGGCTAGAACTTATGGCAGATACTTAACGGATTATGTCATCTTCCCAGCACCCCCTTTATCTTTGTCAAGGCAGAGAGAACTACATAATAAAAGCCCATATAGGGCCATAGAGATGGCTCAGCAGTTAAGAGCATTTGTTGCTCTTGAAGAGGACCTGGGTTCCCAGCACCCAGGTCAGGCAATTCACAACTATCTGTAACTCTAGTTCCAAGAGTTTTAATGACTACCTCTGGCTTCCGCAGGCACCAAGCAAGAACATGGTGCGCACACACACACACACACACACACACACACACACACACATATGTAAACACTCATACACACAAAAGAAAATATTTAAAAAAAAAAAGAAAGATAGAAAACCTCATGTCTCCACTACCTAGCTCCAATGCTTGTTAATCTTTTGGCTCTAAACTTTCATGAATGCCTTAGTTAGGATTTCTGTTGCTGTGATAAAATACCATGACCAAAAGTAACATGGGGAGGAAAGGATTTATTTTGCTTACACTTGTAGGTAATAGTCCATCACTGAGGGAAGTCAGGGCATCAAGCAGGGCAGGAACCTGGAGGCAGGAACTCAAGCAGAGACTGAAGAAGAATGCTGATTACTGGCTTATTCTTCTTGTCTTGCTCAGTTTATTTTCAAAAGTGCCTCAGGACCACCCGCCCAGGGGTGGCATCATCCCACAATTGCCTGGGTCCTCCCGCATCAATTATCAATCAAGACAATGCCTCACAGACTTGCCTACAGGCCAATTCTGTGGAGACATTTTTCTTCATTAAGATACCTTTCCCATAGATGGTTATAGCTTATGTCAGGTTGGTATAGAAACCACCTAGCATAATGACCTTACCACTGCCTGATCCCCAAGAAGAGGGCATGCAGAATCTTGAGGTCTGTGGCTTTCACTCCACATGGGTCTTACCTCAAAGTTTCTGTTTTAGGTTTTTGTTACTGTAGGTCTTTCAAGCCTTCTGTGAGAAACACCACATGTAAGACAGCGTCGGCCCCTTCCTGCCTTCATCCCTCATCAAAGGAATTTACTCATCTTACTCCATTCCAGAGAACACATATTTAGATATGATACAGCTGCAAGAAAGAGCCAGAAAAAGCCTAAGAAGCAGGCCATCTTTATAAAGGTCTTACCCTCTGTAGTAACCTTTCTACTTAATTACTTTTCCACCACAAGAACAATCACATCACCTATTACATTCTTTTAAACCCTTGGGAGTCAGAGCCCTGTTTCATGGGTGGTGGCTCCAGTTTCCCCGAGGCTACTCTGTGACACACACACGGAAGAGCCTTGAAAGTTGTCACCTGTCTACAAAACAGATTTCAAGTAAGCAGGTTCTTATGTCGTTAGCATCATCTCTAAGACAGTGTGGCAGTCAGGGGCCAGTGTTTTGTTCTGAGAATTGTGGGAACCTAGGAAAGGGCGCATCTTGGCAAATATCAGATGAGTCCCTTGGAGAGTTTGTGAGGCAGTGAGAATAATGATTAAAGGATTATTTTCTCTTGGCGGTAGTTTATGAGGTTGCTTGGAAGTCTTGAATTTTTCTCTAGCCTTCCAGACGTGTTCCCTTTCTGAGGAAACTTTAGCTCCCCACTGGGGCCAGCTCTTCCCTTTTCCCTGTGAAGATTTGACTTTTCCCCACTGGCTTCTTCTGAGTTCCCCTCAGGGCCTGCTTGACGCCCCAGACATTAGACTTCTTTTTACCTATTAACGAGTATTACTGCTCTTAGGACAGTAAGTGGTGTAGTCGTCAGAGTGACGCAGAAGGACAGCATAGCCCAACCCATCCTTTCCTCTTTGGTATGGTGTCCAAAGAGAGAGCTAACACAAGCCATGTACTTCCTTGGTGTGTTCTTTAAAAGCAAAGGGTGTTTTTTGAATCATCAGTTTCCTATGAGAGAACGCTCTACTGAACCTATATAGTGGACAGTGGAGTTGAGGATGAAGTCAGCTGGAGGTGTGAAGCATCTCCCATGCTTCCTTGACGTTCAAAATGCAGATAAAAATGGAAATCCAAAACCCACTTAGGCCTAGCTTGATGGCAGCTGAAGGAACGTGGACACCAGAAAAGGTTGTAGTTACCTGGAGGAACACCTTCATTTTTCAAATCAGAAAACACACTTATTTATTTATTTGTTTGTTTATGTACTGTACATCCTGACTGTATTGTTCAGTGTGCTGAATGGTGATACTTTTTCTTGGTGCTCATGTGGGACTGGGTGTGCACTGAGACTCATTGAGACTCAGATCCTGTCCTCCGGTAGCCCCTTGTCTTGAGATAAAACATGGATGTAAACCTATATATTCTCTAAAGAACCTTTGACTCTCAGTTCTGCATTCCAGAGTGATGAATTGCTCAGCACCAATGTGAGATCCGCCCACAAGAGTCTAATGGATTGGGTGTAGAATGCTTGCTCTATGCACCATGACCTTCATGCCTCGCTATGTGACTAGAGGCTGGCACCTTGATTGGACACATAGTCAATATTCTTTCTTTATTCTCGTTCTTCACCCTTTACACAACCCTTCTTTACCACTTTCCATCTTTTATCTATTCTACTTTTCTCCAATCTGTGTCATTTGCTCCTCCCCTTCTTTCTAACATAGGGCATACAGTAGGAAAGCAATAGATACTTGAAATAAGGAAGGAAGGGGGCTTCTGTCTATGCTAAAGGCAAAGGAAATACTAGTGATTAAGGAAATTAGCTAACAGAAGCGCTCAGAGTTCTTTAAAATTTTATTTAAAACCTTTTTTCCGTGTGTGTGTGTGTGTGTGTGTGTGTGTATGTGTGTGTGTGTGTGTATGCATGTGTGTGTGTGTGTGCGTGTGTGTGTGTGGTGTATGACATATATGCTCATATGTACAGGTGTGCTTGTCCCAGAAGCAGGTACAAGGGTGAGCCAGACGCTCCCCGTTTTGCCTGGACTGGCTGGTCAGTGAGCCCTGAGATCTGCGTATCTCCCCCATGTAGGGAAGACAGACACATACTGCTGTGCCCAGTTTCCGTGTGGGGGCTAGGGATCCGAACTCAGGTCCTTATGCTCGTATTTATTCACTGAGCCATCCCTCCAGCTCTCTTCTGAGATCATCACTGGTATATTTTCCAGTTTACTATGTTTGAGAAACTATATAAGCATGTTTTAGTGTGGGGGTTAGTTTTTCCTTATATAAATATTGAGGACTACCTTGAATTTTGCCTCTGTATGAGTACTGTGTGTGTGTGTGTGTGTGTGTGTGTGTGTGTGTGTGTGTGTGGCCTGTAATGTGAGTTTTAAAGAAGATATTTTACCAAACCATTTATTTCATTTGATTAAGCCATTAGAAAAGATTAGAGGTGTCTTTAGTTCTGGGGAGATAAGTTTAACAGGGGGAGGATTTTAGTAACATCTGGGCAGCATATCCAACACCTTCCCGCTCCCTTATCTCTCAATGCAGCTGTTTGTAATTTTTTTTTTTATAACAGATAAGAGTGATAACCTGGAAACAGCATGTTTGAAACCTCCACCCGTTCCTTATATCTCATGCAAGTTGCTCCTTGTGGCTTCCTTTCAGTGGGTAAATAGATGGAAACCTTGAGTTTCATTTTTCCTCTCTTTCCCCCTTGGAGAATATTATCTCAGTGTAAACAAGTGTCGTTACTCAGTGACTGAACGGTGCATTTGGAGGCCCCCATCTTGAATAAAGCTATCCTTAAAGAGGCCCTCTGCTTTCGATAATTATTCCTCTCTGTTCACTCAGAGGCACTTGCACTGTTGAGGTTACTGCCCAAATGAGGGTACTTCCATGCTAAGTGAGGGAAGTCTTGTGGGCAGGCAGGGTTCGCCTGCCTTCCTGCTTTTGCTTGGATTAGCTCTGCAGAGGAGCTCTTTGGTTCTGGGATCTGGGGTCCCAGATCTATGAATGAAGGTGTTCAGTTTCTCTGTGTGATGCCAACTGAGTGGACAGCAAATGGTCCAGAGGAGCCGAGAGTGACATGGGCCACAGCTCAGTTTCACAGATATTTACCATGGAGGTAATTATGCTGGTGACATTATTTTCTTTACATTCTTGAGACAGAGTTTCGCTAAGTAGCCCAATGACCTCAAACTTGTTGTATAGCCCAACTTGGCTTTGAACTTGTGATTCTCTTGCCTCAGTCTCCCCAGTGCTGGGATTACTGATAAACACCATCACATGTGGCTACACTAACGGTATTTTTCCTAAGGGGAAGACAAGGTAGTTTTTCAATGGCCTTTTTCTCTCTACATAATTGTGAAAAATAAGTTGGTATTGACTTGTTTGTATGCCTATTCATCACATTTTAAGTCCTTGAAAATGCCGTTGGAAGTCCTACGTTTTTCCTGTTAAATTCTGCAGCGTGGAACTCTGATGGACTCATGGAATCTTCATGTAATCTATCACTTATGGACATGACAGATGCAGATGAAAGCAAAATGAGAGATGCTTCATCTGGGATGCTGGGCATGACCTGTGTGAGCATGACCTCAGTGTGTGAGCATGACCTCAGTGTGTGAGCATGACCTCAGTGTGTGAGCATGACCTAGTGCCTCATTTACTATTTCCTCCTCTTTGTGGCAAAACGGCAGAGCCAAAAGTCATCCCTTAAAGAGGCCAAGATCTAAGTCAAGTTTTTGTTTGTTTCTTGTGTTTTGAGATATAGTATCACACTGTAACCTGTACTAGCAGACTGTGTAGCCCAGTGTGAGCTCAAACCCACAGCAATTCTCCTGTCTCTGCCTTCCAAATGTTGAGATTATAGGTATGAGTTGGACTTGGAGTCTTATTGTGTTCCAACCCAGAACTCCCAGAAGTCTCCCAGCCTCTGTCCCCTGAGTGCTAGGATTGCAGTTCAGCTGGAGTCTGTGCTGATGGGAATCCCCATGTGGAAGAGGCTAGGATGAGCCAGTGACTTCACATCTCAAACAGAACTTGGAAAGGACAACAAACTGTGGGATGAGGTCTTTGGTTTAAGATGTGTCTCCAGCCATGGCAGCTCACAAGATTGGTATAGCATTAACTTCACAGAGGTAGCAGGGGCCGGTGGGAAGAGACTGGGTCTCTTCTGGAATTTAGCTAGACATGCCATCCCCTTCCTGAATCCCCACTCAAGTAATCTCTTTTTCCTGGGTTGCAGGGAACCCTTTTATAAAATGAGAGTGCTGTACCTGGGACCCGTTGTTAACCTTTAAAAACAAACTATGGTCTTCGTAGAAGTAAACCTTTTACAGAGCAATATCACACACAATTTAATTAGTATGTGTATTTGTATGAGTGTATGCATATGTGTGTGTGGTATGTATATGTGTATGCATGTGCACAGACCTACATATAAGTACTGACAGCACACACATACACATACACACATACACATACATTTACATATATTTGCACACACATGCCTGAACAAATCTATATGCATATATGTATGTCTAAAATAATGCTCTATTTTATTTATCTAAAATTCTAATGACCTAGAATACTTTATTTATGAATTATGCAGAGGTCAATGTTATGCACTATGACTCTCCCTGGTGAACTGGGATGCACAGTGCACAGTTACCTACAGCATGTTGCCATTTATTTTTAGTATTTGTTATTGACTTCATTGCTTTTGGCTTTTTGAGACAGGGTCTCATTGTGTAGCCCAGGCTGGCCCCATTGAATTCATGATCTTCCTGCCTCAGCCTCACGAGTGCTGGGATTATGGCAATGTGCCGCCGTATCTAGAATTTATTAACTTTTAGGATGAGACAAGAAAGTTGAAAAGAGTAGTTCTGTGCTGAGGATTTTGTTCTTAGAGGAGCAGAGTGGGCAGAGGTTGAGCAAAGACGTCACATTCCTTTAGTAGAACTCGTCACTTTCTACTGAGATGCTGGAGTCAGCTCTGATGATATCAGCTGTAGGACTGGCAGGATTATTAACAGATTCACCTCTGTTGGTTTTCTCTGGAAGTCTTGGTTGCTTGCATTTCATATGAGGTAATTTGATTTTTATTAATAGAAGTACTAGATAAGTTTCTCAACTGGGAACTCCACAGACATGGCGTTTCCTCTCCTTCGTTTACTTTCCTCTTGTTAAAGTCATCAAAATGTTGACAGCTGCATAACTCTTTTTAAAGCATTCATAACCTGACAGATATTACAGATATTTGTCATTTTACTTCCAGTAAGTGACAGCTGAAATGAGCTGTTCACAGTGTTGGAGGAGAGCACGGGTGTAGTGAGTCCAGTCAGATTTGTCTCATATTTCCTTAATGTACACGTGATCTCTAGCTTTGTTAAAGCTAGGGGAATGGAGGAACGTGGGAGAAGGGTCTGGTAACCGTTAGATTTGGGTTGGCTTGGCATACGACAAATAGGACAGTGATGTCTCAGAAGGCTGCTGTGCCTCTTGGGCCCAGGTGTCACACTCTTTATACTCAAGCCTTGTCATGCATCACTACCCCTAAGAGACAGCTCTCTGATTTGGGGCCGACACCTTCAGGGCAAAAGGTTTAGTTCTACAGAAGCAGTCTTTTCTGTATCTAGAAAGCACTGAATGGTACAGTGTAGAGTTTCTACCTTGTGATTTCTACCCCAGCCTCTGATTCCCTACGAGGGTGACTGCAAGACTCAGGCCTGGTTTGCTTTTCCTAAAATAGTAAAGATAATAATTCCTATTTATGGATCACATATATAGTACTAGGTGTGCAGCAAGCACATTTTATGTATCATTTCGTGTTAGTCCCATACAACCTCAGAGAAATTGAGTAATCTGAAAAAAAAAAATGATTCACACAGCCAATACCCGGCAGATCCACATTTCTCTTTTAGATACAAGTGAGGCCAGGGCAATGCTTGTTGACACTGTGCACGTCACAAAGGCTGTCTGGGTTGCTTGGCAGGTGTGTTTTGGGGATTGTCACACATCTTTCTTAGGGGATGTGAGGATTAAATGAGGTGGTTAAATAGTCTGAGAAATAGTTGCTTACACATGGCATTGTGTTGGTGCTGTTATCATAAACACCATAAGGCCCACACTGCCAGTCTGGTGATGTGTCTAGATCAGTAATTCTTCTTTATTTCTTTATTACATTACATCTCTCACCCGCTGAAGTTTATCAATTTTTCACCTCGCTCGCCCACTGAAGTTTATCTGTTTTTCTTTTTTCAAGGCCTAGAATGAATTCTACTTCTGATGTCGTCTATGTAGATTTGCCCAGCTTATCATACCGTCTCTTTCTTCAGTACTCATATGTACATTGTATAGTACAGATGTTCTTCATTGTAAGTCAACAACAGCCAACCAGTGAAATAGTCAAGCCATCTTCAAGGAAAACAAATCAGCATTGGCTTATCCGGGAGCCCCTGAGAGGTGGTTTTTGTTCATGATGCTCCTTAAAACTGTGTCTCTTGCTTCTAGTACTGCAAGAGAGAAGAAGTTTAGTCCCTCAAATAAAATCTTCCAGATAGGGTCCCATCAGCTTGGTAAACTTAACTAGGCTTATATCCCACCCTTGGACTGCTAATTGGATTACTAAGTTGGGCCCTATCTTGAGACAGGAGAGTAAATTTGATCTCTCATGAACCAGATCTTAAACAATGTCAAAAGGAGGAAGAAGGATTTTAATAAGGAAAGTTGCCAACCCTTTTCCAGTTTTTTTTAAAGGCTTGCTTATTGCATATGGATATTACCTATCCATTTCTACCTCACAGCAGACTGTAACTCTTTAAGGACGGGGCCTCATAACATCACTTCTGTTTTCCTGTTTCTCTTCTCATGTGCTCTAGCAGGCCTCACCTCCCCGCCTTTACATACTGCATCTGCTTAATAAGAATACTGTATATTTTCTCTTTTAGTAGATTACATCATCGAGAATGAAATACCTCATAAAGCAAAATATTCAGGTGTCCTGTGTTCTCCCACAAAGAAGGAAAGGGGAGTGGATTAGATTAGACCAGAAGAAGATGATCCTCCAGAAGTTCACATCTTTTCCTTGAATGCATCGGCCCTTTCTCAGGTGTGGCCTTTAGTTAACCTGCTCAGGGGCACTGACAGAACATGTTGTAGAGAGAAGGTCCCTGTCTTTTTAGCATGATAAACGGGCTGTTAATGACATGGGAACTTTCAGCCCGCTATAGATTTATCATAGGCAGTACTGCAGCAAGGGGAGCTGTATTAACCTTTTGTTGATCCGAAGTCATTTCACCTGACGCTCAGGAGCCCAATTAACATTATTGATTTGAGTCACACTCATCAAGATCAACTTATTTTGTGTTAATTTCTTTCAACACAGAGGGAGCTGAGACCAAGCACAGAGGAGTTGCGACAGAATGATTGATTTGGCTATGAAAAGCGTGTTTTGTATCATAATCTCATTTTAATGCTTTAGTAGCTGGGCTGTGCCAAATTGCTTTTGATGAAGGAGTAATTTTCTGGACTGGGTGCTGGGCAGGTCTTACAGTGGTCAGCTATTTCTACATATTCTATGTATTTGTACATGGTTTATGTAAGGAGCCATTTTCTTATTTCTCTGTAGGTTGACTGGTTAGGCAGATGTGGCAGGGTAGCAGGTAGCCATGTTGGTTTTAGTTTTGCTCCCATGTGTTTGCTCTGGAAGCCCAGAGTGAAGAGGCAGGCCCTTCTCATGCTGTATCAGGAATGTGCAGCAGCACAGGGACACTTATCTCATGTGACAAGACAGCACTTCATTGGCCTGGGCAAGTTTCAGGCCCAAGACTAGGATGAGCAGGCCAAACAAGTAGCCTCTGCCCATGATACTGAGCAACAGTCCCACAGTCATGAGCTTTCTGGCCTCCTGCCTCCAAGGTCAGAGTGCTTAGGTTAGCTATTTTGTCATTGTGGGATCAAGGAGGTTCCTTGACTTACACTGGCAATAAAGACTTCCAGACTTCACATAGGATTAGACTTTGAAGCTCCTTGAAGTAGAGATGGTGTCCTTTTTCTCTTGGATCCCAAAGAACCACAGAATCAGTCTATTCTGACTAAATGAATGGATGCATGAGTTATCAGTTTCCTTTGTGGGACAGTTGAAAAAAACCCATGAATGTTAAACAAGAGAAGAGCTGTTTATGAATTAAAGCAACAGCACAAAGCATGTATACATGTGTGTGTGTGTGTGTGTGTGTGTGTGTCTGTGTGATACATACCCTATACGTATGGTATGTGTATTCATATATATGAATTCACATGCTGTGTTATTAAGTATATACATGTTTACAAATATTTATATAGATATAGCTATGCTACATAATATGTATATATACACAGCTATATATGTGTATTTAATATTGTATAGCATCTGCATACACTGTGAATTTTCCTGGTAACCCTGTGAGGAAGAACATTGCCAGCCAGGGAATCTACCCACTTAGCAGGAGTTGGAGGTAGGATTTGCTCCTCTGTTGTTCAACTCTACTTTGAATGTCCTATGTCAGGCCACATGGTGAATATTTGGTCCTTTTCCACAAGGACCTTCTGCTCACCTTGAGCCCAACCAATGGACTCAGCGCAGCATCAATCCTGCTGAGGAGCCTGTTAAAAGTGGACACACGAAACTTAAGAAAAAATGGAGCAAGCGGGTGGCTTTCCCTTCCCATCTGAAATTAATGCCCACTGTATAAAAAACATAAAGCATCTCGGTCCCCAGAGACTTGCCTGACATTTTAAAACTTTCATCTGCTCGAATTCATGGTGTTCCAGGAGGGGATTTACACATTGCTGAGCTCCAGCGGCTGGCTGGCTGTGGTGTGTACCTCTGTCGTGTTGGGCTGTGCTTGCTACAGGCCCAAACAAATTATATAGCTTGTTTAGTTCCTTTTAAAAACAATAATGGGCCTATTCAGATTTTATCTGTCATTTGACTTTGTGGTTGAGCAGTATTAATAATGTTGTTGTAAAGCAGGCCAAAGCAGTCCTCACAGAATTTTCTAGGCTCCACTAAGAGGTGGGCCAAGGAGCTGCTTGCAGAGCACAAAAGGAAACATGGAGATGGTCTTGGTGTAGCTTGCCTACATGGGGGCTGTGTTAATATCACATCTTGCAGATTTGACCAAGGCTTTAAGAGTCCTGTATTTCATGTTGGTTTTTTATAGAAGCTGGCTGTAGCCTGGGCAGGATTAATCATGGCTGGGATACATCACACTTAGGATGGTATTAAATTATAGCAACAAAACCATGCAAAACCAGTTCATAACCTTATATGAACATTGTGTGCTACTGTAATCCTAGAGAACTACTGCATATCCAAATTAATGGGGAAGGAAATGTGCCGTGCTCTTGTTTTTCCATGTCTGGCAAGGTGCTTGAATGGTGTTTGTTTGCTCTCTTTTATCCTACACAAGGGCTGACTGAGGAAGCCTTATGTTCTTTTCATTATTACTGTGGACCTGTGGCTGTGGAAGGCGTCTGCTGGATGCCAAGCTGAGTGTGGAGGCTAAAAAGTGCCCGCCCGTGTTCTAGAGCCCTGTCGCTGGGTCTAGAGCACACGGGACTTACTGCTCTTGTGGAGTGTTCTCCTTGTCCATCTGTTGCTCCACCAGTCAGCGCTTATGTATTTTTATGAATCTGAGTCTGACCTGGGCAACATATGGATGTATTTCTGAGAGACTTAGTGCAAGATCTTTTGTTCTGAGACAGAGTCTCTCTGTGTAGCCCTGGCTGGCCTGGAACATACTATGTAGACCAGGCTGGCCTAGAACTCACAAAGATCTGCCTGTCTCTGCCTCCTGAGTGCTGGACTTAAAGGTGTCATTGAAACACCATCATTCCTGGCCTGGTATTGTTGAGTATGTATGTGTATATAGTGTGCATGTATGTAATTGTTTTTTTTTTTTTTAACTCTTTGGCTCTTAGGGGGCCCACCACCCAGCTCCCAAAAATCACATGGAGACTTATTCTTTCTTATGAATGCCCAGCCTCAGCTTGTCTTATTTCTAGCCAGCTTTTCTTAACTTAAATTATCCTGTCTACCTTTTGCCTCTGGGCTTTTATCTTTCTCTATTCTGTATACCTTTCTTTCCTTACTCCGTGGCTTGCTGTGTAGCTGGGTGGCTGGTCCCTGATGTCCTCCTCTCCTTTTCCTTCTCTCGCTCCTCGATCTTCTCTTCCTAGAGTTCTCCTCCAATTTATTCTCTCTGTCTACGAGCCCTGTCTAACTACTGACAGTTCAGCTCTTTATTGGACCAAGCAGGTATTTTAGACAGGCAAAGTAACACAGTTTCACAGAGTTGAACAAATGCAACATGAAAGAATACAACACATCTTAGCATCGTTAAACAAATGTTCCACAGCATAAACAAATGTAACACCTTTAAAAATAATATTCCACAACACGTGTGTGTATGGATGTATGTTAGCATACACATGGACATGCTTACGTGTGGGTATGTATGTACATACAAGACCCAAGGTTGAGACAGGATTTCTCACTAAACTCAAAACTTGCCATTTTGGCTAATCTAGCTAGCTGGCTTGCTCTGAGGATTACCATCTCTGTCTCTGGCACACTGGGATTATAGGCAGGACAGCATGCCTACCTAGCTTTTATATGGGTTCTGGGATTGAAACTCCACTCCTCATGCCTGTGTGGCAAGCACATACCCTTACAGTCATAATTCCACCCTCATTGCAAGGACTTTGGAAATCAGCCCTGGGATGGCTGGTAACCTAGAAATTAGAATTTCTATCTCAAGTGTCTTGTTGGGTAAAGATGAATTGGGAAATAAATTAGAGGTCAGTGTGAGGGAACACTAGTGTCTCCTTCCTTCTCAAAAATTTGTCAGTCAGTGAGAGAAATGGCCAAATAGATTTATATGAGGGCCTCTGGAATCTATGGGCTGGGTCAGATCAAAAGATCTCTCATGTTTTGGATTCTAAACATGAGTTACTTTATCTTCTACCTCTGCCCTTTGTGACAGTCACCAAAATGAATGTTCATCTTGTGGCCATTGTAAAGGGGCCCTGGCTTGAACTTTAGATTTCACTATGGGGCTTGAATAGCCGCAATAGTCCTGTCTTTCACAAATGAGGAGAGGGAAGGTGCAAGATCTACTGTGGCCATCTGATCAACCTCATACCCACAAGGTAACAAAGCTACAGCCAGCATCTCACTGATGATTCCTTTCTGATCGCCGTCACCTCAACTCTCTTGTGACATCACAAAGTCCTTTATTTTGAGACAGGTAGGACTTTTTAAAATTATTTTAAAAGTTACTTTGTTGAGATGGAGCCATAGAAAAATTATGTTGGAAATAACAAACCACTACACTTTGCCGTAGTGCTCAGATCAGGGTGTGGACTCAGCAGCTTCAGGCCTTCTAGTTCAGCAAGGCTGATGGATGCAGCTGAAGAGCTCAACATGGTGCTGTTTCTGATCCTATGAAAGAGGAGGCATTTCCCACTTTCCTCCATTTCCTCATTACTATGTAAATGTGGTCAGATGTTATCCCAGTAGGTGGAGGACCACTTCCCAGGAGAAAGACAGACCAAGAGGAGCTTCCCAGGTGACTATAGCCAGCTGCACACCTGTCATCATTCATCCACCCTTCTTCAGTGTGTCCATTGAAAGCTTGCTGATTTCCAGACACTTGCGTAGCAAGATAGATGAGATGTGGCCTCTGTCTTTGAGGATGTTGGGGCTGCAGTCGGGGGCTGAGATATCTGCTTCTTATACTTGTTGCGATTCTGGCTTTCTATGTATCTTGAGGCCCAGCTTAAATGTGACTCTCTTGGAGAGGCCCATTCTCTAGACCCCAAGCTACCCAAGAGCCCCTTACCACTCTCACCCCTGCCCTTGATGCTTATGTATCGAGTGGACACTGGTCAGCTGTGTTCTCAGTCAGACCATAAGCTCCTGAGCTAGACTTGGGATCTCTGCATCTTCTCTACATTCTAACATCTGGCATCTGACACATGGGGGAGTCTCAAGATGTTTGCAGTCTGGCTAGCCTGGGAGGTCTGAGTTCCTTCACTTCCACTGTTGATGGTGCTTTTCTTATTTGTTTTCATGTCTTGTAGTCTCCACAACTTTCATCAACCGAGTTCCACAAACTAGATATTTGAATGAGAGAGGATCTGTGAGCCTAAGAAATACTGTCTTTCTAGAAAGTTCAGTTCAGGATGTGTGTTTGATAATTCAAAGCCACTTCTTCTTTTAGGTATTCTTTCCAGCCAAGATGTTGGATCCGAACTTGGAACAAGTTTAGTGAAAACAAAACAAAACAAAACAAAAACTGTTGAAGAGATGTGTTGCATTAGCATAAGGGGAGAAGCAGGTGGCATTATCTTAATGGGTTCTTTCTGAGACATGGTCCTAAGTAGCTCAGGCTAACCAAAAACTACTATGTAGTCAAGGATGACCATGAGGCCTCCACTTCTCAAGTGTCAGGGTTACTATTTTAATGAATTCTTGAGAGAAGGCCGGCGGGCTCCTGATTGGTCTGACCCTTCTCTCAGCCCTTTCTTAGGCTTCTGGTTCTAGTGCTTGTCTTGGGTACTTATGTAAGTCTTTATCTCCATTGGTAGAGGGCCAGCCTTTGCCTTCTATAATGGTCAGTGGATGTGAGTAGTCTCCCCTAGGGTGGAATCACCACCTTTCCCTCATGCCTGACACTCAGGTTCAGTGTAGGGAGCACCCATAGGGCCCTTTCTCGAATAAGCCAGTTTGTTATCTGCACACAGACAGGTGTCTGTCCCAAGAAGACACGTTCCTCATTCTGTCTTTGTCACTAGAAATGACAGACGAGCTCCTGTCAGAGGAAAGGCCTCGGTGCTGGTCCTTCTGGAGCTTCGACTGCTGTTTTCCAAGCACTGCAGACAGCTCTCTGTGGAGACCTGTGGTCATATGACAGAGCATTCACATGCCATTCCAGAGCTGGGCTGGTTTAGTGGTTTTCAATTGATTTTCAAAGGTGTGTTTGGCCGGCTCTGGCATTAAAGAATATGTTTCAAATTCCCATCTATGTGTGTGAATGTTTACATCTCCACATAAGAAGTGTCACTAAACAGTGTTTACCCTTACTACCTGCAGTGTTCTGGGATGTGGTCCCTTCCTTACGTCGAATTCTGAGATCGGCCTCTGTCTCCTCCCTGTAAGGATGATGGAGGAAGCCTTAGGTATCACCTCAGTGTTACGTAATACACTAGAATCAAAGCTGGGATGTTACGCAGGGCTCGTGAACTCGGGTTCGGTGTTCGTGCCTAAATATCTTTTACTCAGAAGTACATTTTTATGTGTCCAGTGGTACTGTGTGTGTTTCAGTCTTCTTTCTGGGTAGAGTGATTGTCCAAGGACCACCATCTCTTCTTAGACTCAGCGCGCATCTTGGCTCCACTTGGCAGAACTCTGTCAAGGTTAAGGTTGCATCCACAGAGGCTTCTTTCCCATGTTCCAGGCCCACATCAAAGAAGACTTGTGGCCCTTGTCCTCCTGTCATTACCCACGGACTTGTGGTGATGTGGCAAGGGCTTCATTCTTTCACCAGAAGTATGTGCTATGTGCGACTAAGTGGAGAAGGAGGTCTTAAAGATGGCGGGTGTACGTTGGGTATGCTGGGACTTGTGGTCCCAGCGTTGTGGCTGCCGTCTCCTCCCATATTCGAAGCTCTTTTCCCTGGCTCACAGACTCACTTGTCCCTTCTAGAGATTAAATGTGTCCCCTTTCAGCAAGAACCGGGGTGTGCTGTCTGCACACAGCATCTGTGCTTTGTAAATTCCCTTTCAAAATGTCTAGCCAAAAAGTGCAGACACAATGGGTTGAGATACTTAAAATGAAGGCGAAATCTGAAACACATTGAAGGAAAAATAAGAAAAAAGAAGTCTGGGCTGTTTTTCCAAATGTGAAGAGTGGCCTCCCCTTGGGCAGAGGGTTTCCTCTTACCTTGCACTGAGCTGTCTGGGCCTGTTGTGAGTGCGGTTATAGGCCCCATACATGATTGTGGCATCTGCTGTGTCCTCATCATAGCTTTGCCCTGGGGACACTGAACCTCCCATGACATTTTATTATTTCTTTTTTTCAATTTAACTTAGTATTGTCAGAGAAGGGTCAGTCAGCAAGAGGCTTGCCACACAAGCACTAGGATCCGAAATCCCCAGAAACCATGTAGAAATGGCATGTGGTAGCATGAACTTGTAATCCCTGTTCTGGGGAGGTAGAGATGGGAAGTTCTCGGGCTTGCTGGGCGGCCAGTCAGCCTAGCCCTGTTAGCGAGTTCCAGGCCAATGAGAGACCCTGGCTCAAAAACAGGATGTATAGATCTTGTGTAATGACACTTGAAGTTGACTGTTATACTCTATATGCACATGTGAACATGTACCCTCCAAGCACTTGTGCACGCGCACACACACACACACACACACACACACTCACACACACACATACTACAACAATCATTATTTAAAAAATTAAATTAACATGGAATAGTTGAATGTAATTTGGTGGTATATAGCACACGCTGATGAAATCAATCATGGTAATTGCTTTGTGTCTTGGGATCATCCGCTTTGATTCTGACACCTGGGCTGTGGTCACCTGTGCACTGAATTGTGTGTCAGTGGGGGCCCTGCGCTGCGTTCACCCTGCCTGGAGCCTCATCTGCTTTTTGAACCAACACAGGCCGCTCTGTGCTTTGCCCCACCGCTCCTGTCGGCTGAGTGGCATGGAGGGACTCCTAGCTGTAATATTTCTGATTTGGAAAAACAGCTTCTCTTGGAGAGAAACATTAATTAGATGCAGAGAGGGCGTTATTTCTTCCTTCGTGTGGGGGCAGTGGGGAGAGCAGGGGAGGAGTACCACACATAAATTATGTCCTATTTGGGTAATGTGTCGTGCTTGTCAGCTGTCTGTAGCCGGAGAGCCACACTGGAGCTAAATACTTGTGACGCCTTGCCCAACCAAGGTAGAGGGGAAGGATGTTACAGGAACCTCTTTGTGACAATCTGTGCTAGTTTACATTAGCTGAACCCATCACTTGCTCCTCTGTGCACGGAGAAATTTGTTAAATTAATTCTGTTGCAATTAGTAGATTTATGGGAAAGTACCCTGTTATCCTTTAATTGGAGAGCATAAAACTACAAACTGAGTCCACGAGTTCTATTTGTGTAATAGGCAATCTATCTACGACAAGATTTGATCGATGGATTCCTATGATGCCCTTGCCTTGTTTTATATTGGCTGTCAGCGCTTAACTGGGACTGAAGTATCTGGGTAACAAAAATTGATATAATGACTTAATGCGCCTTATTCTCTTTGAGGTACATCAGTTTAGAGCAGTTCTGAGAGAAAAATGTCTGGAAAATATCAGGGACTCATTTATCAACCTGTTTTCATTAGCATACTGCCTGGCTCTGGTAAGGATTTGAATAAAAAAAAAAGCAGGATAGTACAATTTATTTCAGGCCCCATATTTCTTGGATGAAAGGAGACCTCTAATAAAAGGAAAATACAGAAAGAGGCCTTTTCTAGTTGGTTTTTCCCTAACGAAAAATCCTACCCCACCCCTAAAAAGAGGGTTTCTTGTTTATGCGAATTTTTGCCGTTAGTGATATCTGCGGGAACATAGCCCTGGGAAGGTAATTAGAAAAGCAACACAAACCACATGGTGGTCTTGATATATAGAGAAAAAAATATTTCAACACCACAACAAAATTAATCAAAAATACCCAGGCAGGTAGTGGTTGCGAATACCCATCTCTGTTTGCTTTGCCGTGTGTGTGTGTGTGTGTGTGTGTGTGTGTGTGTGTGTGTGTGTGTGTGTGTGTATACAGTTAAACAATGAACATAGAGAGAGGCACTCTGCATGCATAAGTGGACATTTTGTACCATTAAAAGATTTTGGAAAGTTAAGATCTAGTGTTCTTAGCGCTCTGGAGTTAGAGCCGAGGGGAAATGGAAACAGATCAAAATGTTTGTATAGTGGGCAAAATGCATTTGGTATATGGAGTCATTTGTCCTACGCACCGTAGGATGCGAACCACAAGAGGTAATAATAACTGACAGGCAGTTGCATGGGAGTGAGTCCTTTTTTTTGCATGAAATTTTTATGCATCAGTCAGCCTGCATACAGTGTGCCTAATGTATAAAATAAATTGGTGCATAAATCAGATTAAGAGCAGCATGTTGCCAACTTTCGCATTTGCACACAGGAATTCAATATGGATATGGAGGAATTCCCATTTTTTAATCTCTAATAGGGTGTGGGGAATCTCTCAGGTAGATTTTGCACACAGAAACCTTTTATTCACTTACCTCCATTGCCTCCCCACCCTAAATAACCACAGAGGCAATGTCATGAATGTCAGGGGCAGCGGTGTGTGGGTTTTCTGTAATGCCAGCTGTATATGGAGGATAGTGACACAGTATTTAAGATAATATTGCAACCCTGTCTATAGCTCCTAATTATGGCGAGGAATTGGTGTGCCAATCGATAGTGATTTATGGTGGGGATACACAAGTGCGCATGGCTAACATTGATCTGCATGTAAATTCCTTGACATAATAAGAAGTTATTACCAGTGACACTCACTGTCTGACTGCTAATTCATCAACACACCCTCTATTTGTGTGAGTCTCACTGGCTGTGTACTGGGGGCTAGTATGCCACACCATTTGCCTCTTGTAAGTCAGGCCCCTACATCTGGTGCCTCAGGAGCTGTTATTGAACAGGTGAGAATGGAGGTCACATTGACCATGTCTGTCAAACAATGGTTCCGTGATTAGCCAAGAAGACAGGGGGTGGGCTTTGCTTTTATTTATTTTTTTTAAGCCCCAAATGTCTTACAGATTTCAAAAAAAATTACCACAAGTATTATTAAGTGTTGTACTTATTATATTTATTTCCTTAACAGTATTTGCTTAAAAGCCCCCAATAGCAAATTATTGCAACCGTTGATTAAAACCTAACGGCTTTATTTTACCCTGTCTTTCTCTTACTGCTTTCGAGTGATCCTAAGTGAAAGCTGTGGTGTTTGTTCTATTAACTCTCACACAGCTCTTTATGTTTCTGTATTCCTGCTGCCCCAGACGGAGGGAGCCCCTTAGGAAACTGAGTCTTTAATCCCGTGTCCCTTTGTTCCCCGGTCTCCTCTTTCCTCTGACAGGTCCTCACAAACCCATCCTTCACAGCCTCACCCCCCTCTCTCTCTCTGTGGTAATCCCTGCTAACTGACCCGAAAAGTCTTTAGTTATTTCCATTCAGGGTCCAAGCAGGTGCGTCTCCACTTCGCTTGTCTTCTGTGGGTAAAACCTCCCAGTTCTCTCCTGTAACATCTCATTACCGTAAGCGGTAGTTGGTTGTTTAAACCATGTCATGTGCTTTTATGGCCTGATCTTTTTTTGCTTAAGAGTCTCTGCATTAGGAAATTCTTTTTTAAACTGGATGTAGGTGAGCTGTAGGCCCTCCTTTCTCTTCTCCATTCCTACAGAGGTGGCTACTGCTTTCTAAGAAGAAAGTATTTGGGAAGCTGGTGGAGTAATGGATGTCAATAGATGAACTCCAGCTCTCTGGCACCTGCTGCATCTTGAGAAACACCAAGAGTTACATATGAAAAAGAAGGGTGTTGAGGGCGGCAGTTTTAGTTGTAATACTAGGGTAAATAATTGTAGCAACAATTTTAATTTCAGGCTTTTAATTGGATATATTAGTTAGGTTCCTCTAAGTTATGCTGGAGTAACAAATAACCCCCAGTATCTCAAAGGAGCAAAACAGCTAGATGTATTTCTTGTTTGAGCCATATGTCCATAGACTTGCAGAGAAATCTTAATCATTTCAGATCACACGGGGACTCAAGATGGAGGAGGTTTTAGCATTATGGGTGTTACTACACAAAAACCAAAGGGGAATAAATGGGCATGGGTGTTCTGGAGCTCATGTATTGGCAGTCAGCTCTCCTCTGTGGAGCAGCTCATGGGCAGAACTAACCACTAGGCATTATTCTTACCTTGTGACTCAGTGGAGACCTAGAAATGTTTGCTGAACATCTTTCATGCCTAACACTTAATTTCTCACAATAGTTAAGTATTTAAGAAAACCTTCTCAGAAAATAAAAACAGTGGAATTAATGTCATGGTGCCTGGACTTAAGTGACCTTGAATGATTAAGTGGCTAAGCTTTGGAATAGTAAACTGGTTTTATAGATTGGAAGATGGAAATCCATCCAGAGAAGAACCTCTCCCAGGGTGTTCCTGGAGCAGAGTCACATGGAATGAATCAGCTTTCTTGCCTTGAATCCAGAGTGACTCTTGCTGCTCCTTTCCCTGTGGTCTAGGGTTGCCCTGTGATCAGCCCTTCACTGACATATCGCACTTTGTCTACCTACTCAGGGTCTATTGAGCATCTCATCTCCCCTTTCCCGACTTCTTGACTGCTATCATATCATCCCCTCTCCCACTGCAGATGGATCAATCTTTATTTTGGGTACTAGAATTTGAACACTGTATTGTATGTTGTGAGTTTGACATGGGGTGTGTGAGGTGATGATGAGAGATGCCCATGGGAGATGTCCAGCAGAGTCGATCCACAGAATTGAATCAGTAGAAGTGATGCCTACTGAGAAGATTATTGATTCCCTTATTTATAGCATATATCCACCTCACCTGGAGAGACTGAGGGATCTAACAATTTGTACTGGAGAATGACCAGATGTTCTGTATTTTTTTTCCTGTTTTAGTAGGATCCCATCATTGTTTGGGTTGAAATTTGTACTGGATTATTTTTCTTTTCTTTTCTTTTGTAAAATTAGTTAAAAATTTGTGCAAGATGTTGGGAGTTGGTGCATAAACTCCATATATAATGGGAACATAAAAACTTTACAACACTTAAGGTTGACAGATACTGAGTGATGCTTTCCAAATGATTCTCCCTGTGTTCCAAGGTGGACCTTCCTACTAGAAGAGCATCAGATGCTTTTGATGTTTGTGATCATGGGTAGAAGCATTTGTCAGTAGGGCATGTGTTGAAACCCCAAACCTCAGATTTTGACATTTGAACAAGTGACTTGTGTCTACAGAAGATGGTAGCATGTCTTCATGGCATCAGAGTGGGGGAGGAGGGATATCTTCTCTCCCTACCCTTCTTAGCTCCATGACTTTTGTGTGACCCTCATATGCCACTTGAAATTAGAAACAGAAGCCTAGCTTCAGTGGGTACCTTTTATATGCCAGGCACACACATACAACTCTCTGTATGCTATACATACATCTGGTGTATTTTTATAAATACAGTATACATTTGATAATGTGTAAATATGTGTATATTTCTTCTTTGTACCCGAGGGCATCTTTTGGAGGAGACCCTCTGGTATAACTAACACCCAAATATAACTTGTTCTTGCTAACTACGTGTTGGTTGACCTCCCAAGAACTTTACATCAGTTAACTCGCTTCATGGTAACATCACCATCTGGAGAAGAATTAATACTTTCATTAATTGTATTTGAAAAGGAGAAAGCTAAGTTATGGAGTCCAGTTTGCATAAGGCCACATGGACGGGCACAGATAGATGTAGCAGTGTTTCAACTTTAGCTTGAGCCAGTGTCCTCCTTTGGCTCAGATGCCCATGTCAGGAGCACGGGCAACAGATGTGGGTGCTGTTCTGGGCCCACCCTAGAGTCTCCCAAAGCAGTAGGTGCTGGCAACAGTTTTACTTCTTTTGTTCTCTTTAGCATTTACAACTTTTATTGTAGCTTCTAGCTGCAGGGTGTCAGGTCTAAGATTTATTTTTATTAAACCCTTAAATGACAGAGGCTTTGTAATCTTGTTTGTAAGTTGGAGATTGACTACAAAACCTTTTTTTTTTTCAACCCGAGTTTATTTGATTGAGGTGTGTGCGTGTGTTTAATGTAAATTACCCATTTTTCTTTTATACAAATCTGCCCTTCCTTCTTTCCTCCCTCCTTCCTTCCCTTCCCCTTCCAGTTGCTCTAGCATGTTTTGTTACTTTTTACCAATGTGAGGATGGTAGCCAGTGCACTTACTCTGGCATTTTCTATGTATTCTGCACTATTTGCTATTGGTGCCACTGTGGTGTTGAACACCAGGCTGGATCTACACGATGCACTTAGTATTTAATTTCAGATTTCCCCAGAGCTGGGTAGCTGTTGGTAGGGATGACCAGTGTTACTTTGCCTTGTCTGGTCATCTTCAGAGCTTACTTGTATCCCAGAATATTCAGAATTCTTCAAAATCAAAAAAGTGCCACACAGTTTGGTCAGTTGACACCAAGGAAGGTGGACGTTCACCCACTGTGTTAAAACATCACCATAAATATGGTTGGCCAATGTGCTTAAAAAAAGACCACCATGATTAAGAAAGTACAAACAATAATGTAACCATCCATCTCTCATGCATTCTGTGCTACCTGGTAATGTTTGTTCAAAGGCAACCAACTATATATAATCTCCAGAACTTTTGGATGTCTCCTCATATGGGGAATGCTTTCTATAGGTAGGAGATTAAGGATGCTTGTGGTAGGGAGATTATCCTGGCAGAGCCTAGATGTGATCACAAGTATGTTTATGACAAAGAAAGAGATGGAATAGGCAATGGAAGCAGAGAGGAGAGCAAGGTGGCTCGAAGCCAATGCTGGTGGCAGCAGTAGGAGCCAGAAGATTTTTCCATGGAACCCTGGCAGGGAGTACGGCCCTGTCAACACCTCCCGTTCACTTCCGTGATACCGATTTTAGCCTTATGACTTCCAGAACCATGAGAGAATGATTATTTTTTAATGCTATCAACTTTGTGGAAAATTGTTACTATAGCTGTAAGTAACTAATACATCTACCTGAGTAAAATTGTATGTTATTAATTTATTAAAGTCAAGTGTTGCACTGAAATTGGAACCAGATCTTTACATTGCTTTTTCAATGCAGTGTAAAGGCACACTTTATGAAAAACAATGAGACATCATATGACATCTCCTTAATGATCTTCTGTTTAAAGGAACTGCATATATTGTATGAATACATTAAGTATGATGGTAAGAGTATGTACTATATAAGTTAACATATGGTGATGTGCCTGAGCAAACAGATTTGGAAAGCTTGCTATAGAAGATTATCATTAAGATGAAATAAAATAAATATGAAAATTCCTGGAAATTGGTGGGCATCCAATATGTACCTGTTCAATGGAAGAATAGATGAGTGGATGGAAGAAAGGAAGAATGGATTGGTGAAAGGGTGGATGGATGGATAGAAGGAAGGATGGATGGTTAGAAGGATGAGTGGATAGATGAATGGATGGAAGGAAGGATGCATGGGTAGATGGATGGATGGATGTCCTCTTCAGTGATAGATTGGCTCCTATTTAGAAGGAAAGGTGGATGGATGAGTGGATGAATAGACAAAAGAATGGATGAATGAACAGAAGGAAGGAAGGATGGATGGACAAATGGTTGGATATGAAGTGATGGAGGATCCTTGGTAAAGCCAGAGACCAGGGAGACCTGACTGTATGTAGAGCTTAGCCATGGGATTGATTAGGTGTGCTTGACCATGAAGGCTGAGGTCTTTTGGCTGTACCATCATGATAAGGAGAAAGCTACTTATAAAAACTGTCTGTCTCACAGTCTTCTGAAGACTAGTGAGTGTTGGTGGGGAACAGGTGGGATGTCTCACTTCTTTAGCATTGGAATGAGTGAAGAGGAGAAGGAGGAGGAGGGGGAGGAGGAGGAGGAGGAGGAGGAGGAGGAGGAGGAGCAGGAGCAGGAGGAGGAAGAGGAGGAGGAGGAGGAGGTATAATTGAGACTCCTGCATCAGCTGTGGCTTTGTGGACTTTTCAGAGGTCATGCTGGAAGGGATGTTCTGAAGGGGGCTTAGAGGGAGCTGTGGCTGGCTGGGCTGTGGCTTTCCCTTCTATATGCTCACAGAGCATCGTCAGCATCTTTTGGGTGACACCCACTTCACTTAAACTTACTCATTCAGTGTCTCTCGCCCCTCCAGACAATCCTCTCTGAGTGGCCACTGCAGAGAGTATCAAGTACATGATGAAGTCTCAGCCGGTGTTTACCAAATGAATGCTAATGTCTTTTTACAAGAGAGAGTGTTGTCACCCTGTACTTCACAACCTAATAGCACCTGGATCTTAATAAATGCCCAATGATCTGAGCTCAGTGGACCAGCAGTGGGCCAGGGCTTTGTGGGGTGTGGCCTAGATGCAGAACATTAGGTCTTGTCCCCTTAGGACCTTTGCTCTCTCCCAGTAAGGCCTAGGTCTGAGTCCATGAAGAAGCTGACCTGGGAAGGTGGTAGAACCAATGGGAGCCCTATACCCCAAATGACCTTTAGAAAAGTCAAAAAAAGGGGTTAGGGAGATGACTCTATGGATAAGGTGCTTGCTGCTCAAGCATGAGAATCTGAGTTCAGATCCACAACACCCATTTAAAAGCCAGGCATGGAAGCACATGTGTGCGTGTGTGAATGCACACATACACACACACACACACACACACACACACACACACACACACACCCCTGTAATCTTAGCACTAGTGTGAGGGGACAGAGACAGACAGAGCTGGAAGCTTCCTGGGTGCCAGTCTAGCTGAATCTGCGAGCTCCAGAATCAGTGAAAGGACTTGTCTTAAAACAAAAACCAAAATGAAGTGGAGGGTGACAGATTTCACCCAGTGTTGCTCTCTCACTTTCACACAAACGTTCCCAAATGTGTGCGTGCATCTGCACACATGTGCACACACGTGTGCACACATGCATCCACCACACACACACACGTTACAAAAAGGAAAGGAAAATGCTCAAAAAGCACAAATGTAGACGTGCCAATGGCAAACATTTCTAGAAGTAACCAACTTCCGGGCTGTATTTTGAAATGTAAATGGGATTGAAAATGCAGAAGCAGCAGCCCGGTGGAAGCTTCACATTCCATCAGCAGCATTTGGCTTTCTCAGAGATTCCTCTATGAGTTGTGGTTATGGTTTTCATGTGCATGTCTCATTTTGACCTGAGTGTGAGAAGAATAATTTTGAGGTGATGAAAATAAATACTCGCCTGGCTATTAAGTACAGAAATGGGTCTCAGGGCCCCACAGTATCAGCCCTACCATCTGAAATGTAAATATCTCCTGAAATTCCCATTTAAGAGCAGATTTCACCTGCAAGTAGACTGTCGTATCTTTCTGAAAAATATACACACCCCAGTGAGGGAATAAACACATCATTACACTTCCCTGACAGATAAGCTTGGCTCTGTTCGGGTGTAAACTCATTTTTCTTGGGTTGACCTTTAAATAGTATTGTGCTATTGTATGGGATTTAAATCAATAATTTTGTCAAAGGAGAATATACTGTGAGTTTTTTTTTCTTTATCATTTGAACAGTTCTGTAAACTCTCAAGGAGTAATGAATTCAACATGCGTTTCCAAGGAAGGGAAGCTGGGAGATGGGTGCGAGGCGGTGAAGGAGACTCCTCATAGAAAAATGTGCTTAGCAGCCACAGACCTATAGCCCTGCGAGTGCTGTGTTCTGTCTCACAGGCATCATGGATGGAGGTGCCAGTGTGGGCTGTAATTAGCGGCACGCTACCTTTCCTACATTCCTGTTAGATAGCACTAGCATGTTCCAGGTGTGAGGAGGTTAACATGAGAAGTACCCAGTAGTTATGAAGCAGCAATAATGAGTTTCCTTCTACTTACCATGGATTTGTGTGATATACAGCTTGCAATTAAGCATGGCTTGGTGATTCGGTGATTAATGTATATACAGCTCCTGAAGGAGGGAAGCTGCCCTCCCGCCACATCCTTCATGATGTTTACAGCTGGGTACCTATTAACAGGAAGATGGAGAGGGCCATTTACAATTCAGTAACCTTTATGACAGTGAACTCTTTAATCAGCATTTTATTTCCTTTGTAACACTTTAGTCATCTACAAATGTCAGAATAAAATAGGGCCATGAAATATTTAGGATCGGCATGTGGAAATTGACTTCCCTTGATTTAAGCTGCTGTGCCTTTTCATTTTGTTGTTTTGGGAGCGTTTACTTTTATTGAAAGACAATTTATAACTAAATGCTCCCAACAGTGACTGGCGTGAGGGTAGGAGGAATTTCAGAGAGCCGGGCTCTAGTTCTATAAAACGTGTTGATGCTTGCTATATTGGGCCATAAGTTATTCAAATAAAAACATTAGCAAAGGCTTTGCATTTCAGAGCAGTGTTTAGTAGAGGTGCAGAGAACTCTGCAGTTTATGACAAAACACCCCGGCATATTTTAGAAAGGTAATTAAGTATGAAGTACATCCATAATAGTTTAAGTCAGTTGTAGTGTGTACCTGAACCATGCATTATCATCTGGCTTATTTTCTTAGTGGGATTCTGAGACATTTTCAGTTTAATAATAACTACCTTTCAACTTTCTTGGATTGTCACAAATCATACCATGATACATGTCAACAGGATTGCTATTGTGTATATTTTTAAGATGCCTTTGAACTGTGATCATTTTATTATATTAGATGATCAGATTATTAGTTTATACTCAGTGGCTTTTGTTAGGTTAATCCAATTTAAGTCAGCAAACCCAAACATACCTCAAAGGATGTGCTTCTTAAAATTCATCTGGACTGTGTGTGCCAGAAGGGTTTGGCACCAGGCAGCCTCAATCACACTTTCTTACTCCAAAGGGTCCTGTTGAACATGTATTGACCCTAGGGTCTTCTGAGGCAGGGGTAGTGGTGGTCTTGGCCACATGGGAGCACCTTGCACATGGTTTTGTAAGGTCCAAGGACAGTAGTAATGTATGTTTTCTGCTCAGCAGAAAACAGTAATTATTACTAATATGATGCTGTGGGATGGTCTGTATGTCAAGTGTGTTGCTGATTGGTCAGTAAATAAATCACTGATTGGCCATTGGCTAGGCAGAAAGTATAGGCGGGACAAGGAGAAGAATTCTGGGAAGTGGAAGGCTGAGAGAGGGACACTGCCAGCCGCCATCAGGACAAGGAAGATGTAAGGTACCAGTAAGCCATGAGCCATGTGGCAAAGTAAAGATTAATAGAAATGGGCTAAATATAAGAGTAAGAGCTAGACAATAACAGGCCTGAGCTAATGGCCAAGCAGTTTAAATAATGTAAGAGTCTGTGTGTTTATTTTATAAGTGGGCTCTGAGACTGGCGGGACTTGGTGGTGGGAGCTGGAGAGAAATTCTCCAGCAACAATATGATGAAGCCAAAAGACCAGGAACTAAAGGCTACTGGTCCCAGCTCCATCTGGGATGCCATGTCACAAGTCTTGCTTTACTATTATGGGTATCCCTTTTCCTATTGGCACACTGATCGGCTCTACTGGACTAGATGGTCTTCACAGGGAAAGGGAGGGAGGGAGGAGAGGAAACCTAGAACACAAGGATTAAGTTGAAAGTGCCACAAATGAGGGATTCTGTGACATGGTTACATCTTGAATAGAATGTCTTCTCCTAGATGATGGGAGGCCAGCTGCAGGGGCCGACGGGAGTCTGATTCTCTTATGAACCAATTGCTTAAGAGTTGAAGTACACATTGATACACTTAGCAAAGAACGAGACGGACCATAGCATTTTCTCTTTGTCTTGTTTTCAAAACAACACGGCACTCCCAAGTGTCCCCTGATAATGTCACTCCGACCCCCAAAGTGTCAGACACAGTTACTGGACTTGGGGTGCTTGCTGAGAGGACTGGGGTGTTTCCAGTTTGAAGGTTTCTTCAGCTATGTTCAGGGAAGAAGGCAGAAGAGGGAGACCCAGAGCTGGATAATTACAAGATAACCCTGGATACGGTTTTTAAACCTCATCTTTTTGCCCAGTGGCCAGAAGTTTTCAATGTGTTGCTTTAAAAATGGTCCTTGGAACTGGACAAGGAAGCACATAGCTCTTTATTGAGAGCTACGTGAGGGCCACCAAACCCCCAGACTACAGAAATGGGAAAGTAGAATTTATTTTCAATCAGGAAAGTCATAGAACACAAAAATACTGAAGGAAGAGCTGAGTCACCCGAGAGTCCAGGCTGAGGCGATGTGGTGATGCTCCAGCAGTTACTCTCGGGGGAGGCTGCGTGTGGGAGATGACTAGTGAGGTAGGATGGAGTGGGAAAGAGAACACTTGGAAACACCGTTTTTATCTCTTCCTGTGGTACCATCTCTCCTGAAGTCTGCAAACTAGAAACAGCATGAACCACTTGAAAAAACTCCATTGGCTATATATTTTGCTGCCAATTCTCCCAGTTTTCCAATTTCCTTTTCTTTATTTTATTTTATTTTTGGTTTTTTCGAGACAGGGTTTCTCTGTGTAGCTTTGGAGCCTGTCCTGGAACTCGCTCTGTAGACCAGGCTGGTCTCGAACTCACAGAGATCCGCCTGCCGAGTGCTGGGATTAAAGGTGTACACCACCATCGCTTGGCAGTTTTATAATTTTCAACTCATTTAGTAGTTACATATTTTTGAATTAAAAATAATTTGTTTTTATGATCCCTAGTGTTTGCCTGTTTGTATGTAGGTATGTATATGTATTCTGTTTGTATGTATGTATGTGTCTGTGTGTATGTGTGTGTGTGTGTGTGTGTGTGTGTGTGTGTGTGTGTGTGTGTATGTGTGAATGCAGTGCCCCAAAAGGCCTGGAACTGGAGTTACAGACAATTGTCAACTTGCATATTGGTGCTGGAAACTGAACCTGGGTCCTCTGCAAGAGCAGTAATTGCTCTTAACCATTGAGCCATAAGCAATCCTGAAAAACAACTTTTTCTTATTTGTTGTTCATAAAAACAAAATCTAGGAGAAGATTATCTAAAAGAAACATACAATTAGGTTTTCAGAAGAACCCCATTTGATGCTTAGCTACAGGGACCACATGCATATACAACAGCCTTGTGGATTTGCTTTTGAATGAGTTGTGTATCACTGACATATTTGACTGTTATTTCTGAGGCTTGTTTTGAAAAAAGAACTGAGACCTCATGAGCTTGGCATTGTCTATGATCATATTTTTTTTTCTTAATGACTGATAGAAATGCCCACCACCTAGTCCTTTAAACAAGAGGAGTTAAAACAACAAACCAAACCAAACAAAAATACCTAAGCTGGATATTCCCTTTTTAATTTAGCAAACCATTGTGTGTTCAACAGCTGCGCTAAGGCCCATGGGAGAATCCTGAGCAGGACCCAATTAGTTGTGGGTCTTTTCTACCATCATTTCTTCAGAGAGTCTGGCATTCCCCATATTAAGCAGTTACAGACCCTCTGCCCACCTTCATTATTCTCTTACCATGGAACATTCCTTGTTTCTTTTTACAACCAGGGCTCATTCTATTATCTACTTGTTCTCATATGACAAAGTTTACCTGACCCCCAGCTCCAGCCCTTTAAAATATTGTTTGGATAGAAACAGAACCCTGAAATACAATCAGAGGAAGTATATCGAACAGAAGAATGTGAGGAACTGTCTTCCACTTCTGTCACGTGAATATCGTTATCTGAACACGTTCATCTTTTCCCAGGGTCATAATGTCTGTGGTTGAAATGGGAACCAACACTCCAGTTGTGTCCTGTCTTGTGTTGTAACACGAGGTCACATACATTTTGCCATGTTGACTCATTGTTTGCCATCTTTGTTTGAAGCAGGGTCTCACTCTGTAGCTTCGGTTGGCCTGGAATTCATGATGTATCCCAGGGTAGCCTTGAACTTATGGGCAATCTTCATGCTTTGGCCTCTTGAATACTGGGATTATAGATATGCAATTTAAAACATTTTTGAAGACTGAGTTCTGTTCCATCAAAGAAGAATTCCATTATTCGAATACAATTAAAAATACTTTTAGCCAGGCGGTGGTGGCGGCTCACGCCTTTAATCCCAGCACTCGGGAGGCAGAGGCAGGTGGATCTTTATGAGTTTGAGGCCAGTTTGGGCTACCAAGTGAGTTCCAGGAAAGGCGCAAAGCTACACAGAGAAACCCTGTCTCGAAAAACAAACAAAAACAAAAAACAAAAAAACAAAAAATAAAAAATAAAAAATAAAAAATACTTTTAAACGCCCCTAGGAGCACTTGAGTGCTCTCATGTTTTTGGTGTATCGACAGTGTGATGAGTATAGATTTAAAACATTTGGATTATTTCCGTAGGCAAAGAGTTAAAGGCATGAAATCACCAGGCACGGGAGCCTCTGTTGTGTTGTAGTACTTGCTCATACATAACTTGCAAGATTTTTCTTTTAAGTTGTTGCCATTTCATTTGTTTTGCGTGTATGTGTATGGGCATGCACGTGCCCTGGTACACATGTGGAGATCAGAGGACAGCTTACAGCAGTCACTTTTCTTCTTCCACCTGGGGTCCTTGAGCTCAAGCTCAGGCCACTGGACTTGGCAACAAGTGCCTTTCCCCGCTGACCCATCTTGCCAGCCCAGGGAAGCTATCAATGACTTTATTGACCTGCTTTCAAGTTCTGGTCTGTGTGGTTGTCCCAGGCTCAAGTGGTTTTCTCAGGCAGCTTGTGTTCCTGTAGAGGACTTTGAGTCTTCAGAAGACTCTAAATCAAGTGCGTAGTCGAATTGATGAAAAAAAAAAAGCCTTTTAGATTCTAAAACAGTAGTTCTCAACCTGTGGGTCATGACCTCTAGGGGTCAAATGACCCTGTCACAGAGGTTGCCTAAAACCATCAGAAAACACAGATTTTACATTATGATTAATAACAGGAGCAAAATTACAGTTATGAGGTAGCAATGAAAATAGTATTATAGTTGGAGGTCAGCACAACATTAGGAACTGTATTAAAGGATGGCAGCATTAGGAAAGTTGAGAACCACTGCTCTAGAAGATGAAGATTGGATGTGGTGAGCAGTGAATGGAATGGGGGACTATTGGTTAAGACCCAGATTATGTTAGGGACCTTTTTTAGGTCCACACCATCTTATGGGTGGGCGTTTGTTAGCACTACATTTTAAACACATATGAGGAAATAGAAACAGTGAAATTAAGTGGACCACCGGACATCATCAGCTTATATGGAGTCAGAATTTGAACTCAAGCCCACTCTGCCAGCTCCTTGGTATAAGGAAGTGTGGGTAGATTAAGCAATGGTGAGGATCTTGCTATGTTATTGGATAGACAGAATGGTGGCCACTGGGACTTAGGTCTCTGTGGTGATTCCTATTCCCTTTCGCAGATCCCTCTTTATGCAGTCATTGCAGAGCACAAGATACAGATTTGCCCTCTTTAGGAATTAAAAGTAGGCTGACAGTTGATAATTCAAGGGTTGTTGGTATATGCTGTGTGTGTGTGTGTGTGTGTGTGTGTGTGTGTGTGTGTGTGTGTGTGTGTGGTCCCTGCTGTTCTTCTGGGGAAGCCAGGGTCCAAGCTCATTTGGCCTTATCAGAGTTTATTCTCTCCTCTGTGCCTTCTGGGAGGCAGGGAAGGAGCTAGAGATGCATCTGTCACTCAAGGGACAGAAAATGAGCTTGCTTTTGGAAAGAGAGTTTGGGAGCTACAGTGAATGTAGAGCCCTTCCAGATAGAGAGATGGTGTGCAAGAATTATCCAGAGTCCTTGGAGAAACCTTCCCACAACTAGTCAGGAACAATAGAAAGCATGAGATTCAAGGTTAAAGCACATGTTCAAGGTCATAGCATCCACTGAAGTCAGCTCCTTTCCAGACAGAGAGGAGCTGGCATGCCTGAGTGGAGGGTGCCTTTTTATCATGGGTAGTAAATAAAGTGGGAAGAAGGACTGGGTTGTGAGGGGTTTGGAGGGCTGGGCCACAGGCAGCTGGGGGCTGAATGTCTCTTTGACCTTGCTCCTTTACATGGTAGGACTGTCTTTGGATCTCAGCCTGGTCTTTCTCATTAAAGTTGGGATCAGGTAGTAGGTATTCTGCCCCCCAAGATTAGGACGTGTTACCCCACATTCTGCAGTGCAGCCGCCTCTCAGTAAGGATGATTTAAATGTTTACCCTTCCTTCCTTCCTGACCTGTGTTGCTCAGTCCTAGTTCTGAGGTCCAGCTTGTTTTGTGTTTCATGAGCTTAGTAAAGCGTGGCCTCCAATTCCCTGGTTCTCGTGTTTTCACTTAAGATGAGGAGTGATGAGCCAAAGGTTTCAGGCTCAATCCTTGAGCAAAGGACCGCTCTGACAGGGATTATTATTTATTTGTCATCTTGGATGTAATAAGCTGTAGGTACAGCTTCGAGAGCCCTTGATTTATTGCGCTGTCTACCGCCACTAGCGGGACGTCTGCTCCACCACGCAGGATGAATACCACACTGTCAGCTCCGTCGATCTGTCTCCGCCACTGCTCTCTCTCATAACACATTCCCATTTCATGCCAGAATACATAAACAATCTTTCATTATTTTGATGCCTTTTTCGTATTTGTTCTTTACAGAACATAAAGTTTGAATTTATGGGTTTCCTTTACATTATTTCAACACACTCCACCATTTTCCGGGTTTGTGGTTTAACTCTCAGAAATTGGCCGCCAGGTGATTTAGTTATTTTGGCTTTCTAGTTTTATAGTTATTTAATATCACAATGCCGGATACAGAGAAAATGGAGTGCATGGGAGGCACGAGGTTTACAGTTTAGGTGCCTGTCATGAGGGCGACATGATCTCAGGGATGGACATGGGGATTAGAAATCAGGATTGGCTCGCGTTTTAGAAACAAGCAAACAAAACAAAACCCCAGCTCAAAATTATTAGATGATCGGGCAGCCCAGGGCCCTGACAGGGCTTGAAAGCAAAGAAGGGCCATCCCACGACTGAGCGACATTGCGAGGTCTTCTGAATAAGTGGCCAAGCACTCCACTTAATTTTGTTTTCTCCTTTCCCTAGGAGCATCAGCTTCAGCATCCTTGACATTCATCTGCTCTTGTGTTTCAGCGGCTTGGCCACGTGGTCCAATTTAAAAAAAAATTCTCCTGTTTTTGTTCTTAGTTCTCCATCGTGGCAAATGATCTGATGCTTAAAGGCATTTGCATAGGAACTAGAAGTTGCTGCTCCTGTTTCCACAGAACAGGCTTGAGGACCACTTCCGGCACCCGCTTCCTGTACCCACTTCCTGTTCACTTGAGTTGCCCTGTTGTCAAGACTTTTAGCCCTCCTCTCCCATAATTCATCTTTTACCCCGAATGCCACCATCTTATTTTAAACTCAGTCTGACTTTTGTGAATGACGTCACCTCTAAACTGAACCTGTTTAGTGTTTTGCCTTTTTCTAAATATTTCCCTGAGTTATTTCTGAAAAGCCCCAGGAGAAGAAATGCACGGTGTGCAAAGATGACAGTGACCTTGCTGAGGAGGGTATGGTGTGTGTGTACAAGTAGCGTGTGTGTGTGTGTGTGTGTGTGTGTGTGTGTGTATGTGTGTGTGCGTGCATGTGTGTACCTTCCTATATGCCTGCGCCCCTCTCTGCTCACAGCATCTGCCTGTGGAGGAGCCTGGTGCGTTTCACTTTGGATGGCTCCTGACAAATATCTCAGTCAATGTCAATTATGACATTTGGGAACTCAAGGTCCTTCCCCTTGATAGTGTGGGTGCTGAAATTCTGTGTGTGTGTGTGTGTGTGTGTGTGTGTGTGTGTGTGTGTGTGTGTGTGTAGGGATCTCTTGCTTCTATGCTTAATGGTGTGTGTTCCTTTCCCCTTCACCCAGTCCTCTGAGAGGAGGGACTCTGGGTGGGAGGGATCCACAACTGGAGAGTCCTTTTCACCCACCTCCCCGCTGAAGGCTGTTAATGAATGTGGGTTCAGATGTCATAAACGCAAGATCATTTTACCACTCCTGCCTCCCTTGGCAGCCTTCATTAGAGAAGAGCAGACCGACGCAGCTCACGTCACACCGCACAGGCTTGTTGTGGCTGGAAGGGAACCCTAGTTAATTAATAGGAGAAATTTGTTTTGTGTCCCTGGTTTGGGGGAAAAAAAAGAAAAGAGAAGATGGGTGCAGGTTGGTGGTGTCAGCCCAGGCTGCCTGTCGCTCTGACCTGCTCTGTTAAGTGTCTGATGTGTGACTAATCTGTGAATAACATTGCAGCCTGGCAGAAGAGAAACCGAGGGAGCAATGGCAGAATTAATATCTGGGAGCGTTGATAATTATATATCAGAATCTAATTTTTAGCACAGAAAATGTGTTAATGACAGAGACGAAAACAAAAACCACTAGCTTCTCCCAGCAGGCCCCAGAGTGTCATTTATTACTTCTCAGCTGGGTATCTATCAAGTTTATGGGTTAATTTTTCTGTAGACTGTTATTTATGGGTTTTTGTTTGTTTTCAGCCATCATTACTAACAATACGGTTAATAGCAATCATTTGTTATCCAGCACGAGGCCTGATGCCTCAGATGAGCGCACTGAACTGCGAATACTCATTTGGTAGCTGAATAAGGGCCTGACAGGGCCCATTTATAACAAGCTCATTCTATAATGTCCGTCCTATTAATAAAATTTTGTTGCTGTCTAATTAGCAATGTCTGATGTGTATAGTAGTGAGCAGAGGAGACTTTGGCTGTTGTGGGTTTTTTTTTTCTTCATCCTCTTGGTCTCTGCTATCATACCCACAGCCCATCTGGACACTTAAGTTCTGGAAACAAAAGGAGTGAGGGGCAAGCTGTGGAAGAAGGTTCTGGATGACACATGGTATATACATGCAGCAGTTTCCTCTTTGTCCTGGAGTTTTGCCTGGCAAGGTTAGTCCCTTGCACTTGGCCTCCAGATGCACATTGAGCCAAGATGTGGCCACGTGCCACTGTGGCCTGAATTCTTCACAAGGGAATCACAACTTAAACATCCATGCAAGTGCCAAACTCATCAAAGCCATTGCACTGTGGCTCAAAGCCTTCCCAGAACATCTCTTGGATTGTTGATGGAGACAGTTCATTCAGTTTTAAAAAATGTCTCCCCAAATAAGAATTTGGAATGACATATAAAGTCATCAATCTCAGTGTTTTGTAGTCTCACTTTGGATAGTGACCCGTTCGGCTTACTTGATTATACCTCTGTGGGGTCTGTAGGCTTTTACCTTTTATCAGAGAGAAGCATTTGAGTGACATGATGGGCATGTCCATCTGTTGGACCAGGACTTGACATTCCGACAGTTACTTAGAAATTCTTGTTCCTTTCCCTATCAGTGTCATGATTTGGGGCATGGTCCAGCTTTCTCATTTCCAAAACCAGCAAGTGCCAATTCCTCACATACCTGAAACCCCTAGGTAGGTGCCTCCCAGATGGGAGTTAGGATCGTAACTCTAGTAGTTACAGTTCACAGTTCTTTGTAATCCCTTGCATGGAAAACCCTACCCCATCAGACTTTGAAAATAATTTTGACCACAATGGCATGAATAGTTTGCTAACAAATTTTGTTGCTCATATTTTGAGTACAATTTTTCTGCACTCCACAAGTGAGACATTGACAAGTTGTGCCACCCTGATTATGGCTCCTGGAGATATTTACTTTGTTTCTTTGAAAGGTGTTCAAAATTCAGGGAAGGAATGTGTATCAATTTGGTGGGTGTTCAGAATCACACACCTTTGAATCAAGAGCAGCCACATTCAGGCAGTATACTGAAGAATGTTTTAAAATAATTTTGTTGCTAGGTAACTATTTTTTTCCTCTTTAGCAATCCCCCCCCCCCACACACCCTGTGCAAGGTTTCACAAATGATCTTTTGAATAAAAATGACCATCAATTTTTTTCTAGTGGCCCATTTGGCTTTAAAGATAAAATTAAATAAAAACAAAACCAGAACCCCCTCAAACTTGAAAAAAAAAAAAAAAAACATTGAAAACTCTTCCTCCCAGGCCAGCAATGGGAATGCCATGCAGAACTGAGCGTACACAGGCTTGGGTCGCCGCTGGCTTTTCCCCTAAACTGCTCTTGACTACAGCTTATCAACCCTTAATTAGTGCTACATTTTCTCTCTGTGATTTCTATTGATGTGTGGTTCTGGAAGCAGGATTGAGCCTCCACCTGACTGGTGTGCAAATTGTTTTAGAAAATTCAGCAAACATCTCTCTCCATTATCCCCCCCCCCCACCCTCCACCTCCCCCCTGTTTTTCTCTCCTTGTGTCTTTCTCCCTTCCAGTCTCCTCAGTAGGAAAGGTGAAAAGCAGGCCAATAAGAATCAGGTTGAGTATTAGTGTTTTTGCTGGCCTGTGCAATAGAAAACGACAGGCAGCCGGCTAGGCCCTCCGTCAGCAGATCGCAGTCTGGAAGCGGGAGGTGGCTGTGGGCATGGTGGGGGGGGCAGTCCCCCGTGGCCTGGCCATAGCTACAATGTGATTGTGAGCCTGGATGAAGTCAGCGCTGACAAAGTGAGGGGATTGATGGATGGACAAAGCAGGGAACTGGATGTGAGAATGGATGAGGGCAGAGGGGGAATTTAACACAGACAAACAGAATGAAAGACAGAGAGGAATTGCCTGCTCAAGTATGCCCGCCCTTAGCTCCCAGAGCAATTTGCTTACTGCTAAGCGAACACCCAAAGATGGTTTGCATCTTTGCAGATTTCCCTGCCAGCTTTGGCAGAGGGAGGCTTGTGAGTTCCAGCCAGTAGGAGCCAGACTTTTTCTTTCCATCTCTCCCTGTCCCCCAACTCTACCCACTCTCGTTCACGTCCTTCAAATGGAGCAGCTGATGGATTTACAGTAAGTTCACAGCATTTCTGCAGAATCAGTTTTCTTCTGCCACATTCTATTACTATTTCTGCTCAATTCCCTTTTATCAGTTGCTTCAGTATAGTAAATGTTAATATTCCCCCGATTCTTCTGAAGATGTTCCTGAAAGAAATCTGTTACTGCTGTAGGAAGGCATGCAGTCCTGGAGGAAATACAAGCTGCTTTTGTGTGCTTACCTTTATCCAGGCCGTGCATGCTGCCAAGTCTCTCAAAATTAATGACAGAACTTTTTCTTTGAGGCAGGAAGTATGTGGTATCCTAAACCCTAATCTCTTCTACTGGGTAAAGAAGAGATGAATTGGGAGAAAAAGAAAAGGCGAGTCTGTTTTGACCCCTTTGCTATAAATATAGAATAAGCATTTCTGAAAACAAGGGTCTGGTCAAAAGACTGCTGGGTTTTTTTTTTGTTTGTTTAGTTTTTTTTTTTTTTGTATGTGTTTTATAAACAATACGACTTGGAATTACACAAAATAATAGAAGGCAACCCAATCTATTATAACTGGATATGATAGTCATATGTGTAGTTTATTCTTTTGATTTCATTTCCCTGTATGAATGCATCTCAGGGCCAGGGAGATGGCTGTGTGGATAAAGGCACTTACTGCTAAGCCTGAGGGCCTGAGTTTGATCCCCAAGATCCATGTGGTAGAAGGAGAAAACTGACTTCCAGAAGTTGTCCTTTGACCTCTAGATATGTCATAACAGGCACATATGCGTGTTCCCCCAACACACAAAATAAGTAAATGTACTAAAATTGAAAAGAGCGAATTTCTGAAGCAAGTCCAGCATTCAGAGGTTTTGGATAAGTATCAGTGTTGTTTTAATTCCAGCAGAGAAGCCAAAACAGCAGTCACGTCAATAACAGCAGTAATAATACAACTTCCAAATACCTGAGTTGTTTACAGTGTGAGTTCATCCTTAACCTGTGCCACGTAGGCTTCTGTGTTCCAGAAAGGCTGTAGTCTTTTTAGTATGTTCAAGAGGCCTGGACCCTTAGGGAGCTTGGGGCAGCTCTTCTCATTTTTGAATACATTAAGAGGAGCCATGTATTTGGGAATCAGTGCTGATAGGTCCAAAACTTCTTTAATCTGCTCTCACCATTGAATGCCGTTTCTGTCTCCCTCCCACCCCCAAAAAATACCCTGGAAAAATCAAGAGTTTCTGAAGTGTTTTACGCTGTGTTCCAGAAGATTCTCCTTTTAAATAGGTGCCGGCTGAATGGCTACACCCCTTGCTCCATGGCAGGTATTTTTCCTGTGAATTTCTTTCTCTCCTGGGGTTCCACAGAGACTGCATGTCTGGGAGAGCAACACTCCTTTAGCTTTTTCAGGTTCCCCGGATAAAGGAACAGCTGCCTTCGAGATGGAAGCCAAGGTCTTGGGAGAGGGGCCGTGGACTTGCTAAAATGATGAATGGGAGTTTAAAAAAAAAGAAATTAATAAGTTATCCATTGCATGGAGATCCATGAGACACATTTTCAAGAGTGGCATAGATTATCTATCATTCCGATGGTGTTCAAAAGTGGATCCACGCTTCTGCTCACACCCATGGCTTTTTGTGCAGAGTCAAGGCTGAGGCAGCCTGGAGGGCTTGCTATCCCCGCACCCCCCCTCACAAGCATCATTCCAGGATGATGAGAGCTCAGAGCTGGTTAACCGCTTGGATATTATATTGTATATTAATCCCAGTATTGAGTAATTTTTCAAAGGTTGAAAAATCTGACAAGTGATAAAATTAAGTTTACTAAAGCTGGCTCACAGATGGTATGGGGACACAGAACTTTGTGAGAGGTCACACAGGATTCTGCTCGTCTTTGTAATACAGAAAGCTGGATACTCCAGGGGCCTCTGGGAAACTTTGCAGGCAAGGGTAGCAGCTCTTCTCACATGTGGAGCCCTGATTGACAGAGGCAGGTTAAGAGCAGTTGGCTTCTTTATGCTTGAGGTTTCCACACTCTTTACATTCAATTTACCAGCTTTTCTCAGAAGCTTCATTGTACCTGTGCTTCCTAGAGGCAGGTTAGTAGGTGCGAGAGCCCAAATCATCAGACATTTGGATATAGTAGGAGCTCTATAACACGTGTCTGTGTATATATTTGGTCTAGTCTGACATGTATAACACATATTTTTGTGTGTATGTCATGTATGCGTGTGTGTGTGTGTGTGTGTGTGTGTGTGTGTGTGTGTGTATGCTTATGTGTGCACACCATGGTACACATTTACCACGTCGTCAGGTTTGGGAAGTGCATTACCCTACTGAGCTATTTCTCTGGCCTTCCACCTTGCTTTTTGATGGTGAATTTCTTCACCATACCTGAAGTGGCCTGTGGGCTGGCCAGCAACTGATGGGAGCTGCCTGTCTCTGGGCCTTCCCAGTATTAGGGTTACAGATGTGTGTCCCCATACATGACTTTTCCTTAGGGCACGGAGATCCAAACTCAGGTCCTCAGATCTGTGCTGAGAGCACTCTACCCGCTGAGCCATCTCTTTGGCCCCAACACACATCATTTTTAGGCGCTCAGAAAGGATTCTCACAGGTGGTTCTCTTTCCAGATGCCCTGGGACTTCATTGGGGTTTTCTGGTGCTGATTCTGATTCTGCTGGACTTTAGAGCCTTCTAGTTCCGTGGGCTTAAAGAGGGGCCACTTCCATTTTGTTTTGTACCTCTCAAGTGTGGCATAATATTTGTTTTTTTTAACTAGAGTGTGACACAGTGACTTCATTGGGCATCTTCTTATTATAAACAGAACTTATTCTCATGGAAGAAAGTTTGAAAATCTTGGAAGCATCAAAGCAAAGGAGGCATCTGGAAGCCCATCCAGAAGGTGCCCTGGTGTTACAGGGAGGTACTACTGATAACATCCCATATCTATATCGACTTTTCAAATTCCATAACCTTATTTTTTAGTATTCATTTGTACACTTCAGTGTGTATTCTGAGCATATTTCCATGTCATTAATAATTCTTCTGGGACACGACATCTAATGGCAGCACAAGGTATTTGGTTAAGTTTTCTTTGCCAATTATATTTTGATGGTCTTTCAGATGTCCTAAATTCCTTTTTTGAAATTATTTATTTACGCGTGTATATATGTGTTTGAGTGTATATCCTGTAGCACGTATGTGGAGGTAAGACGAGAACTTGTAGAAATTGGTCCTTTCCTTTTACCATGTGAACCCTAGGGACTGAACTCAGATCATCAGGCTTGCTGGCAAGTGTCTTTACCACATGAGCCACCTTGCCAGCCCTAGCCAGCCCTAGGTTACTTAAATTCTTTTCTTACATAACTGTGATAGCTGTGATCTAGTAGGCAGTTGTTAATATTTGAAAGTTATTGGTGTTAGAATTTTCAAGGTTTGATTTTTATTCTGTGTGTGTGTGAATGTTTTTCCTGCATGTATTTATGTGCATCACATGCATATACGATGTTTGTAGAGGCCAGAGTCGGGGTGTTGGATCCCTTGGGAACTGAACCAGAGTCCTCTGCAAGAGCAGAACATGTTCTTTAGCTACTGAACCCTCTCTCTAGCCCCACTTGAAACATTACATTTTAGTTAATGAGAGTTGTATTGTTTCTGTTTCCTTCCTTCTTTCTCTCTCCTTCCTGGTTCACACATGCTTGGTATCATGGCTTCTCAGGCCCTCTGTCTGCTCTGGAAGAGTTCACATCTCCCTAAGACCCTAACGTATGCTGTTCATTAAGCCACAGGACTCTCTCAGTATTTAGAATCTTATAAGTGTCATGCCTGTCTCCTATAAAATCAGCCGTGTTAGACTTTATTAGTGCGGGAGGAGTGTTTCTGGAAGCTGAAGGTACCCAGTGATGTTGCATCCACAGGGACCCTGGCTAGGATAAGCAGAAGGCTGAGGGGTGGGGTGCAGAGTTCTCTGTGTCAGCCATAGCCAGAGTGGCACACGGTTAGTCTTCCAGAACCCTAAAAGAAATATTAAACAAAATTGTGATTTTGTTGTTGTTGTTTTAAAGAAAGCTCTGTGGCCCCCCACTTGATGGAGTCTAACTGCCTTCCTCCTACAGAGAGGAAGTGGGAAGTGACCATGGTCACCTTCCATGGTTCTCCGCATCTGAGAGAATGTGTTGAATTGAAGGGGGCAGAGAGCAAAGGTGGGCTCTTAGTGATATCTCAAGCTGGTGAAGGAACCCCGGAAACCTCTTCCCTTTGAGTTTCTTGGGTTTTTCTTTAACAAACCCTTATCTGTTAAGCCATTTGAGGTGGGTAATCTGGGACTTGCCACTTTGAGCTCTCTGAAAGGTGTGAAAATTTTCAGATCCTTGTTCTTTGTCCATTGCATATGAGTTAAGATCTGCTCAGCTGTTATTCTGTTCCCAAGACCCTCTCCAACTCTTGGAGATAAATGGACAATGTTAGGGCTACAATGCTGCCACTGAGTCAGAGTCCCACATGCGTTTCCATTTATGCTAGTGAATGGCATCAGCCTCAATTCTGTTCACGGGAAAGGAGACCGAGAGTCCCACAGTATCGCTGGTCTGAGCCCCTCTTCACCGGCTTCCTCTGTACATGACTATCTAAGTCAGGCCCATCTTCATAAATGGTGATTTCAGGAGCCCATTTACTCCCCATAAAAGGTGAGTGAGTGAGCCTCTAATAAATCTGAGTGTGGTGTGCATGCCATCGTTCCCTTCATTTGACCTTGGTGGAACAGGCTGATGGGGCAGTGAAAAGTACGATATGAAAAATGAGTGAGCAGAGCCGAGTGAGCGGTGAATCAGTCTTGTGTGTGATTAGCTGTGGATAATTTCAGCAACATCACCTGGAGTCGCTCTTTCTTCTCTCCCTTGTCTCATCCTCATCCTCATCCACTACCCCACAAGTGAAACCTGCCCAAGGTGACTACTGTGGCCCCACCCATGGTCCTCACATCCTCAAAGGGCTGTTTGGATGGTGAGGTCAGCTGAGCGAAGTTGGGGCTGTAAGGAGGACATCCTTTTCTGGGAGGCAAAATGGAGGGGCTCTGACTGAGCTCAGCTGGAGCCTCAGAGAGTCCCATCCAGGGGCATGTCAGGAAGGCATGAGTGTGACCGAGTGACTTCAGTCGGCATTGTAAATCTGCAGTTATACCTGAGAACTCAGTGACTCGTGGTTGAGGTCTCCATCAGCTCCATTTGCAGAGTCAAGCCCTATAAAAACAGGGCAATAGAACGGTAAATCAAGCTTCCCAAGGGATCATGGGATCTTGCCGCAGAAGGCTGGGGCACATTAAATGGACACTTGCCCACTCGGGCATGGTTATCACTGCTAGGCTGTGGAGGCCACCTCACTGGCACGTAGAATTGCTTCTGGAAGAGAAGTCCTGCTGCAGGTTGGTCTGTCCTGGCTGCTTTGTTCTCCTTGTGTGGCATGGGTGACCCAGGAGGCAAGGAGAGTGAAGAGTGGTTGGAGAGGTCTCATCTGCTCAACCCCACCAGGAGACATCGGCTCCTTCCTGCATGTCATCACAGAACTGTCTTGCCCTGAACATCTCACAACATGGGCTCATCTTAGGAACCATCAAGAGGTAGAGAGTTCATAGAAATCTGTGTCTGCTAACAAGTCCTCTGATTGGGCTTATGGGAGTGTGCATCATTCCTCATCATTCCTTGTTTAGGCTCCTCAGCGTGCGATCTCTGACCACTGAACGCTTCAGTCATTTGAGGCCAAAGGTCATCCTAACCTACTGGACATACAATGAATGATGGCCACTTTTAGGTTTGTAAGGTGATTTAAAATGTCCCCACTGGTGGGGGGTGGAGTTTCTTAGAGGTGAGATAAGTAGGTTTACAGAAGTACTTATAATGAACGTTTCCTATTTTCCGCATACATGGACACATTTATTTTAAGATGATGACGTGTGACCTGGCAAGCATACTTTGGCCCCTGGATTGTATGTCAGTTGTCATGGTGCTACCGCTTGACAAAACACCCCAGCACCTCAGGGCACTCCGTGAAAACATTTCGCATTATACATGCGGGCGTGTGGCTGTGCTGGGTAGCTTCCGCTCTCCACTATGTCTTGGTGATGTGGTTGGTTGCTCCCTTTCATATGCTGGTGTTTGGTCTGGGACTAGTGGTCTTCCTACCTAGATAAGTTTCTCTTACTTTCCATGTCTGAGATTCAGAGAAATCCATCGGAAATAGTGGCTTCTGTGAGACCTATGCTCAGAATAGGGACATTGTCACCACCCTTAGACCATTTATCACCAGCCTGCTGCAATTTCTTGCTTGAGACAAAGATAGATAGATACTCAAGTAGTAGGAACTGTAAGACCACAACCTCATAGGACCTGTGTGTGTAGTTACCACATCATTGGTTAAGCCCCTGTTCGGTTTTGATTCCCAGTGGCAATCAGACTGTTCAGCCTTTTCAGAATGTAGAATGGCACGGATGAATTAGTAAGGTCTGACTAGATTAGGTCATCAGTAAAACTGTAAGAAAAAAAAATCAAAAGTAGAAATTGGCAATAGAATATATGGGAGTTGCTGAGGATTCTGTACCTTGATGTATTCTTTATCATTGTAGTAATAGCTTCTGTCATGTTTATGAATGGGGAGGACTCGTATCATAGTCAGCCATTTCCTCCCATTCCAGGTCTTAGTTGTTAATTTTGGTTACGCAACTGACTTGAACTTGTAGAACGAAGCGGAGCAGGTTAACAAGTCATCATCACGGAGCGCCCTAGGAGAGCAAACAGAAAAGTGAGTTCAGGTGCATTTTCATTTGGCGTTCATTTCCCCAAAGGTCTAGGCCTAGAGCAAACATTCCAAGATTGACAGTTGGATAATAGATGCAGAACATGTCCGAACACTTAAGCTGTTCTTCAATTAACACCCAGCCCCGTAATGCCATCTGGACCCCCGAGTCGACGAAGGATGTGGGGAAGTTGGCAAGAGCCCAGGAAAATGGAAGGCGCAACAATACGAGGAATAAGATGTCTGGAAAGCTGTGTGTAGTCAGCACTAGCTGCCCACAGAAGGGAAGGTAGACGACTGCAGCTGAGGTGTTCTGGGGTGGTCCAGCATGAGGAGGCACCTGGCTGCTCCTCCTTCTTAGCCACAGTGAGAGGAGAAGGCCTTGGCTTTCTAAGTGTGTCTAAACGGAGTCCATCCCACGAGAGGAGGCCCTTCCTTGCTCTAGCCTGCTGTGGTGATCCATGGTTCACTGCCAGACTGTAGACCACTGCTCCGGGGTGTATTTAATTTTTAACTTGGGAAACAGGAAAAGGGCCCTTTTGAAGTGGTCATGCATTGCTCTCCTTGGGGACAGGGAGATGAAACCTTGATGAAAAATCTGTTTCTAGATGTTTAAGGGCAAAAGTCAGGCTGCATGTAGCATGGTGGGATTACCAGCTGGAGAAAGGAGTGTGCCTCTCCATGCTGATTCTGGGATGGCCATATTCATACAAACTGACAGCCACAGGTTCTGTCGGAGCACTGGGAAGAATCTTCTGGAATGTTGGCTTCCCTGAGAAATGGAAGAGCCCCTTCCTCCAGTGAATTTATAAGCTAGCTATAGTAGAAGATGATGGAAAGCACCGGGAGAGGTTCTTTTACTTGTAGGTTCTAGTGGTGGGTGTTTTAAGCCAAGAGCTCCTGTATTAAAGGCCCAAAGTACACAGTGTACCCCAAACAGACACCGCCAGCAGCATCTCCTTTCCATACTTAAAATTCAAGACTTAACAACCAAAATGACAAAAGCCTCCTCTTGTTTTCTACTTAACCCTGAATTACCATACATCATGCTCTAAGATTGTTTCTCTAAATTTGCGGTAATATAGATTATTGAGTGTATGACTTATCATATAATCCAAAATTTAAAAAGTCTGCAATACTACAAACCACAGGAAAATGAGAAAATTACCCACGTGGGAAAGAAAGGGAAACAAGGCACATGTAATGCGGCAGGCGAGGGGGGCCTTGCAGGGTTGGGAGAGTGGCAAGGAGAGACCTGGGATCCTGCATCCCTGCCCCTCACTGCATGGCCTTACAGGAGTCACTCTGCAGAACACCTTCATGTTTCCATTCAGGGTAAAAGGCTTAGATCAGGCATCTAAGAATCCCTCTTCTATCCTAAAGCCCTCTGGTCTGTTTGTATTGAGACTCTGTGGGGAAGCGCTTTGTTCTCCCTGCCTCTGTGAGTGAAAATTCTCTCAGACTGTACCTCTGGTCAAGCTTCAGCAGATGGTCTGCAGGTGAGTTACTAAACATGTGTTGACCTCTGCATTCAGAGTTGGGAATGTCAGCACCAGGACCACGCTCCCACTCTTTCCTTTTCAGCCTGGCTTTGTTCATTAACTCGGCCATCTCTTCCTATTGATCTGGAACCATGGCACAGAATATCTCTCATTACAGCCAGAGGTCAGAGATGGCTGTGCACACTCTTTCCTCTCTTTGACCTAGGGCCCATGGGCCTCTGACGATGCAGGGGGCGGGGATATGGGCGGCATACCTGCCCGGAAGAGTAGCTAGGTTGCAGCATGGGCACTTGGGCCTGAGAAACTATGGAGGAGGGCCTCATCTTGGATCTCTTACATATGCTTTTAGTCACTAAAGTGATGTAACTGCAGTCTCAGGAGGTGAATATAGAGAACACCGTGGAAGTGATTCAGGGTATTTGACTCTACGCAAAATACAGCTGTGAAAGGCAGTCTTCTTTCAAATAACCGTTTTGTGTTGACTGCGATCTGACAGCGTTTGTCGTTCACGATAGGTGACATTGACTTCCAAACCGGGTGGCTTTAAAGCCAGTGGAGACCTGAGAATTGCCCCCCTGTACCCTGGCTAGCTCTCTGCTCTGAGAACCTTTGAAATTGGAGCAGTGTGAGGCTGCAGAGTGGTTTTTGTGTCTAATGACTTGGAGAAGCAAATCACTTTTCAAAGTGTGTATATGTAAGCACAGTATATGGGCAACTTCTTTATGTATAAGGGGTTTATTATTCCAAACAAAGCCCAATTTGAAATTTATGGTAACAGTATAGAAAAGGGGAAAATTCATTAAGACCTGGAGTTTCACTGTGTTCACAAAAGGTTGTTGTCAGATCCCTTGGCTTTTACAGTTGGTGGAAAAGGTGTTCTGTGATGTGTTATTTGTGTTTCTGGATGGATTCTTGGGAAGAAACCCAGACCTTTAGAATGCAAGCAATACTACTGAGGCCCTGGGCTCATCTCTCTCTTCCCCAGCTCAACTCAGTTATGCACAAAGGTCCTTTTTAGGTGACGTATCATGTTGCATTCCAAAGTACACTTTCTTTTAATTTACAACTTAATTTTCAACCTAATTCAGAAGATTGATACTATAATGCTATTTGCAGAAGTATTGAAATGTCAGTAAGTTTTATTGTGGTAATAAAGAGTATTCCATATATCACCCACTCTATAGGGATCCCTGCTTTTTGCATAGATCTTCATAGCAACAACCGGTGGCTAAATGCTGGCAATCATTAATTTTTAAAGAAGACATGGTTATGACGACTTGAGGAATTAAAGCTGCTGGTGAAGAATGAACTTTAATTTCTCGACACTTCTTTTTTTTTGCGGTTGCACACCAAGGTGAGGCGACAGCAAGATGATAAAAAATGGCCCAAATCCCAGGTTCCTAATACTTAAAATGCTGTCTGCTCATAAAAAGATTTTAGTCAGGGAGAGGCCATCTTTGAGCTCTTCGTAACAAATGGGTATCAGTGGCCCATGAAATAATCAATGCCACTAATCCATCCTAGGGCCTGCCAATATGTTAATGGCCCTGGTGCATCGTTATTGCTAGAAGACCATAAATCATTCCGGTACCAGAATGCATCGCTGTCGAGGCCTCAAACCCCTTGCCTAGAATAAAATACTGTCTCCTAACAATTAATGTCCAAACATTTTGCAGCTTTGTGCCTTGATTGTTTTCAGATGCTAAAAAAGTAAGCAGGACAGATTGTAAATCAATAAAACTGTAAGACAAAGCGTTTTAATAATAGGAAGGTTTGGAGTAAATCATAGTTCTGTGTTTATTATTGTTTTTGGGGTTATAAAGAAAGAGTTACTTTCTGCTACCCAGAAAGGATACCAAGTTAGCTTGAGAGCAAGGGCCCCACGGCTTACCCAGCTGAATGTGGGTTCCTTCCTTTACTTCTTAAAGCAAAACTGAGTTACCTGGCGTCACAATCCAGCGGTCTGATTTAGGGTAGCGTTTGCTATGTGGTGCGCCTGTTTGTGAGCCTGTCTACGGAAGGAGTTTCTTGTCCGAAATAGCAAACATCAGTTAAGGGGTTTTGAATAGCTAGGATAATAGCATTTGGTGTGTGAGTCTTTATGTGGCTATGAGGACAGGGTGAGGCGAACATATTGAAATAGCACCTCAGCTGGTTTGGGGGACCTGAGAACCTCTGGGCATACTTCTTTCCATGAAGTCATCCAATCTGGCAGGTTGCTTTGGCCATACAAAAGCAACATGTTAAACTAGAGGCAGACCTAAGAAGAGCTCATTTAGGAAACAGTTGCATTCAATTGATCTGATTCCCTTTGGTCTATGTCAGTTTAGTCCACTGTTGAAGGCGTGGTGGAGATCATGATGGGCAGTCGTTCTCTTCTCCTGGTATAGACTAAGTTTATTTGTGCCCATTAGGGCATCCTTTGTTCTACAGCTGTACTTCTGACACGTCTCCAACTACCCCACCCCCATGCAAATAAGGCTGGATAGTCATTCAGGAGGTTGGGCTTGTCATTTGCTGGAGGATCAACAAGAGAAATGGTTTGTGGGGCCTGCCACGAATGGGCCAGTGAGCTGGAGTCTGACCATCAGTGGAATTAGGGCTGCCGTGCTTAGGCTGAGCTATGTCCCACACCAGGCTGCATGCTGTCATGAACAGATGTGGGGTCTCAGATACATTTAGTTACTTTCAGTGTTGGAAAGACAACATTGTGTTGTGTGCTCCCAAATACCATGATCTGTCACCCTCCCAAGTACGTGTCCCATAGCTGGCATGTAGAAAGAGGAGGAGGAGGAGGAGGAGGAGGAGGAGGAGGAGGAGGAGGAGGAGGAGGAGGAGGAGGACACTGTGGGCCTCCGACAGGAAGCCCCTCTCTTGCATTCCTGTGAGCCGGCGCCTGACTTTGATGGCGTTCACAATCTATTTTGGTGCTTAGGAAATAACACAGGAAAAAGCCAGAAAAACAGTGGCTCCATATAGACAGAAAGACAATTAAAACTGATATGACTCTTAACAGAAGTGGCGAGAGCCGGCAGGATGGAAGTAATTTATTCAACGAATTGTCCAAATACATAAATTGTACTGATTTGTGGTGTAGTGGTGGGACAGTGGAAAATTTGATAGTTGCTTCCGCTGTGTGAATTACTCAGACAGGATGCCTTTGTGAAGTATGGGGGTTTGTTTAATGTTCTGACAACAATTTAGATCCTGTTATGGTTATTGCAGTGTAATGCTGTAGTAAAAATTGAACATGACACACCAGCAATTTATTATTTGTATGTTTTTTAACCTTGAGTATCGGATTGTTTGTCCAAGCATATCCTTTGATTTGCTGCGAAATTTATTGTTGATAAAAACAATCAACTTTCCATTAGAAGCAAAAAAATTATTATTATTATTATTATTTTTCCAGGAACCATAGATTTAGGGGAAAAAATTCAGCTTAGGCTACAGGACTTATGACAGGTAGACTCATGACATTATATGGTAATTCAGCATGAAAGAATAATTGTGACACTCTACTTGGTTGTGGAGTATAATCGTGCTGTGAGGTTCAATTCACTGAAAGGCCAAATTATCTTCGACTACATTAGTCTGACAACCTATAATGCTCGGCAGAGGCAATTTGTAGACGTTTCACATAGTTCCAGCAAACAGGCCCCCCATTATGCCACCCATTAACAAATTTGTGTAGGGGAAAAAAAGTAACTTTTCCATTTTCCTGACTGTTTTCAAAGCTTTGCAACAAAATAAATATCTAATAGGAGTATTAGCACTGCCATTTACTTGCTTGGTTTTAAAATTTGTCTAAGGGATGGGAGGAGAGGACCATCTCTTAAGCTACGCAGCCTGAGGCAGGTTGGTGTTTTCTTTGACTAAGGCAGCTGTGGTGTGTGTGTGTGTGTGTGTGTGTGTGTGTGTGTGTGTGTGTGTGACCATGTTTGGAGGTAGGAGGACTTAGCAACAGGCAGTAGCCACCCCAGACCTATCAGCTTTCATGACCTATTCACTTTGAACCTCAGTGTCCAGTCTCTCATGCTCCAAAGAACCTCTGCAGGATTCCTTCATGTGTGTACATGTTTATATGTGTCCGTTCAGAGTTACATTGTGTGTGTGTGTGTGTGTGTGTGTGTGTGTGTGTGTGTGTGTATGCAGGTGTGTGTGCATGTACATGTGTGTACAGTTGTGTATGTTCATGTGGGTGCATGTGCAGGTTTGTGTGTGCATGTGGAGGTCAGAGGTTAACCTTGAGTGTTGATTCTCAAGCACCATCTGCCTTGTTATTTTGAGACGGTGTCTTTCACTAGCCCGAGGCTGGCCAATTAGGTTAGGTTGGATGGGCAATGAAGACCAGGTGTCTGCTTGTCTCCGCCCCCCCTCCCGCACCCCCCCCCCCCCCCGAACTGTCTCTACAGGTATGTGCCCCCACACTCGCCTGTGTTTGGGGGTCCTAGAGACCAAACTCAGGACGTCATTCTTGCACGGAAGGTACTTTACGAACTGAGCTGTCCCCTCAGCCAACGTGCAGAAGGGTTCTGGTAGGGTTCTTGCCCTCTTTCCTGGCTATTGTAGCAGCCATTGCTCTGCTTACTTTGAGGAAGAAGGCAGCATGGGCTGTTTTGCTCTGCTGGCTTCAGGGAGTGGACAGGTTGTGAGGGTCTTGCCTTGTGAATAAGCACACTGGCCTTTCTTGAAAGAATGGAAAAATCTCCTTCTATGCATTAGAAACTCAGCATACACAATATGTGCAATGACAAATTAAAAAAAATCATTGATCATAAATGATATCGGATGAGTCCTGAATATGGATGCTTGTGGGATGTGTAGACTTCTGTGGCTAAATGTTCTAAATATTTAATAGGATTTTTTTCATTTCGTCTGGAATTTTGGGAAGGAAGGGGGAGAATCTATTATTTCTCTTCATGGTCACCGCCACTTCACCTTGGTATTTTCAACTTATTCCCACAATCCCCTGCTTGTGTCCTGAGGCAGGCCCTTCTGGATTAAGATGGACTTGACAAGGGTCAGAGGTTTGCCAAGAAAGGCTGGGCAGCAGCAGGAACGACCCGTGGGGCTGCCTCTTCTTTGTCTCCCTGTCTCGGGAGTCTTACTGAAGGGTCTCACACCCTGTGAAGGAATGGGACCAGGGTGAATTGTGTGCTTTATATCCAGTAATTGATTTATAATTTATGATTTTTATGAGTTGTCAAACTTCCTGCACCATTTCTGAGTAGGGTCGTGTAAATCACTGTCCCATGCGGCGATGTTCTGCCCGGTGTCAGATGCTGGCCCTTCATTACTGCAACCCATTAGGCTCACACCTGCTGCTCTCAGCAGAGGCAGACTTGGAGTCAGTCTGTCCTGTTAGCACTAAGAGATGTTGCATCTGTTTGGCCCCAAAGAAGTAGAATAATAACCTTAATAACCATCTCCACGCACCAAATCTGCCCTTCATGTTTGGCTAGATGGATGTTTTCCTTGATTACAAAGCCCTTCTTTATTCTAATTAAATGTAGGGGCCATTTTTAGAACCATAGAATAGAGCTGTCAAATCAATAATCATTCAATGAATAGTTTTTCTGTCATAAGTTTAAAAGCACACACATATATATATATATATATATATACACAAACACAAACATATACATATATACATACACATACGTATATACACATATGTGCATTCATGTAGGTGTACATGTAGTAGGCATGTTTGCATATGCCTATATATATGTGTATGTATATTTACATGTGCATGTGTCTATTGACCTCTTACCCTGTGGCCAGAGATTCCATTCCCCAGTGAGGTGGATTTCGAGGTGCGGCTAACAGTTCTGGGAGGGCTGAAGAGGACACACAGTCTCGTGCAGTCACTCAGCCCTGCTGGAAAAGCAAGTTGGCATTTCTCTCCTGCAGAAAGGGAGTTGGCCACCTCCTCTTCGGGACAGGGCAGCCTTTGTGTGGAAGGCAGAGCTGAAAGCAGGAAGAGGCCAGAAAACAGAAGACACAGGAAGAACAAATGCAGTTATGGTGGGGAGAACTCATAGGGAGAAGGAAAAAGTTGCATTTGATGGCGAACGGGGGTAATCGATTGTTCTGCAGGTCTGGAGTCCCTGCGGTGTAGTTAAGGACAAGCTGGAGCATTCATGTTTACGCATAATGCTCTCCCACATAATGTCTCCCGAACTGTTGCTGACTTACTTAGCATCTGTAGGTGAGCCACCTGCAGAAAGGGCACGTAGGTAGATTATTGTTGACTTTATGGTTATGGAACCTAGCTAATCAGTGGACCTGCTGGGCTATAACTTGTTATGCCTGAGTGGCTTTTATACCAGGTCTTAAGATTTCTTACTGGCAAAAGGGAAACACACTCATTTCTCATGACCATGACTCCTACTGGGAGGGAAGCTCTCCTCTCATCTGGAGGGAAAATGCAGTGGGTAAAACCTCTGATAGAGGTTTCCAGAGCATGTGAAATATGACCACCAGGCCTGCTGAGATTTTTGGAGGACTAATTTCATGGAAAGAAAGCCCGTGAAGCTAACCAGCAAGAGAGGCCGGCTGCTGGCTGGGAGGCGTGCTGCCCACTGTAGGCTAGGGTCTCCAGAGCTCACTCACCCCCTGTACTGGATGCTTTGGTGAGGTGTGATGATGTGCTCTGGGCCATTTTTCAGGTGGGGCTTGAGTTATTTCCAAGTACGCACGAGCTTTTCCTCTTGTTGGCTTTCCCACCGTTTGCTTCTGCAGGGTTCTAGTCCCAACAGAGACTGGTACCCAGTACCTGCTAAGTACTCTCTTTACAGATAGCCCTGACCTTTGATGGTCTGGTAAAGGCCACTGCTTAATTTTGCATCCTGTACTGCTTGCTCCACTGGCTTTCTACTAGTTTTCCTTCCTTGAATAATCCTGTGAAGGATGTGCCCCATGACCAGGTTCTAGCTTCATCTTCCGCCATTTATCTTCGCCATCATTTCCCTGAGTTCCCTTTTCTGTGGTGATGCCATGTGCACATTTCCACAGGGTGGAATCTCCATCCACTCAAAAGCACAGGAGCTGTGAAAGGTCACTGCGACCAATCAGTCCTCTGAGCTTGTGGGTGTGTGTTTGGGCAGCTGAGCTCAGCTGACTATGGTGGACAAACAGAACAGGCACACTGCGACCCGTCAGCCTTAATGGGGAAACCACAGTACCTGCTGTGGAGAAGAGGGGGTCAGAGCATAATCTCAAGCGTGCTTAAGAATGCTACTCTTGTCCTCATTTGGAAAGGCCACGGACTTTATTTCAGTAAGACACACATGTGGTTATCACTTACTTTTATTTTCTCTACCTTGGAAAATGTGTATTATATACCTACGCTGTGTCTATTTTGTGATCGCTTACTTTAACCAAGGCACACGTACTTTAATGTGACAGTGTTAAAAAAAGATACCTTCAGATATGATGTTAGCAAGTTGTTTTCCATAACAAAGGGAGTTGATAATCTGTGAGTATTTTTGTTTCCCTTTCGTGAATTCCTTCTCTGTTTTCATTTTGCAGAGTTGAAAAAGGACACTTTTTGAAGTGATGGTTTGAAGCATTTCTAATTTCATTTTATTGTTGTCTACCTGTCCCTACTAAAAATGCTAATGTGGCCTGATAGATGCAATGGTGTACATTTTGGTCGGCTTCAGAGATGGGTTTGTTTCCGGGAGTAATCTGTTTTTTTTTTTTTTTTTGGGAGGGGGGAATATCATGTGACTGAAATTTGCATTTATTCCATATTTATTTCTCCCCCTTTCCTAATAAGGGAGAAAAGGGAAAGAAAGCAGACTTTCCTTGAGTACCTGCTATAAGCTGAACGCTGAATTATGCGTTCATGATTTCATAATGACCCTCTGAGGATATGATCCCAATTTCACAGATGAGGAAACTGAGGGGTAAGGAGGTTAAGTAACTCGCCAGAAGACACTCAGACAAGCAATCAGTAGCGCTGGGATGGAAATGTTGATCCAACTACGAAGCCTGCACTAAACTTTCCCACAATAGCAAACTTCTTGCAGATGGCCTCTTGAACATGCCACATGTCTTGCTACCGTAGAGGAGAGAGTCCCGTGTTACAGCCCAGGTCGGCAGTGAGGAGTCCTTTATACAAATGATAAGGGTTACTTAAAACGATTCTGTGTGGGGCTGGGGAAACAGCACAGTTGGTAATGAGCTGCTTGCACAAGCACGAAGACTGGAGTTCAATCCCCTAGTGCCCATGTGGCACTGTGAGCTTGTAGTCTGAGCCTGGAGGACACAGAGATAGGAGGATCCAGGAGGCTTGCTGACCAACTGTTCCATGAAACATCTGGTGGCGAAGCAATTGAGGAAGATATCTGATGATGTTGACCTCTGGCCTCCACACTCACATGCACAAACTCATGTGCATATCTGCATCAGCATATATGCACACACACATACGTAGTCTGTCCTTGTAAGTTTATAATATGCTCAGTTCTCTGCTTTATGCAGTGGGGCATGTACACATACATGTTAATATCAAGGTGCTAGAAAGCCCTTGAGGGCCACACCATCCTTGGTCATATTTGAATTTGGTAACATGCTTTTTCATTTTTTGGGGGGTGTGGTTCAAATTGTTCTGTAGAACACTGCCTTTATTGTAGCCGGAAGCTTTTCTCCCCACCTGCCAGTACCCAAATAACCAGTCAGAGGCTTAATATTAATTACAGATTGTTTGGTCTATGGTTCAGGCTTACTGCTAACTAGCTCTTTTATCTTAAATTAACCCATTTCTGTTAGTCTGTGTATAACCATGTGTCTTGTGGCTTTATCTGTGTTCCATTACATCTTGCTCTCATAGTGGCTCTCAGCATCTGACTCCATCTTTCTTCTCCCTGTATCTTTGCTTGGATTTCCCACCTGGCTATAACTTGTCTTGCCATAGTCCAAGGCAGCTTCTTTATTAACCAATGGTAGCAACACATATTCACAGCGTACAGAAAGATCATCCCACAGAACTTCATTGTATTCATGTTAAGAGTTTTCTTATTCTAGGACCTTTCTGGACATTGTCTCATGGACTTTGTGTGTGTATGGGGTAGGGGTGTTATATATGCATGTATATATATGTATGTGGAGGCTGGAGGTTGATGTTGAGTGTCTTTCTCAATAATTCTTTTTTTGAGACAGATTTTTTTTAATTTTTATTCTTAATTTTTATTGAATGTTGAGCTTGCCATTGTGGGTAGGTTGGTTGGCCAGTAATCCCCCAGGATCCAACAGTTTCTGCTGCCCAGAAGTGGGGTTACAGGTGCATGCCACTATGTCTGGCTTTTTATGTGAGTGTTAATGATGTAAACTAAAGTCCTCGTGTTTGTTCAGCAAGACATTTAACACCAAGCTTCTCCTCAGCCCTATCTCATGAACTTCCAAGGTTCTGTTTCTCTTTCTCAGTTAAAACATGCCTATCCTAGTAGTCTCTTCAAGCACAAAAGTGTTCCATGCTTTGCACCTCTGAAACTGGCCGCAGATGCACTGTGGTCAGGCTCCATCCCTCCAGGATGGTGGCTGGGCTGTCTCTTCCTGATCCCACTGGTGCAGAGCACCTGGAGTTCCCATCTGGGTATCTGGGTCGGGTGTTCTAGCTCTCTGGGGATGACTTGGGTGAGGCTTGCAGTCCACTGATGGGTGTATTATGTGAGATAAGAGTCAAAGATCTGCTACAATCCAGTTGGTGGCATCTGTGGCTTCTCTGTTATCACCACAGCCTGTCACTCCATCACAGAAGGAAAGGACCACACTGGCTGTTCTCCACACCCTGATCTTTTCTGGGGGGATTACAAATTGATTGTCTTATGATTTATATACAATGGCCACAAATTTACTTTTGAGACTTGAGTTTCTTCTGTAGATCTTTTATTTTAAGAAAGAAAATGATGTTTTCCTTTGTTCTATAGAAATTTAAATATATAGGAAATGTGTTGGTCAGAGGCGGGGATAAAAAAGAAGGCCAATCCCATCTTTGTTCATACTAATCTATACTTTTTAGCAGTTTTTTTTAAAGAGAGTGATTTATTTACACTGACAGCTTGTTACTTATGGTAGCTGCTGCCAGCTTCTGAAATAATCTGATAATGTCAAAATGTGAAGGGAAGCCATAGGCTTTACCTTGGCTGACTCGCTATAAATCATGTCCGTTGCCGGTGTCCATAGAAGGATGCTGGGGTTGATACTGATGGAAATACAAATCAAACACAACACATGGTAACCCAATTCTGAGCTGGAGATTGGGGATTAAGCCTATTGGATTCATATTTTTAAGTGAAAGAGGGCAGACATGCCTGGTTGTGCCTTGAAACACCACCACTGTCTTGGAATGGTAACTTCAAGGACTCACTCTTCAGTGAAAGTCTGAAGAGGCACGCTGATCTTGTGCTTCTGTTCTTTCCTTTGCTCATTCCCCACGTTCACGGAGGCATAAGCATGCTGATGGTCTTTGATGTTGTCATTTGCTCATTTGCACGTGGTGCTGGGATAGAGCCCAGGGTCTTGTGCATGCCAAGACAGGGTCTCCTATGCGATCCAGGCTGGCCTCAGACTCACCATTATCCTACACCAACCTCCCAAGTGCAGGGAGGCCAGGCCTTCACCACCATGCTTAGAGCCAAGCTGTTGTTTTCTCTGTGTATTCACAAACATCTTTCTGTCTAGAGAGCCCTTTAGAGTCGTTTCTCTAGCTTCCTGATAAATCACCTCTTTGTATTATCATGTAATCACTGGTGAATATGTTGGTACCTCCAGGTGCAGTAAACTTTCTAGTATAAAATAAACCCTGTCGATTAACATTGCACTTCCTGGGCCTTACACGTGGGTAGCAAGGAATGAGTGCCTATAGTCTTGACACAACAGGGTTCTTAGAAAATTAACCACTTATATCTATGGATTTTTACAAGTGCACAATGACATTGAATAAAGTTCCAAAGTATATGCATTAAACTCCGGCAGGGCTTATCTTGTGACCTGGCATAGAAGAGAGCATTTGTGCCATTCTTTCTACTTACTTATGTTTCCCCTTTTTTTCTGCTGTGACTAGACACTCCCTTTGAAATGAAATGGTAGTGAAGGGGAAACCATTTACATCTTCTTCCCTACCATTTTCTGTCTGTCTGTCTGTCTGTCTGTCTGTCTCTCTCTCTCTCTCTTCCTTCCTCCCTCCCCCCTCTCTTTCTCCCTCTCCCCCCTCCCCCCCCCCCACATACACACAAAGATGGATTTGTAAGTTTTTTCTGTGGGTAATAAATTTTTATCAGTAGGTTCAACCAGATGCATCAGGGGAGTTTGCTGAGTAATGGAATTACTTCAGAGAATGGAGTACCATACTTATGCTCAAACATCCTCGGACTAGGTCTGGACTCTTAACCAGTGGGAGTGCCAAAAGGGTTTCTCACATGTGCTTGGAAAGGAAGCCTTTATTGCCATGGGAACCTGAACCATGGGAACAGCCTTGGAACAAGGATCAGGCTTTGCCTAACATTTGTAGATTAGGGGGTAACATTAAAAAATAAACCTGCTATAGTAGAATCCGGACTCTTCTACAGCCCTCATGTTAAAACTTTATTGCCAGCCTATGGTGTGACTGGGAAGTGGTGGAACCTTCAGGAAATGGAGCCTAGCAGGGTGAGATGAGGTTACTCACTGATGCCTCTGAAGAGGATGGGGGGCCCTGGCCTCTTTCTGTCTTTCTCTTGACTCCCTGGGTGCTGTGAAATGAACAGGCCTCCCCTACCACATGCTTTTGTGGTGGTGAGCTGCAACTGACTAATGAGCATGGGACGGTGAGCTACCTAAGTCTTTCCTCTTGCTGGTCGGTGTGTCTCAGGAACATTGTCACCTTGATGGAAGGCCAGCACAGAAGCCCACATATTGTATGTCTAAGTATTTGCAGCTCTAAGCTTAACTAACGTCATATAAATAAGATGTGTAAGACGTGCTCTAATCTCATGTAATTACGAATATATTTTCATTAATGAGTTGGACATCCATATTTTAGTCTGGAATTCTTCATGTCCTTGGGGAACTGGAGGCATAGAGGTTGCACGGGGTCCTTGGCTCTCCTCCTACTCTGTGGATCCCAGTCTGCTCTTACGATGTAAAGGCTTTCTTACATCTGTGTCTGGATGCCATGTCCTGTATAGGCAAATGCACCTCATTTTCTTAGTTCATCACATAAGAACCATTCCTTGGGCCTATAACTGCACATAGTGGCTCACTTTTGTGGCGTGTGCGACATGAATGGAGTTCTGGGTACCAGAAGTCGGTATAGTAAGAGAGCACTTTGCTATGCTTCTGAGGAATTCTTATGCCATGAGAAGGGTCACAGCCCATAGATGACATAGATTGGTCTGAGAGCCGCACTGCTGATAGTAAAGCACTGGGAAATGAATGTTTCCTGATGCCCCCAAAGGAAGGTTTGTTTAAGGACAAGCTGCTTTTAGGTGTACACGCTTTTAGACTAATGTCCATAATAATTGAGTGCTCTTAAATTTCGCTGCGCATTAACTCTCTTGGGGTGGATTAAAATGAATAAACTGGGTGGTTGTGGTGCACACCTTTAATCCAAGCACTCAGGAGGCAGAGACAGGTGGATCTCTGTGAGTTCAAGGCCAGCCTGGTCTACAGAGTGAGTTCCAGGACAGGCTCCAAAGCTATAGAGGAACCCTGTCTTGACAAAAAAAAAAAAAAAAAAAAAAAAAAAAAAAAAAAAGAAAGAAAGAAAAAGAAAAATATAATGACAATAAAATACATGGGCTATGTTTCAGGGGACTTCCTCAGCCCCTCCAAGCCATGCTGACAACCACTGTCAGCCACCACTAAATTTCTTGAAAAGGAACTAGTTAGCAGGTGATTAATACAATGATAAACTCTGAGTAAATTGTTCTTCATGTCTTACCACCCGAGAAAGGCCACTATAGGCATGCCATTTGGGGCTGTTGGAGTGTGAACTGGGGAGGGGTTGGTGTGATTCCCATTGGTCACACTTACCTTTCAGCCATCTAGGAAGCTTCTCCTGTCCAATAAGCTTGCTCTTTCTCTTTCTCTTTCTCTTCGCTCTCACTACACAAGCATTCTCTCCCTGCCCTTTCTCCTAGAGAGCCAGAGCTGACTTTTCTCTCCTATACCAAGTGTGGCCTATGAGCAAGGCAGAAGGATGCCGTGTGTGTTAGTTTGTGGCCTTGAGGTTTCGTTCTGGTCACAGCAGGGCTGGTCAGGAAAGAGGGGTGAAGGGAAGGTTTCTCTCAGGAGATTGTGGGAGCAAGCACGGGCTTGTTGAGGGGCCTGAGATGGATGATGGTTCTTTGTTCTTTCCTTGCCATCTGCCTGGGTCTGGGATAGTCTCCACTCTTCTGCTCCTCCACTTGTTTCTTTGCTTTGTCAAGCTGACACAAATTTGGAGGAGTAAGAAAGAAAGAAAAAAAAAGGGAAAGGAAACAGGATAGTGCTGAGCCAAAAGGGAGAGCTCTTGCAGCCATTACTGAGAGCAAATGAGGTCATTCAGGAGACAGAGATAATCCCGTCCTGGGCCTCCGTGGAGGGATGAAACTGAGTTGACATCCATTGAGTCCCTGCCCTGTAGACTGGTCTCAGGCAAAGAGTAAATGGTCTTAGTGCGAATTCAGGGGACTTGGAAATCCCACACCTCTGGGTCAGCGTCCTTCCTTATGGTTTAGAGTGGGAGATCGCGCATTCATTTCAGCCCGTCAACTGTGTTGGTCTTCAGGCCTTTATTTTCCCAATACACTGTCAAAACATTAGCTGACGTTCCAGAGATGAGTAAATGGTTCCCCATTGAGTCATGGATAGGTTCATTGACGCAGCGAGTCTTTGCTGGTTTCCTTTACAGGGTGTAGTACGAGTTGCTGGGGACATGGAGATGACCGTGTCATATATGGCTTCCTATTCTATAGAGAGTTCTGTCTATTCAGTAGATGATTAAGGATATTAGTGATATATTAAATATTTCCCTGTATTTTTGTGTCTCAATTCAGGTATCCATTTTTCATAGTAACTAACTTGGATGCACCACTGTGTCCTGCCCCTCTGGGTGCTAAAGTCAGGTCCTGATGTGCTCTTCTCTCCTTCTCTAACCACTTACTCCTGCCACCTAGAGCCTTCTGCTCTCAGAGGTAGTTCTCTTACTCATCAGGAGGATGGGAGTCTGCACCTTCACGTTGGTGTATGTGCCCGAGAAGAGCAGAGATTTCCATTGTCTTTGTTCATCATTGCATCCCAAGGACACTCAGTGAGTATCTGTGGAATTGACTCGTGAGGCTACTGGAGAATAGTATAACAATATTGGAAAACTTGGTATCATCCAGGGAGTCTTTAGTCGTGAGATATTGATGACATTTATCTCTCAATGTTATGAAAATGTTTTCTTTTGAGAGATGGTAGTGGATAGTGAGAGGATCAGAAGAATGTCCACTGGGTAGGTGTGGCAGGCCTCCACTGCTCAGGGATCTCTCACGTATGTGCTGGCTGAAGTAGACCGGCTGTCACAAAGTCTTTTTATCTTTGCCACAATATAAAGCCAATAAACAAGCAGCATCAGCAACACAACATCTCGTCCATACTCCTAGTGTACCACAGTGCACCTTCTCTCTGGGGATCAAATGCTAGGCTGTGTGTTATTTTCAGGTCAGCAGTACCGAAGCTCCCTATTCCTGGTCCTGCTGTGCTGTGAGGCTTGGGGCTCCATTTCGCCTTGATCAGAAACTTACGTTCATATCAGCTCCAAG